>NC_090328.1:79399169-79706834 GCF_035084215.1 Heptranchias perlo
CAGCCACTGATGTTTATGTCCAGCAAGGCACTGCACCAGCACCTGAGCCAAATAATTTCTGCCTTTATTTTAATTTTTAAAAAAAACACATGCCAGAAAATGGGATTATTTGTCTGGACTGAAGAGGATTAATCATCCACTAGGTAGCAGTACTACTTTGATTGTTTAATTTAACAAGAGTAGACTGAAAGGAGTCATTGGGTTGCCCCAGTGTGGAAAAATGCAAAAGTGACTCCTTCTTTAAGAGGTGGGGGGGGAAAAAAGAGAAACAACTAAAATCATAAGAAAGGAAACGTATCAAAATAAAATATTCTCACTATCAACCACACATTCCAGTCCCTGCAATGCCTACCAGTCACAGGAGGCCTCAAGTGTACCAGTGGACACCACATGCTCCCTCTCCAGAGCTGATTATTAGTCTATAACTCAGTCAAAAGAGTGATAGCTGTCCAGCTGTACTTGAAGATGACCACTCAACACTTCCAGATACTAAGCTTTGAATTCCAAGTAAATGCAGATAGGAATGATCTTAATTTCACTTTTTTCCTGGATTTACTGTTCATGGTACACAAATGTATCATTAGCCATCAAAACAAGTTATTAAAGCAAAATTTAGCAACCAAAATACCTGTAATTAAAACTGGTACAAATGCTTTATTTACAAATTAAAACTACATTTACAGCAGTGGAAATATTTACATCTAATTTGTGCTTTTAATTCTTCACTAAAAATGTAGCTTTTCAGCTATAAACAATTGACAAAACTAAACAAAAAAAAAATTCAATTTAAGCTACTGTTATATTGCACAGTGACCAGTGCAACTGATACTGGCTCCTGATGTGGGGGTCTCAGCTGGCTGCAATCCAAAAGTAAATTTTACAGGATTCAATAATGCTGTCAGTGGCACTACTAACTTGGGTCTCAATATAAAAGCAGCTTTACAGCCAGACATTGTCTGTAATTGAACATTTTCCTATCACCAGGAATAGGAATCTGGCATAACAATTAGTTATAGAAAATTTACATGATCATTGCACAATGTGGGGGGAAGGAAATTAATTTAACAAACTGGCAAGTTTATTCATTGAGTAGCTGGCCCAATCAGACCAACAAGAATCCAGGACTGTTCTTGGGTTTGTGCAGAGATAATTGATCTCATTTCAACCAGGCCAGCAATCAGTGCTATATTTGGTGTAAATAAAAACAGAAAATGCTGGAAAAGCTCAGCAAGTGAGGCAGCATCTGTGAAGAAAGATTCAACATTTCAGATCAAAGACAGTTTGTCAGAACTCTCTGCATTTTTGTATTAAAATTTGGCTTCATCTCTGCATGGGGGGGCGGGGGGGTCGGTCATAGTTCCCAATTCTGATCATTATCCAGCTCCCCCCACTGGAAGTACCTGTAGGTGGACACATGAGTATAGAAGGAGGCTTGGCTGTGATGTACTTTGTAGTTGAATAGCCTGCCAAAATTCACCATCTAGGCTTGTATATGAATATTGTAAACAATTTTACAACACCAAGTTATAGTCCAGCAATTTTATTTTAAATTCACAAGCTTTCGGAGATTTTCTCCTTCCTCAGGCAAAAGGAAGGAGAAAATCTCCGAAAGCTTGTGAATTTAAAATAAAATTGCTGGACTATAACTTGGTGTTGTAAAATTGTTTACAATTGTCAACCCCAGTCCATCACCGGCATCTCCACATCATGTATATGAATAGTCACTGGTGTCAGGTACAGGACGACTGGCATCCATGGAACCATACCTGATCAAGAAGTCAATACCTTGGAGAGGAAGAAAATGTCACCAATTGAAGCAATCCACTCCAAGGACCGACCAGATAAAATATTTTATGAGGTTAGTGCAAATGCTATGACAAGGCACACTACAGACAGCAGTGAGTATCTTGTTCCTTTCAAGCCGGAGCCATCAGCAGTCAATGTATTATAACGTTCGCTGTGATAGTAATCATCTTGGTCTGGATCTGAAGTGCAAAAGATATCTAATATCACTTAACATTACTGTTTCAACATGCAAGCATTTTTATTTTGAGAACAAAAAGGGAAAAATCCCTGCATTTGCTAGATGTCATAATTGTAAGTATATGTTTAGAAGGAATAGATTTATAATTTCATTACACCTAGCACACAGGAAATCTTCCCCCAAAGTTGCACTTTCATGTAAACATCAAGGTTACAGTAGTCACAACATCTGAGAATAAAAATAGCAGCCATCAGGTCAGTCTCAATAGGAAACAGATGGGACCATTTCCTAGAACAATGGGAAGTACTTCTGAAACTATGCATACTGAACTCTTCAGTTTGGGGGAGGGGGGTCAAAGTTTAGGTGCATTGATTGGTGTGAATGGTTTATCTATGATTGCAAACAAACTTGCATGACAGGAATTTCTTCACACACAACAAAAAATGTCACTGCACATAATCCTGCCACAGAACACTTTGAACTCATCCAGTGCCTCAATGGGTAACAGATTGTTGATAGGTAGCCTCTCCCAAGTTAAACGCGACAGAACCCCCAGTTTCTGTCGCGACACTACAGACTTCCTACACCGAAAGGAAACCAGTTTCAGCCAGAGCAGTTATATGCTACAATTGATTTCAGTCCCCTCAATTGGCAGAGGAAAGGAAGTAGCAGAAGGACTATCACCAGGATTCCTGCTGTTCATCACTATCTAGTGGCACTTGCTTGAAAATGGATGCCTCAGGACCAGATCTGATTTGCCCGATGATCCCTGCAATAGGCTGCCAACCATCATTGCTGAGGCTTGCATACAAAGAATGGCCCCTGTGGAACCATAGCCAGCATGATCCACCACCTTCAGTTTTATGCTCTTGGTACTGAAGAGGTCTCCCCATTTATACTGCAAGGCAGATTTCACAGCACTGGTGACTGACTCAATCAGCAGGTTTAACTTTGTCCCAACTGTTCCCAAAAATTGCTGAAACAGCCAGCAATCAGGAAGCCACATCACTGCCTCTAATGGCTGGGTAGCAGCCCAAATAAAAAAAGGGCAAGTGCACTGGCTCCACCTCCAGCAAAAAACTGATGGGGTCTTAGCACCTCTTCTATATCAAGGCAGGCTGCCACTGGCATCGATGCTATAAAAGGTGAATGCCCCACTACACTGAATTATGAGAAGGCACTTGTCTTTGTTAATGGAGAAGTGTACCATTTATATATTAGTTCCTTTCCTATGAAGGCAGTGACCCATGCTGAGTTTTGGTTCCACAGGTGCTGGTAGCCCTCCAGTACCCCATCCAAGTACATTTTTCATGCATTTCAATAGGCTTTTCAGCTACGATGTCATTACAGCTAAGGCCAAACTTCTCACTAACATTCACGCACGAGCAATTCCAGCAGGTGCAGTTATTAGAAGCAGGAATATCTCAGCTCAACTGTAGTGGCTCTACTGCTACTCTGGCTAAAATGAGCACATAGCCTTCCATATCTCACCCATTTAGAAGTGATAATTCAGAATTTAAAATGTGAATCATTTTAATGTTTTACTAAGCATTGCACCTTTATGTTTAAATGGGTTTGTAATAGATTTGTATTCTGCAAGAATGACACCAAACATTTCTCCAATGTTGTCATCAGTATGGACAAAGGATTGAACCAGTGATTCATGTGGTTTGCATTGATCAGTACTACACCAGTGTATTCATGCAGTTCTTTTTAAAAATTCAGTTTACAAAGATAAGGAGTTGGACTGAAACAGTCAGACTAGAAAGATGCTTTTGGAACACTTGAATAATCCTTTGTGAAGCTATGCAAGTCTTCAGAAACTTCACACCCAGTAACCCTAGCCTGTGAAGACACCATGTGGCATAGCACCAAGTCATAAAGGCCAGAGGTTCTTAGGTTGATCCCCACTCTGCTGAGTTTGCTGATCTCAGCTGGGGATGGTAAGGTTACAAGAATTGGCCTTAACACTCATGGATTAGAGGTGGAAAATTTGGCCACAGTTCCCATTCCTAACTGCCATTCAATGCTCCCTGCTGAAAGTGTAAATGTGTTGGCAATGGATTTAGACTTAGCTGTGATGCTCCCTTTCTGTTGAATGTCATATGATCACTGTCTGGGCTCTGACAATTACCACTTGGATGAGGAACTGAAGGGCAACTGGTGCCTGTGGAATCATACCCCAGTGAAGGAGTGAATACCTTCAGGAGAGAAGAGGGAAGAAAATATTGGTAGAAAACAATATATCTTGCTGACACCTACTGTCTAGAGTAGAGACTCATGCATAAAGAATAGCCAGTTAGGCAAAGTACTGGAGGTGCTCTGTACACCAGTTCCAGTACTGGAAGGGAGATTGGGGGGTGGTGGGAAGGAGGAGAGAGAAAGATTGATCAACACTTACCACAGTTCTCAACCTTCCCAAATGCTTCAATGCAGTGTAGATTGCCATATCTACATTTACACCAGGTACAATGCTTTAAAACCCACTGGCCATCTAGAAATTTGCCACACCCCCTGTCAAAGAACAGAAATGGGACATACAATTTTAGTAGAAATTACCAGAACACAATACAAAGTTGAAAGGAGAAAACATTGTTAGAGATAAATCATCTTACTTAAGGCGTTCATCCAGCTCACAGTATCTGCCGATGAAATGGACCGGACACGCACAGAAGCTGCCCAGGATGCACGTTCCACCGTTACTGCAGCAACTCTGGTCCAGAGTCTTGCCTGGAGGCGAGCAAAACCGGTTAATATAAAAATATCTGTATATGGAATAGAAGCAATTAGGCCAGTTACACTACATAGACTGTGCTGTGAAACCAAAACCACTTCACATTAACACAGACTGTGTACTATAACTCAGGTGTGAGATCAGCATTGAGACACCACCTTAGTCCTAAGAGTAGATATAGTTAAACTATAACTAGTGCAGAGTGAACTTTTAAAAGTTCCCCCTGGATCATCAGTGCATTTTTCTTTAAAAGAGCCCATGTTTAAATGGCATACAGGCACCAATGAGCAGAACTTTATCAATACTTGCAGAGTGCTAACATCGGGAACTTGGGTTATAACTTCGTTCTACTGGCTCTAATACAACAGACCATCCCATACTCGTCTGGTAGTCAGTATGGCAACAATTCAACAGGAGATAGAGAAACTAAGCACCACCCCTGAACAAGTGTTTTGAATTAACTAACGTAGTGTTAAAAAAAAAGTTGGAGTATAATTGCTTTGAGAAATACGTTTTCTATTTGATTTTGGAAAGACCTAATAGGGATTATCTTTAGAGAAATATAACTTGGGACATCTTATACACATTAAGCAAATGATGTCGCTATATTCAATCAGTGACTATCGAAATAACGAGACTTTTGGTTTAAAAGCAATTAGAAGTAAAAAAGGAGGCTCAAGTTTAGTTCTATAACTAAAATAAAAACAGAAAATGCTGGAGAAGCTCAGCAAGTCAGGCAGCATCTGTGGAGGAAAAAAGTGAGTTAATGGTTCAGGTCGAAGATCTTTCGTCAGATGTTTCTTTCTCCACAGATGCTGCCTCACTTGCTGAGCTTCTCCAGCATTTTCTGTTTTTTTTTCAGATTTTCAGCATCCGCAGTATTTTGCTTTTGATTTAGTTCTATTTAGTATTGGCACACAACAATCTTAGCATTGACTTGAAACGTTAACTCTGTGACGAGAAAGAGGCCTGCTGAGTGTTTCCAGCATTTTCTGTTTTTATAGCATATAACTTACTGTCCGTCAACCCAATGAAGCGAATGCTGTTCACAGTGTCCGAGGAGTTTGGTTCTTGATGTTTGCTGTTGAGCAGGTTAAAGTCACTTAGCGAGCTGGGGCTTTTCCCCAGAGGTTTCTGAATGGGAAACTTTGAAATCTGTTGACCACAATCCCCACCTCCTCTACAGTCTGAAACAGACAAACAGAAGACGCTCCGCTGAACTCAATCAAGAACCAATTTCTAGCCAATACTTCAACACAGTAGGTCCATCAGCAGAACGAGCTTCGCTCCACTAGTACTTGGTCACTTACCATTCCCAAAACCCACAGCCTGGAAGGGGAATAGCGCTAGTAGAAGAAATCTGCAAAAACATGGGCAAGATTACCACAAACTCAAGAGACGAACGTTATTATGTTTAATTTATTTTTTTTAAAAAGACACACGGTCTTACCTAGAAACTGTCGAAAATTCCATTACCCCCATAAAAGAACACCATGTATTAACACTGTGCCTGATTTCAAATGTGAAGTCTGTTCCTGGCTGGATGAATAATGAATTCTGTCTCTGGTCTGAGCTCCAGACATTGACTAACAGGAACCCATTAACAATTATCAGCTAGTTCTCACCTCCACCTTCCCAGAGCGAATCTTGAATACCAACCTTTGTATCAAATTAACACGAATACAATCAATATTCAACAAACCTCTTTAAGAACAAAAGATAAGAATCAATTCACTAGTACTTATTTATATTCCCTGCGTGACATTCCTTCCTTTCTAGTTACAAAAAGCAATTCAGAACTTTAGGTTCATTTAACAAATGTTTCCCACTTTCTTACCAAATGGCCACACAGACTTGAATTTTAAATTGAAACCTAAATTTTATGATCATATTTGTTCGGCATACAAATTAAGTTAAGATATCAGAGCTTACAATTTTAATGGTATTTACTGTTGCAACCGCTCACTGCAGCATAAATGTTGACAGTTTAATTCCGTTTATACCATATTACTTTTTAATTCTATTTAAATAATTGTCACTTTCCTCTGTCAATTTAATCAAGTGCGGGAGATGCTATTCACTGGCTGTGCTTGTTTTGTCATTGTCTTTCAGGGTCTTTTAAATCCCTTTCTCCGGGAATAACTTAATCAGTTATTTACAAGGCTCAGTGATTTAGTTAAGTGCTGCTGTTGTTTTAACTGTGAATCTAGTTCATGTAAAATAATTGTCCTTTTCAATTATCACGATTCGGTACACTTGGATAATCTGTTCAAAATTAACCTGAAATGGTGGAAATAAAATTAAACAGTGTAGATAAAAATAAATAACTTGTTTTCAGTATGTGGCCATATGTGTTTATTGTCCTGAGAAGGTGGTGGTGCGCCTTCTACCATTTGCACTTTTTCTTTTTATCTCTAACTTACATGATTGCCAACTGATATGGGAATGTTCAAAGGATCTCTGAAGTTAACTCAGTAAATGTGCTAATTGCTAATTAGTTGAACACATTTCTTCTGTATTCACCTATGTTCACACTTCATTTTCCTTGGAAAAATAATTAGCTTCAGTATCCCTTCACTGGATATCACCCCTAGTGACCAAATCTTCAACAATTTCTCAAATGTTTCTCTTCAGCAGCAATGGCAAATAATTTCTAACTTTTAGCATTGTTTTTTGCCTCTTTAGTAATTCTCACTTCCCAGTTTCTCATATGAGGTGAGAGCTGAGAAGATATTTTATGATACAGGGTCTACTCCTGAAACATTAACTCACCTGTTCTCTCCACAGGTGCCTATTTTGATTGACCATTAAGGGTGACACTAGTTGCCCCATGGTCATCAACAGGAAAATACAAGTGCCCCCTCGTGAGAAGGCAGAACTAATGCAATAATTCAAACATAAAGCCTAATTTAAACGGAAGGCAAACTTATAAACCTAAATCATAATATTGTTATTTGTGTCTACCAGACAATCTATTCCTTGTGGTGCCCCCCTGGTCGCAGAAGCACAGGTGCCTTTTTTAATTAATCAATAAAGGTGACATCAGCGGGGGTGGGCAGTACAGAGGCTAACTGATCTACTGCGTGTTTCCAGCATTTTCTGGTTTTGTTTCAGATTTCTAGCATCTGCAGTTTTTTGCTTTTTGTAGATTTTTTTCTCTACATTTGCTGTTTTGCAAAATCATAAATTAGCTTTATAAGGGAGCGAATAAGAAAACAAAAATTAACATGTTTTTTCGGGTTTGGACCCATCCCCTGATGGGGCTCACTTGCGCACTTCTGGAGGCCAGTCTACCTTATCTCACTGGGTATACCAGCCTACACTGTGTCCCACTAAGATCAGGGAAGTGAGAACTCCTAGTGTGGGGAGTTCCTGCCCTGAGTCTTGCCCCCTATCACACAGGGGTCCATGTTTGCAGCAGATGGAAGTTCTGCCCAAGACCAGGCTCCCCAGAAACTCCAAACAAAGGCTGGGACCTGTCATTTTCAAGTCCTAGCGAATCCAAATTTGCAATTGACACAAAACCTGGAAGGGTAGTGAACAGTGGGGAGGATAGTGATAGATTTCAAGAGGATATAGACACTCTGGTGGCATGCGTGGACATTTGGCAGATGAAGTTTAACGCGGAAAAATGCGAGGTGATGCATTTCAGTAGGAAAAATAAGGAGAGGCAATATAAACTAGAGGGCACAATTATAAAAGGGGTGAAGGAACAGAGGGATCTGGGGGTATATGAGCATAAATCATTGAAGGTGGCAGGGCAGGTTGAGAAAGCGGTTAAAAAAGCTTACTGGGTCCTGGGCTTTATAAATAGGGGCATAGACTACAAAAGCAAGGAAGTCATGATGAACCTTTATAAAACATTGGTTCGGCCACAACTGCAGTATCGTGTCCAGTTCTGGGCACCGTATTTTAGGAAAAATGTGAAGGCCTTAGAGAAGGTGCAGAGGAGGTTTACTAGAATGATTCCAGGGATAAGGGTCTTAAATTATGTGGATAGACTGGAGAAGCTGGGATTGTTCTCCTCGGAACAGAGAAGGCTGAGAGGAGATTTGATAGAGGTATTCAAAATCATGAAGGGCCTAGACAGAGTAGACAGAGAGAAACTGTTCCCATTGGTGGAAGGGTCAAGAACCAGAGGGCGTAGATTTAAGGTGATTGGCATAAGAACCAAAGGTGACATAATGAGAAACTTTTTTACACAGCGAGTGGTTAGGATCTGGAATGCACTGCCCAAGGGAGTGGTGGAGGCAGATTCAATCATAGCTTTCAAAAGGGAACTGATAAGTACTTGAAACGAAAAAATGTTCAGGACTACAGGGATAGGGCGGGGCAGTGGGACTAGCTGGATTGCTCATGCATAGAGCAGGCGCGGACTCGATAGGCTGAATGGCCTCCTTCCGTGCTGTAACCTTTTATGATTCTGTGATTCTATGATTCTACTGGAGCCATCTGCCGCACGCCCACTGGAGTTATAGAAGGAGGGCGCCAGAACGTCTGCCCAAATTCTAGGGCTATATGCTCATTGTGGAGAGGATCTGACCTGAACTGTATTTGACATATTTAAAAGTTTTTTAAAGAAGTGACCAATTGATTAGGTAAGGGGAATCCAGTAGATGTAATATATATAAATTTTTAGAAGACGTTCAATAAGGTGTTTCACTAGAGGCTTGTTAGAAAAATTCAGGTGCATCATTTAATAGGAGTTGTAGCAGTACGGATAGAAAGTTGGCTGATGGACAAGAAACCTAGAGTTAGGGTAAATGGGTGTTGCTGAGACTGAACCAGGATTGGAAGTAGTGTACCCTAGGGATCAGTTTTGTCCTCTCTGTATATAGATGGTTTGGACTTGGGGATAGGAAACACAATCTCAAAATTTGCTGATAACACAAAAGTAGGCAAACAGTGAGGGGGACTGTAAAAGACTTCAGGAAAGTACACACAGGTTAGCACAATGGACAGACAGGTTGCTGATGCAGTTTAATGTAGAGAAATGTGAGGTAATACACTGAAGGGTGTGCATGAACAGAGAAACCTGCAGAATTCCCTGAAACTGTGCAAGCGCAGGTGGATAAAGTCATAAAAAAGGCCAATAGAATTTAGGGTTTTTAAATAGAGGCATAGTGTACAAGAGTAAATAAATAATGATTAATTTCTACAAAACATTGGTTAACCACAGTTAGAATATTGAGTACAATTTTGGATGCTCCATTATTCGGGTTGAAAACTTTGGGTGCCAGAATTCTGGAAGGTTTCATCACATGAACTTTCATTTCCAGTTGCACCTGGAGAGTGCTATTTTCAAAAATATGTGTACTAGGCTATTCTTGCCTTCTGCAAATCTGAGATTGCGCACAATGATATTGTCAGAAGACTTTTAATCAACAGCATCAAGGCGGAACAAAGCATAGATTACACAGCACCTTAACGCACACTGACCACCCAGCTTCAGGATCCCGTATAAACCTTCAGTAAAGTACTTCATTTAATGTTTCATGTTTTAAATGCACTGAGTTTGGCACAAAGGCAGACATACTGCCAATTTCCTATGATTTTACTCCTGGGTTGCTTGCAGCAGTGCTCGGGAGATCCATCTTTGTTTCCTGGAGACTCCAGGACAGTCCATGACAGTTGGCATCCCTACCCATTATAGAAAGGACACCAAAGACGTAGAGACCATACTGCATAGATTCACCAGGATGGTGCCAGGGATGGGAAACTATAGTTATGAGAAGAGACTTGAGATACTGGGACTATTTCCACTGGAGAGGAGAAGGCTAAGAGAAGATCTAATAGACGTTTTTAAAATAATGAAGAGTTTGATAGAGTTAATAGGGAAACATTATTTCCTCTAGTTGGCGAGTCAGAGATGATGGGTTACCAATTTAAAATTCTCACTAAGAGAGTGAGGAGAGAGGTTAAGAGAAATTTAATTACTCAGAGGGTTGTTGGACCATGGAATGCTATGCTACACAGGAAGTGGTTCAGGCAAAGACCATTGTTTTTTTAAAGAAAAAGTGGATGAGTATTTGAAGCAGAGAAAGATATAAGGCTATGGAAGAGATTGCAGCAATGGGATTAGTTTTGGATTTCCCTTGTAAAGAGACAGCACAGACACAAGCAGGGAACTACAGGCCAGTCAGCCTGACATCGGTCATCGGGAAACTGCTGGAATCCATTATTAAGGAAGTGGTAACAGGGCACTTAGAAAATCATAATATGATTAGGCAGAGTCAACACTGTTTTATGAAAGGGAAATCGTGTTTGACAAATTTATTAGAGTTTTTTGAGGATGTAACTAGCAGGATAGATAAAGGGGAACCAGTGGATGTAGTATATTTGGATTTTCAAAAGGCATTCGATAAGGTGCCACATAAAAGGTTGTTACACAAGGTAAGGGCTCATGGGGTTGGGGGTAATAAAATAGCATGGATAGAAGATTGGTTAAGGGACAGAAAACAGAGAGTAGGGATAAATGAGTCATTCTCAGGTTGGCAGACTGTAACTAGTGGGATGCCACAAGGATCGATGCTTGGGCCTCAGCTATTTACAATCTATATTATTTTATTCGTTCATGGGATGTGGGCGTCGCTGGCGAGGCCAGCATTTATTGCCCATCCTTAATTGTCCTTGAGAAGGTGGTGGTGAGCCACCTTCTTGAACCGCTGCAGTCCGTGTGGTGACGGTTCTCCCACAGTACTGTTAGGGAGGGAGTTCCAGGATTTTGACCCAGCGACGATGAAGGAACGGCGATATATTTCCAAGTCGGGATGGTGTGTGACTTGGAGGGGAACGTGCAGGTGGTGTTCTTCCCATGTGCCTGCTGTTCTTGTCCTTCTAGGTGGTAGAGGTCGCGGGTTTGGGAGGTGTTGTCGAAGAAGCCTTGGCGAGTTGCTGCAGTGCATCCTGTGGATGGTACACACTGCAGCCACTGTGCGCCGGTGGTGAAGGGAGTGAATGTTTAGGGTGGTGGATGGGGTGCCAATCAAGCAGGCTGCTTTGTTCTGGATGGTGTCGAGCTTCTTGAGTGTTGTTGGAGCTGCACTCATCCAAGCAAGTGGAGAGTATTCTATCACACTCCTGACTTGTGCCTTGTAGATGGTGGAAAGGCTTTGGGGAGTCAGGAGGTGAGTCACTCGCTGCAGAATACCCAGCCTCTGACCTGCTCTCGTAGCCACATTAAGGAATTAGATGAAGGGACCAAGTGTAATGTGTCCAAGTTTGCTGACAATACAAAACTAGGTGGGAAAGTAAGCTGTGAGGAGGATGCAAAGAGTCTGCAAAGGAATATAGACAGATTAAGTGAGTGGGCAAGAAGGTGGCAGATGGGGTATAATGTGGGGAAATGTGAGGTTATTCACTTTGGTAGGAAGAATAGAAAAACAGAATATTTTTTAAATGGTGAGAAACTATTAAATGTTGGTGTTCAGAGAGACTCTGTGAGTCTCATTTTATGTGAGATAGATAGCTTTTTGGCAACCAAAGGTATTAAGGGATATGTGCCAAAGGCGGGTATATGAAGCTAGATCACAGATCAGCCATGATCTTATCAAATGGTGGAGCAGGCACAAGGGGCTGAATGGCCTACTCCTGTTCCTATGTTCCTATGTTCCTACTTGGGTGTCCTTGTACAAGAAACACAAAAGGTTAGTATGCAGGTACAGAAGGCAATTAGGAAGGCAAATGGCATGTTGGCCTTTATTGCAAAGGGGTTGGAGTAAAAGAGTAAGGAAGTCTTACTACAGTTGTACAGGGCTTTGGTGAGGCCTCACCTGGAGTACTGCGTACAGTTTTGGTCTCCTTATCTAAGGAAGGATATACTTACCTTGGAGGTGGTACAACGAAGGTTCACTAGATTAATTCCTGGATGTGAGGGTTGTCCTATGAGGAGAGGTTGAGTAGAATGGGCCTATTCTCTCTGGAGTTTAGAAGAATGAGAGATGATCTCATTGAAACATATAAGATTATTAGGGGGCTTGACAGGGTAGATGCTGAGAGATTGTTTCCCCTGGCTAGAGAGTCTAGAACTAGGGGGCATAGTCGCAGGATAAGGGGTTGGCCATTTAAGACTGAGATGAGGAGGAATTTCTTCACTCAGAGGGTTGTGAGTCTTTGGAATTCACTACCTCAGAGTCCTGTGGATGCTGAATCATTGAACATATTCAAGGCTGAGATGGATTGATTTTTGGATTCTAGGGGAATCAAGGGATATGTCATTCGGATGGGAAAGCTGAGTTTAGGTCGAAGATCAGCCATGATCTGATTGAATGGTGGAGCAGGATTGAGGGGCCATATGGCCTACTCCTGCTCCTATTCCTTATGTTCTTATGTTCTTATGATGGGCCAAATGGTGGTCTTCTGTGTTATAAATCTCTATGGTTCTATGGATGTGAGGTCCTCCATGATTGAATAATAACAGCTTTCATTTATATCACCTTTAACATAGTAAAACATCCCAAGACGCTTCACAGGAGCGTTAGCAAACAAAAAATTTGACTCCAAGCCACATAAGAAGACATTAGAAGCAAAATACTGTCTGGCAAGATTCACTATCTAGCCTCACACATGAAGAATAACAACATGGGCAAGATACTGCATGATGGACAGTGTCCCAGCATAAGTCACTGCTTTCAAGAGAGAAGGGAGTATAGAAAATTTGAGGGAGCAAATAAATAAATGAGCTTTTAAGAGGTCATATGGACTTGAAAATATAAAACAGTAGTACAAGACAAACAATTACTGTGCTATTGTTCCATGTAAAGAACAAAATACAGATGTTTTAATAATTATTGTCTATCTCTCATAGCAGCTTCTCTAAAGTAAAAAAAAACTTGCCATTTGTTTTCACGGGAAACCTCAAAAATGCTTTTTAGTATTTATCCTTCAGTTTCTTTTCAAATTATTCCAGGGTAGGGGGAGGGGAAACAAACAAATCCATAAATGTTGTTATGGCCTGAGGAAAAACATGCTCCCAGTTGCACTGGGAGAGTCCCACTGATGCATACTGGGAAATTCTCCACACTGCACATGCTCAGATTGTTGCACAAACTGTGCAAGCACGGGTGAAGTTGGTAAATCCTTTTAGCAGACAGAATGATAACCATGAGAGGAATGTTGGGGATAATTTTCCTCTTTGGGCTTCCTCTGGGTGCCTAACAGGCCTAGTGTACCTGAGGTATGCTATGCCTATAAGGGGAGGGAGACACTTAGTTTTCCTGACTCGGGTCATTTGCATGCCCTGGATGCACCCCCAGCAGGGCCTTGCATTGGCATCATGCGAGCAGAAACAGGAGCATTACCACAGGCTTAAGAGGCACTGGGCCTTCTGACTGCTGCTGTGGAAGGCTGCAAGGATCAAACATCATCCTGGAGGTAGGGAATACTGCAAAACCAGGCCTTTATTTTTTTTTCATTGACCCACCATCAGGCTGTCCCCAGGACCCTCTGATCTGCAGGAGTCCAGTGCAAACTCCAACATTAGGTTTCTTTGGGCACCTGTCTGCTTGGTTGCTCAAAGGGCTGATGCAGAAGAAACTGAGATGGGGCTGGGAACGCCCCCTCCTACCTCATTGTAATACTTACATTGGGCCTGCCCCTACTCCAGACACAGGCCCAGATATGTCAGGTTGGGAAACCCCAGGGCAGAGACCAGGTGTAATGGATCTGTCCCAATTTCCTCTTCTTTGCCTCTAAGAACTGCATATTTCCCAGGTTCAACAAAGAGGAAAATCTCCCCTATTTATTCCAGCCCATGCTTTTGAGAGTCCGAGGCTTTCATATAAAAACCTTAATGAAGGTAATTAAATACACAAAAGACAATTTTATCATTATGTTTGATTGTATTGTGAAATATGTAAATTGTTATATATGTTAGATACCTTATCTTAAGCTTGAGATATTTGAATTTGTGAGAAGGAAAAATGGCAGATAGTCACAGAGCTTTGCCGTGGGCAATGGGATTTAGACTTTTTTTTGAGTGGTTTGATGTGTTTAGTTTCTCTTTTTTATTTTGACTTCAATGGAAAGTAAAATCGGGCGGGGTATAAAACGGGCAGCCGATCCGATCTCGTCAGTTTCCCACCGGGCAAGTTAGGTTAAAATTACCCCCTTTGTAGGTCTGATCCATTAAGATGGCTCTGGCAAATGATTTTGAAAGTTTTTAAACTCTTCTTCACTCATTTGTTAGAAATACATATTTTTTCAACATTGCTTTTATTCCTTTGGGTACCAAAGAGTTATAAAGGGACAGCTCAATAGGTTAATTTTTAAACACTGGCTTCATTCCCAGTCAGATGGTAATGGGCATGGCTACAAGTCCCAGACTGTCCTTAAGTCACTTGATGTATAGGGTGAATTTTGTCAACACTCAGTGGAACCACTAGATGGTGATCTACATAAAAAGTAAGTATTGTACCCTGAGGATCATTTGGGCCCAACATAGAACATCCCAGTTCTTTGTAACCTTCTATAAGGTACATCTTCTAACTTTTTAAAGGATGGCATCAGGGAGTTAATCTTGTGATTTAAGGCAGATTTGGCCAGCTTGCACTATGCCCATTCCACCAAAATAAACAACAACAACATACAATTATATAGTGCATTTAACGTAGTAAAACGTCCCCAGGTTTCTATATTGTTTATATGTAAAAACAGATTCCAAGCTACTAAATATAGGTGTCAGCCTTGGCTCATTTGGTAGCACTCTCGCCCCTGAGTCAGAAGGTTGTGGATTTAAGTCCCACTCCAGAGACTTGAGTGCATAATCTAGGCTGACACTTCAGCGCAGTACGGAGGAACTGCTGCACTGCCGGAGGTACCATCCTTCAGATGAGACATTAAACTGAGGTCCTGTCTGCCATATCAGGTGTAAAAAATCCCATGGTACTAGTAAACTAGTAAACAGTGAGGAGGACAGTAACAGACTTCAGGAGGACTTAGGCAGACGGTGAAATGGGCAGACACATGGCAGATGAAATTTAACGCAGAAAAGTACAAAGTGATTCATTTTCGTATAAAGAATGAGTAGAGGCAATATAAACTAAATGGCACAATTTTAAAGTGGGTGCAGAAACAGAGAGACCTGGGGGTGTGTGTACACAACTCTTTGAAGATGGCAGGACAAGTTGAGAAGGCTGTTAAAAAGGGATACAGGATTCTTGGCTTTATAAATAGAGGCATAGAGTACAAAAACAAGAAAGTTATGCTAATCCTTTATCAAACACTGGTGAGGCCCTAGCTGGAGTATTGTGGCCAATTCTGGGCACCATACTATAGGAAGGATGTCAAGGCCTTAGAGAGGGTGCAGAGGAGATTCACTTGAATGGTACCAGGGATGAAAGACTTTAGTTACATGGAGAGACTAGAGAAACTGGGGTTGTTCTCCTTAGAACAGAAAGGTCAAGGTGATTTGATAGAGGTGTTCAAAACCATGAAGGGTTTTGATAAATAAGGAGAAACTGTTTCCAGTGGCAGAAGGGTCGTTAACCAAAGGACACAAATTTAAGGTAATCGGCAAAAGAACCAGAGGCAACATGAGGAAAGTTGTTATGATCTGGAATATTTGGATAAGGCCTGAAAGGATGGTGGAAGCAGATTCAAAAATAACTTTCAAAAGGGAATTGGATAAATACTTGAAGTGGAAAAATTTACAGGGCTCTGGGGAAAGAGCAGTGGAGTTGGACTAATTGGATAGCTCTTTCAAAGCACAGGCATAATTGGCCAAATGGCCTCCTTCTGTGTTGTATCATTTTATGATTTTATGATTCTAAGAACAGGGGAGTTCTCTCCAGTGTCCTGGCCAATATTTATTAGGTTTTTTCATATTCCCTTTTATCCCTTCTTACTTCCCTTTTCAACCCTCACTACACTTTCTATATTCCTCACGAATTTCTTTAGTATTGTTAATCCTGTTTTTATCATGTGCAACTCGTTTTATTTTGATATCTTTATTTGTACACAAAACCCCATTCTTTGATGCACCCCATTTTCACCTTACAAGAATATGTTGTCCGAATGCATTGTAAAAAGCCTGCCCCACTTTGACCACATGCATTAGCTTTATTCAAATCTGTCTTGAGGTAGTTAGAATTTCCCAATATTAATGCCCTGTTGTTCTTGCATATCTCTCTGAACTGTCTGCAGATCTCCCTCTCAATCTCATCTCCACTGTTCAGTGGCCTGTAATGTAAATCATCGTAATTGTATCATTTCCCTTCCTATTCCTCAATTCTATTCGTATAGATTGCGTCTTAATGCAACTCTGTAGAACATCCTTCTGTACTAGCACTCTGATAGAACCCATTACTAACACTGCCACTGAACTCCATGTTTTCCCTATTGCTTCTGAAAATGTTATAACAGGCATATTGGGTGTCAGCTTTGGCTTAGTGGTAGCACTCTCACTGCTGGTTTAAGCCCCATTCCAGAGACTTGAGCATATGATTTGGGTTGACAGTGCAGTGAAGTACTGCAGGAGTGCTACATTGTCAGAGATGCTATCTTTTGGATGAGTCATTAAACCGAGGTCCCATCTGACCAGGTGGCTGTAAAAGTTCTCATGGCACTATTTGAAGAAGTGCAAGGAATATTCCCATTGTCCTGGGCAATGTTGATCTCTCAACCAACACCACCAAAACAGGTTATCTGATCGTTTACCTTATTACTGTTTGTGGGACCTTGCTGTGTGAAAATTGGCTACTGCATTTCCCTACATTACAACAGTAACTACATTTCATTGGTTGCGAAGTACTTTGAGACGTCCTGAGGTTATGAAAGGCAATGTACAAATGCAAATTCATTCTTTCTTTCTTTATTTAATTCCGAGTTCTGTTCAAAACTAAGTCATGCCCATATTATAGTTACTATGGGCATACTTTTAACCCGGAGTCGGGAAGGGGGCGGAGGGGGACGAATTGCAGGGTTGGCGGGGGGGGGAACCCAGAGGAACAGGTTCCCCGGACGTCCTTATGATTTTGACGTAAGGACATTGTTTTTTTTGACAGTTTCCCGACAGATTGACAGGCTGGTTTCAGTCAGATGGAAGAAGAGGGAAGAGGATGTGTAAAGGCAAGTGTTAGATGGGATGGGATGGGATGGATTGGGGTGGGGGGGGGGAGATGGGGGGCATGGGGCATCGGGGGGCATGGGAGTCACCGGGAGGGGGTCAGCCATTGGGGGGAGGGGTCAGTCACGGTGGGGGGATCGGGGTCATCGTGGGGGTCGGTGATCATTGGGGGTTCACGATCGTTGTGGGAGTTGCGATCGTGAGGGGTGGTCGCGATCATTGTGGGGGGTCGCTGCAGGTAGACTTGTTGGGCCTGGGGGAAGCATTCCTGCTCCTCCGGGCCCACAAGCTGTGCTATAAAGGCATTTACCTGCAGTTTTGGGCCTTCTCACCTCCTCTCACATGGCGTGAAGGCGAAGGTCTGGGAATCCTGGCCCCCAGGGGCTAAAATCAAAAAAGCTTTGAAAATGGAGGCCCGCAGCCTCTTTTATTGCCTGATCCACCTCCTGAGAGCGGGTTGGTTGCCCACCCCTCGTCCCGCCCCTGTGAAAACCGGAAATGGGTGGGTTGGAGGTAGTTTGGAGGTGGGTTTTAGATTATTGCATTTGTAACTGCCCCCCCCGCCCCCAATCCACCCATTTTTCCAGGCTAAAATCATGCCCTATATCTTACCCTTCCATAGTAATTAGTGCTTCTAATTCTCCTGTTTTATTTTGATTACTTTGTGCATTCACATATATTCTACTCAATCGCAACTTCAATTTTTTGGGTATGTTGACCCTTATTCTTTTTCCAAGTTTTCTCATTTAATTTCTTGATATCCCTTGCCCCTTCTACAACAGTGTTTTTATCTCTCACTATTGCAAAGCTTCTTTCACCACTGGTAATATTTTCACATTCTTTTCAGCTAAATCTTCTGCTCTCCCACCCTACTTATCTCCTTGCCGTATTTCAACAACAATTCGCCCTTTTTTTTAGCGCCTTTAACGTAGCAAATTGTCCCAAGGTGCTACACAGTTGCATTATCAAACAAAATTTGACACCGTGCCATATAAGGAGATATTAGGACAGGTGACCAAACACTTGGTCAAAGAGGTAGGTTTTAAGAAGTGTCTTAAAGGAGGAGAGAGAGGTAGAGAGGCTTAGGGAGGGAATTCCAAAATTTAGGGCCTAGACAGATGAAGGCACAGCCACCAATGGTGGAGCAATCAAAATCGGGGATGTGCAAGAGGCCAGAATTGGAATTGATTTAATTATTAGTTTAAATCATCCCCCACTGTTGCTCTATTTATCCTCTCCACAGGGACATTAGTGCCATATTGGTTGAGAACATAAGAAGTAGGAGCAGGAGTAGGTCATACAGCCCCTCGAGCCTGCTCCATTCAATGAGATCATGGCTGATCTTTGACCTCAACTCCACTTTATCTCCATATTCCTTGATTCTCTTAGTGTCCAAATATCCATCAATCTCAGCCTTGAATATACTCAATGACTGAGCATCCACAGCCCTCTGGGGTAGAGAATTCCAAAGATTCACAACCCTCTGAGTGAAGACATATTTCCTCATCTCAGTCCTAAATGGCCAATCCCTTATCTTGAGACTATGACCTCTAGTTTTGTTTTATTCATTGGATGTGGGCGTCACTGGCAGGCCAGCATTTATTGCCCAACCCTAATTGCCCTTGAACCACTGCAGTCCATGTGGTGAGCAGAATTGTACAACTGAATAGCTTGCTAGGCTGTTAAGAATCAACCACATTGCTGTGGGTGTGGAGTCACATATAGGCCAGACTGGATAAGGACAGCAGGTTTCCTTCCCTAAAGGGCATTAGTGAACCAGATGGGTTTTTATGACAATCCAGTAGTTTTATGGTTATTATTACTGATACTAGTTTTTTATTCCAGATTTTATTTTTAAGTTAACTGAATTTAAAATTTCCCCAGCTGTTGTGGTGGGATTTGAACTCATATCTCCAGATTACTAGTTTAATAACATAACCACTGTGTTACCATATTCTAGACTCGCCAGCTAGAGGAAACAGCCTCTCAGCATCTTCCCTTTCAAGCCCTCTAAAAAATGTATACGTTTCAATGAGATCACCTCTCATTCTTCTAAACTCCAGAGAATATAGGTCTATTCTACTCAATCTCTCCTCAAAGGACAACCCTCTCATCCCAGGAATCAATCCAGTGAACCTTCGTTGCACCCCATGTAAGCAAGTATATCCTCCTTAGGTAAGGAGACCAAAACTCCAGGTGTGGTCTCACCTGAGCCCTATATAATTGCAGCACGACCTCCTTACTCTTATACTTCAACCCCCTTTCAATAAAGGCTAACATACCATTTGTCTTCCTAATTGCTTCCGGTACCTGCATGTTAATTTTCTGTGATTCATGTACAAGGACACCCAAATCCCTCTGACTACCGACATTTCTTAGTCTCTCACCTTTTAAAAAATATTCTGCTTTTCTGTTCTTCCTACCAAAGTGGATAATTTCACATTTCCCCACATTTTAACCCATATGCCACCTTCTTGCCCATTCACTTAACCTGTCTATATCCGCTTGCAGCTTCTTTGCGTCCTCCTCACAGCTTACTTTCCCACCTAGCTTTGTATCATCAGCAAACTTGGATACATTACACTCAGTCCCTCATCTAAGTCATTAATATAGATTGTAAACAGCTGAGGCCCAAGCATTGATCCATGCGGCACCCCACTAGTTACAACTTGCCAACCTGAAAATGACCCGTTCATTCCTACTCTCTGTTTTCTGTCCGTTAACCAATCCTCAACACACGCTAATATATTACCCATCAGCCTTAATCTTGTGTAACAACCTCTTGTGTGACACCTTTTTGAAAATCCAAATACACTACATCCACTGGTTCCCCCTTATCTACCCTGCTAGTTACAAACTCATAAAACTCTAATGGATTTGTCAAACACAATTTCCCTTTCATAAAACCGTGTTGACTCTGCCTAATCATATTATGATTTTCTAAGTGTCCTGTTACTATGTCCTTAATAATAGATTCTAGCATTTTCCCTACTACTGATGTCAGGCTAACTGGCCTATAGTTCCCTGTTTTCTCTCTCCCTCCTTTCTTGAATAGCGGGGTTACATTTGCTACCAGGGACCATTCTAGAATCTAGGGAATTCTGGAAGATCAAAACCAATGCATCCACTATCTTTGCTGCCACCTCTTTTAAGACCCTAGGATGTAGGCCATCAGGTCCAAGGGATTTGTTGGCTTTTAGTCCCATTAATTTCTCTAGTGCTTTTTCTTTACTAATCTTAATTACTTTAAGTTCCTTACTCTCATTAGACCCTTGGTTCCCCACTATGTTTTTTAAGTCTTCTACTAAGGTGAAGGTTATCCTCAGTGTAGCCTTCCCTTGTTCCAGAACTTGCTCCAAGAGTGTGAAATCTTCCCTGATAGGTCTTGCTGCATTCTATTTCCACCAACTAATGTCACTGTCAGATTTTTTACCCACATACCTCTAATATGTAGTGGAAAAACCTCAGTAGCATTGACATCAATGTGAGCAAAAGGTCACAGGGAATCCACTGGGCTGTAGGACTTTCCTAAACTATAGGTCTTCTATTGCCCTTTGGAGCTTCTTGATTGAGTTGAAGAAATCAGCACCTATGAGATCCCCTCAGGTGAACAGTATTTGTGACTTCTCTGGTGGGTTCATTTAAAGTGCAAGTTTTTGTTGACATAAAATCATTAAAAAATCACAACAAAAAAAACACAGGGCTGATTTTTTTGTCAGGTGCAATGGAGGCAAAACTTCAGGAGGTGTGACTTCTGCCTGCCCTTTGCCTGCACCCCTGACCCAAGCCCATTCCCATGGTCAGGGTAATTTAAATATGTAAGGCAGTTACTGGGGCCTCGTATGGCTCCTTCCTCAACTGGGGGGAGGAAAGTTGCTGCAGCACTTGTGACAGCTTGGGGTGACGGGCAATGCCAGCTGAAGGATTTTTAACCATAATTTTAACTTTAAAAAAAAAATGTCCTCTTCGTCTAAGGCAAGTAATCGCTCTTAATACAATACACCCAACATTATTTCTGGTGGGAAATCCTGGAAGTCGCATTGTGGTGCAGCGGAGCCAGTGCAACGGCTCACTGCAAAATTTTCCTCCCCCGTCCGCACAAGTTACTAAACAGGAAAATCAGCCCCACAGAAACTACTGATCTATTTTTTTAAAAATGGAAACCCTCATAATAAACATCAATATCACTTTGTGAGCTTTAAGTCATTGAATGGTGGCACAATAAGGCCATAGAGCCATTGGAAAAGGTGCAAAAAAGATTTACAAGGATAGAATCATAGAAAATTTACGGCACAGAAGGAGGCCATTCGGTCCATCGTGTTCGCGCCGGCCGAAAATGAGCCACCCCAGACTAATCCCACTTTCCAGCACTTGGTCCGTAGCCTTATAGGTCACGGCATTTCAGGTGGACATCCAGGTACCTTTTAAATGAGTTGAGGGTTTCTGCCTCTACCACCCTTTCAGGCAGTGAGTTCCAGACCCCCACCACCCTCTGGGTGAAAACATTTTTCCTCAGCTCCCCTCTAATCCTTCTACCAATCACTTTAAATCTATGCCCCCTGGTTATTGACCTTTCTGTTAAGGGAAATAGGTCCTTCCTATCCACTCTATCTGGGCCCCTCATAATTTTGTAGACCTCAATTAAATCACCCCTTAGCCTCCTCTGTTCCAAAGAGAACAACCCCAGCCTATCCAATCTTTCCTCATAGCTAAAATGCTCGAGTCCTGGTAACATCCTCGTAAATCTCCTCTGTACCCTCTCAAGTGCAATTACATCCTTCCTGTAATGTAGTGACTGTACACAGTAGTCAGCAGTGGCCTAATCAGTGTTTTATACAGTTCCAGCATAACCTCCCTGCTCTTGTATTCTATGCCTCAGCTAATAAAGAAAAAGTATTCCATATGCCTTCTTAACCACCTTATCTACCTGTCCTGCTACCTTCAGGGATCTGTGGACATGCACTCCAAGGACCCTCACTTCCTTTACACCTTTCAGTATCCTCCCATTTATTGTGTACTCCCTTGCCTTGTTTGCCTTCCCCAAATGCATTACCTCCACTTCTCCAGATTGAATTCCATTTGCCACTTTTCTGCCCACTTGACCATACCATTGATATCTCCCTGCAATCTACAGCTTTCCTCCTCACTCTGGCACCACGCCTGTATCCAGTGAGGATTGGAAAATGATGGTTAGAGCCTCCGCTGTTTCCTCCCTTGCTTCTTTTAACAGCCTGGAATACATTTAATCCGGCCCTGTGATTTAACTATTTTCAAAAATGCTAATCCCCTTAAAACTTCCAGATGATACCAGAACTGAGAGGATATACTTATCAGGAAAGGTTGAACAGGCTGCGGCTCTTTTCTCTAGAAAAGGGAAGGCTGAGGGGTGACCTGATAGAGGTCTTTAAGATGATGAAAGGGTTTGATAGGGTAGACGTAGAGAAAATGCTTCCACTTGTGGGGGAGTCCAAAACTGGAGGTCGTAAATATAAGATAGTCATTAATAAATCCAATAGGGAATTCAGAAGAAATTTCTTTACCCAAAGAGTGGTAAGAATGTGGAACGCACTACCACAAGGAGTAGCTGAGGCAAACAGCACAGATTTATTTAAGGGGAAGCTAGATAAGTACATGAGGGAGAAAGGAATAGTAGGGTATGCTAATAGGGGTAGATGAAGAG
Organism: Heptranchias perlo; assembly: GCF_035084215.1. Taxonomy (NCBI): domain Eukaryota; kingdom Metazoa; phylum Chordata; class Chondrichthyes; order Hexanchiformes; family Hexanchidae; genus Heptranchias; species Heptranchias perlo. The sequence goes on from NC_090328.1 coordinate 79,422,631, forward strand.
GGGTGGGGGGAGGCTCATGTGGAGCATAAATGCCAGCTTAGTCCAGGTGGGCTGAATGGCTTGTTTCTGTGCTGTAGACTCCATGTAACAATATTCAAGAGTAACGTATTCTCTATAAGTGTTCAGTTCCAATCACGACCCCTCTGATAATGAAGCAGTCCGTGCCCGGATGCGGCAAGACCTGGACAACATCCTGGCTTGGGCTCATAAGTGGCAAGTAACATTCACGCCAGACAAGTGCCAGGCAATGACCATCTCCAACAAGAGAGAGTCTAACCACCTCCCCTTGACATTCAATGGCATTACCATCGCCGAATCCCCCACCATCAACGCCCTGGGGTTCAACATTGACCAGAAACTTAACTGGACCAGCCATATAAATACTGTGGCTACAAGAGTAGGTCAGAGGCTGGATATTCTGCAGCGAGTGACTCACCTCCTGACTCCCCAAAGCCTTTCCACCATCTACAAGGCACAAGTCAGGAGTATGATGGAATACTCTCCACTTGCCTGGATAAGTGCAGCTTCAACAACACTCAAGAAGCTCGACACCATCCAGGACAAAGCAGCCCGCTTGATTGGCATCCCACCCACCATCCTAAACGTTCACTTCCTTCACTACCGGCGCACAGTGGCTGCAGTGTGTACCATCCACAGGATGCACTGCAGCAACTCGCCAAAGCTTCTTCGACAGCACCTCCCAAACCCGCGACCTCTACCACCTAGAAGGACAGGGACAGCGGGCACATGGGAACACCACCACCTGCACATTCCCCTCCAAGTCATACACCATCCTGACTTGGAAATATATCGCCGTTCCTTCATTGTCGCAGGGTCAAAATCCTGGAACTCCCTACCTAACAGCACTGTGGGAGAACCTTCACCCCACGGACTGCAGTGGTTCAAGAAGGCGGCTCACTACGACTTTCTCAAGGGCAATTAAGGATGGGCAATAAATGCTGGCGTCGCCAGCGACGCCCACATCCCACGAACGAATATAAAAAAAAACCTTCTCAAGGGCAATTAGGGATGGGCAATAAATGCTGGCCTTGCCAACGATGCCCACATTCCATGAACGAATAAGAAAAATAAGGGTGCAATAACTTCTACCATGTCAACCGACACTGCAAAAACTATGAAACTAATCTGGATAAAAATGTCGTTTTAATTAGGCTAATCTCAGATGGGATATGACAAGAAAGCACAGCGTGATGCAATTGTTCCTCAGCTTGATAGCCCGTGTTAGTTCAGTTGACTGTTTGACCTTTGAGGCTCTCTGTTTTGATTCACATGTTTTGGATGTTTCATAGAACACGTGTATCTGGTGTACAGCTTGCAGATCATATCAACAGAATACAAAAATAGTACATTACTGCAACCGAGAGTAGAGTCACACTGACCGTTTGGCAACTCTGCCCCACCATGCAGGGGATGCTAGTCAGAGAAGCAGTAAACACCGAGGTACTTATCAAAACTGAACTAAAACAGATAAGTCTAGCATTTTCAACAAGCAAGACATTGTTTTCAATTTGGTAAGTAAAAAGGTTAAAACGGTCAAGTTGATTTAATGTTCTGATGATCGCGTTATATTGTATTTCAAACCAGAATTCAGCCTAATTTAATTTACTGGCATTCAACGTAATAGGTTGTGCTTAATTAGAGATTTTGACACCAAAAGAATGCTATGATGTTACTTGAAGTGGGACTATCAATTCCTAGTTTTAATCTTTGTAAATTGTACTTAAAATGACCTCTAATGCCTACGGTTGAGGGGATGAAATCGATCTGGATTGCGATTGAGAATTATTTGAGAAAATCTAAAACTTGTGCTAATTTGGTTGGTTCAGATTTGCATGTGTTGGCTGAAAAGCTTGGAGGGGAAGGAATTCAATTCTGGCAGCAATGCTGGAATATGTATCCAATCCTTTTATATTAACTTTTTAATGTGTTAATCCTCATTGGACTACTGGGCTAAGAGTTCATGGCATCATGGCAGGATGTGTGTGTAAGTTTGATACTGATGGCCTAGAGAAAAGAAGTATGCAGTATTGTAGTGTGTATCTGTCTGTCCTATTGTTGTTAATCTATTAAGGAATGTGGTCTCAGGGTGTTTATGATCTACTGCCTCCAAATCAAAGTGATGGTAGTTCTTATCTGTGCTCCTTCAAAAGTGTTTTCTTTTTTTCCCTTTTTCCTCCCCACCCCATCCTACTCCTGAAGGTACTCACTTTTACTGGGGTGCAGTTTCACAGGCAATGCACCTGACCAAATGGCCATTCTTTCAAGTGTGAGCCTCGATTAAAGGAAAGAACTTGAATTTGTACAGCATCTTTCACATCCTCAGGATGTCCCAAAGCACTTCACTGCCAATCAGTTACTTTTGATTGTGTAATCACTGTTGTATCGTAGGGAAATGTGGCAGCCAACTTGCACACAGCATGAGCCCACGAACAGCCATGAGTTAAATGAACAGGTAATCTTTTTTGATGTTGTTGGTTGAGTGATTAATGTTGGCCAAGCCACATGGAAGAACTCCTCTGCTCTTCTTTGAAAAGTTCCATGAGATCTTTTACTGGCAGACTCAGCCTTGGTTTAATGTCTCATCTGATTGGCGGCACCTCCAACAGAGCGGCACTCTGTCAGTACTCCATTGTAGTGTCAGCCTAGATTATGTGCTTAATTCTTTGGAGTGGGGCTTCAACTTATAACTTTCCGACTCAGAGGCAGGAGAGTTATCAGTGAGCAATGCATGACACCCGATATTGAATATTAGCGGGCCATTCAGCCACAGAGACGTACATCATCCAGGCCACCCCACTTCCGGTGTACTAAAAACTGTGTCCCACTGTCACAATTGCATTGAGGTCAACCTTAGCCTTATAAAGCAATTTGACTTCCAGTAACTTGGAGAGGGTATGCCATGACATTTTGCAGACCTGAATTTCAAACTTTCCATGTGCAAAGTCTAAATTAAACATAGTGGGGCTGAAAATCTATGGGGCAGCAAAAATCGGCATAAGTGACCACCATTACTGACCCCCCCCAAAGTTCATGGGTCAGGAAGGTCTCACAATTTACATGGCTGGGAGCACATCTGGGAAAGTCCCCACACAATGCTGGGGTGATGTCAGGTTTCCCCAACCCCCAAACCCGGAAGAAACTTTTAGCTACATCCACAACCCCCTTACAAATCATTTAAAAAAAATTGGGGGGGATCCAGGCCACAATCCTGGCCTGTACCAGAAGATGCAGACCACAACCCCAAGTTAGTTAGCTGGTCCCAGCAGGTGTACCAGTGCCAACCATATGGCAGGTCCCTATGAAGGCCTGGGGTGCAGGAACTCCCAATGTTTAGAGTCCCCGACCCCAGCCCTCCTTATCTGGACGACCTTGCAAGGGGTGAGCAGAGACTCCACCGCACATGGGCCTTCCAAAAAAACTTGGTGCTCGGTCTGGACCCAGCATAACCAGCCTAGCCTAGTTTCTATCTGTTCTGGTGAGCAGGAGTTTGCTGGATTGGTCACAGATTTTCAGCCCGGGTTTTATTTCTGTAGTCGTGTATTGGCCACTTCTCCAAGGCATTTATTTTCCTGTCAGCCTCGATATGAAAATAATCTAGGAATCCATTTTTTTCCTGGTAGACTAGATCACTATCTGTGTTTTGTACTTATTCCCCTAATCTATGGAGAGTCTTCCTCATGCACTGCCAGTTTTCTTTAAATTTTCACTTTGGGTCCAAAATTACAGATTGTTTGAAACAAAATCTAAAGATAAATTCATCTGAATGTTCTTCTTGACATGCAGTATAGTATCCACACTGCATGTATGTTTGTGTGGATGTGTGTGTATATATAGGCTTCTGTGTAAATGTGTCCACTCAGATCCCACCACAGTTCTCTAGTCCTGAGGAAGTTGACCCTTTTATTCCAACCAAGCTTTAATGGAGTACTAGATACAGTTCACAAAATCACAAGATAATTACAGATGAGATTTGCATCTTTTATGGTTCTCACCTGTTCACAAAAGAAATACTAATATACTAGAAAAGTCAGTCATTTATGTAATTGCAGTCCAGATACGTGCCACGTTAGATTGTTCTGACAGAATTCTCAACAATTAGACACAAAATCTAATTCAGCAGGTATTATTTCCTCTAACGCAATTCTATTTTTTCTCCCGTTGTCCAGTCCCTACCCACTGACATCCGGGACTCTTCTGATGCACTCCTCCACTTTAGTCAATTCCCGTTTCCTGGCCGTAACCATTTCCTTTTCACTATGAACGTCCAGCAGGATGGCATGCTTCTGCTTCCTTTGGGAATTGGATATATACATGAAAAGGAAAAATTTGCATAGGGAAAGAGTAGGGAAGTGGAACTAATTGGATGGCTCTTTAAAAGAGCCAGCACAGGCACGATGGACCAAATGGCCTCCTTCTGTACTATAAGATTCTATGATGATAATGTGATCTTACCCTCCTCCACTGTTGAATCTAATGACATGAAGTTACTGTGATGATACAGTCTGTTTTCTTGAACCACCTTTATAATTATCATACATGGGGGTGAATTTTCACTTTTACCGCCATGCGAAAAACGGTCAGGAGCGGATCGGTTGCCTGTTTTACCATCCATTGGAAACTATAATTGGGCGATCCGCTAGCACCTGATTTCCTCACATTGGTAAAAGTGAAAATTCAACCCATGGGATGGGCAGGGGTCACTAGATAGCAATCAGGAGCAGGAATAAAGATAGAAAATGCTGGAAATACATAGAATGTGCATCAGCATCTGAAAGAAAAAAGACAGGTTTATGTTGAGGGTGAAGATCCTTCATTAGATCAGGATTAGGAACCCTGGCTGATTTCTTTCCTCTCCCTTGCAAAAACGGTGCTGAGGACCACTGAGGACAATTGTAGCAGCCCAACCTCTGTCCCAGCTGAGACTGAATAAATCAGCACAGACGAGGGATCGAATCTGGAACCTTAGGAGACAAAATTATAAAATTAAAGAGTGATCTCAACATGTGCTGTAAATGTAAGAAGGGTGCTTATGTTTTTCCATTTTGACACTTGAGCCTTCTGAACCCCAAGAATAGATTATAGCCTTGGAATAAATCCACGCTATCTGTAATTAAAGAAACATGTACTGAACAATTTTTTAAAAATCATTTACTTTTCCCTGCCAATTTTATCTCCTCTCTTGAAAGCACTGACTTCTTGTTGGCACTGTCCAGATATATCGCTCAAGTCATCATTGTTCTTTTGAGAAAACCTTGATAGTGAGTATCAGCAGCTCATTCAACTGTGGGGAGTCATCACAACCAAGCCTGATCCTGTCCCTCAGCCAAGTCCACACTGCATATTTCCTGTAGGGGCTCACTGGATAGCAATTCGGAATGGGAAATCTGGCCAACTTTTCCCTTTCTTAACCCAAGGGTGCCTGACATCAATTGTAGTGTCCCTACTGCCAACCTCAACTGAGATCAGCTAATTCAGGACATTTCTGGGATCATACATGGAACTTTCCTGCTCAGCTATTCACTGCATTAATTCTGCTGAGCCACTGGGGCGATCAATACCGAAATTCTGAACAGAATTATTTGGCTGAGGCATTGCTGTTTTTGTCCATTCCAGGTTCATGAGGTAACCTGGCAGTTGAACTGACAGCTGAAGTAGTACGGTATGACATTCACAGAAGGGTGTTAACCTTGGGATACAATTACTGAAGGAAAGTTAACAGTAGAACATTTCTGTGTCCGTCTAAACTATCCTTTATTTGAAAGAAAAAAACGAGAGATTTGCATTTATATAGCGTCTTCTCGCATCTCGAAGCACTTCATATGAAAGTATTAACTTTGACATGCAGTGATAGTTGTTACATAGACTAATGTAGCAGCCATTTTGCATACAGAAGACCCTACAAGCTAGTTAATCTGTTTATTAATGGTGTGGGTTGAGGGAGGAATGTTGATTATTGGGAGAACTCCTTTCTCTCTGAAAAGTGCTATGGGAACATGTACCTGTACCAGAACTGGTAAATGGGGCTTCAGTTTAACATCTCACCTGAAGAACAGGTGAGATGTTAAACAGACTCCCTCAAAACTGTACTGATCAGCCTAGATTCTGAGTTGAATTGCTTTCAGTTTTGGGCACCGTACCTCAGGAAGGATATATTGGCCTTGGAGAGGGTACAACGCGGATTCACCAGAAGCACCTTGGGACATTATACTACGTTAAAGGCACTATATAAATGCAAGTTGTTTGTTTGTTTGTTTGTTTGTTGTTGTTGTTGTTGTTGTTGTTGTTGTTGTAGTATGATGCTAGAGCTCAAAGGATTAAATTATGAAGACAGGTTGCATAAACTTGTTTTTTGTATATTCCCTTGAATTTAAAAGGCTGAGGGGTGATCTAATTGAGGTTTTTTAAAATGATAAAGGAATTTGATAGGGTAGGTACAGAGAAACTATTTCCTTCAGTGGGGGGATTCGGAACAAGGGGACATAATCTTGAAATTAGAGCTAGGCCATTTAGGAGTGAAATCAGGTAGCACTTTTTCACACAAAGTGTAGGGGAAATCTGGAACTCTCCCTCTAAAGTCTGTGGATCCAGGGTCAATTGAAATGTTCAAGTCTGAGATCGATAGATTTTTATTGGGTAAGGGTATCAAGAGATATGGAGCACAGGCGGGTGGATGGAGTTGACCAGATCAGCCATAATCTAACTGAATGCTGGAACAGGCTCGAGGGGCAGAATTCCTGTTCCTATCTTCCTATGTTCTATGTCCTGGATTGGGACTTGAACGTACAATCTTCTGACTCAGAGAGCTAAATTGAGACTTAATAAACATAGCTGACTGAGATGAATGATCACATATAGTTTGGGACCCTGGAAATAGTACAACAAGAGCATTACTGGAGGCAAATGATATAGATATAGCAGATAACACACTGTTGGCTCCAGAGCAAGCCTTATGATACTCCAGCTTGAAGGGTCCAGAAATGGAGTGATTATCTTAGGGCATATTTACATTAGCATTGGTGCAATGATTTCTGTTTCACACTGATACCAAACTTGCAGTCAGGGCTTGAGCTGGCTCTGGAGTGAAACCAGGCAGGACTCCCCAGATGCTGTAGTCTCACAGCACTTCAGTTAGACACTGCATGAAGAGTAATCCAAAGCTGGCGTATGTTCCCATTGGCAAGATCAGTGCAGAAATAAGAAATTGCCCTGAATAGAAAAATCAGAGGAAAAAAAGTATAATCCTGTATTCAACGTAACTTTCAGCTAACAAGTAACTATGAGGTGAATTAAAATCCTGTATTCATAACCCAAATTGTTTGTAGCTTATTATTTTTCTAAATGCAGAGTGTTCTACCAACAGATAAAAAAGGACAGTACAAGACTCCAAGATGGCTCCTGTTGTTGTTGTATTCGATCTGTCTTCTGTTAGACGCTTATGGGAAGGAAGAATAAAAAAACATAAAGAACGGCAAAGAAGAGACAAAGAAAGACAGGAGAAGAGTGCATTAGCAAAGTAACTTCGGTTTGTTGTTTGTACCAAAGCAATTCATGGCTGAAAAATATTAACCACAATTCTAAGATGCTTATCTTTTGCTGCTTAAACAATGTCCAAATTATTTGTTAACATAAATTTGTTAGCAACCTGTTGATGAACTGCATCACTGACAAAAACATACATATTTCGTATAGTCTCTTGCTGAATAATGGCTTGAAAAGTTTGATATTTAAAATTTTAAAATAATTCATATGCTGGTGAAAGGCAATGCTGGTTGGTAATGATATTATAGAATTTCTGTCTATTAACATTTTAAGATATGATTTTGAATTTACACCAGTCTGTGGAAATTTTTTTTAAAATCTCATCACATTTTATCATATTTTATTTAAGGATTAATGAGGAGTGGACACTGAGACTTGAACGTAGAAGGAGAGCCATTAAGAATTATATTGAGCAGAGAAAAGATGTAGTGAATGGTGAAGTGCATGTTCGACTGAACCATTTAAATAGCACTGAAAAGGACACTCAGCTGGTTGGATATGGAAACCTAATTTTACCAGAATCGAGAAAGAATATCCTAACTGAGGAGAAAAGATTTATTTTTGAACTACAAGGAATACAATGGAAGGTCCGTATAAAAATTTCTTCCAGTTAGAAAATATATCCTTTTTATTTCTCAAGAGCAAAACAAAAGTAACATTGATCCTCATTTCAAAGACAAAGCCAAAAGCCTAAATGATTTTCTGCTGCATAACTGTAAATATTGAAATATATCCTTAAAATCATCTTACAAAGAAATGCAGTGGCAGCCAAAGAGGAATGGAGCAAGGTAATCAAAAGAAGTTTCAAATCCAGTCCGGACTAATGGGATGAGAGTTTCTCTGGCTCTAATTGAAGCGAGTTGGGTAAACTGAATCCAGTGTTTTTAGTGTGTGCTGTCCACAGCACAAAATTGCCCATAATGTGGCACTAAATTTACACTCACTCAGACAAGCTGTAAGGATGGGAAATGGAAATATCAAAATGGTGCCATAGGGGCTGTAATCTTCAAGTTGGGGTTAATACACTGTTGGTTCAGAGTAGAGGAAGCTTTATATCTTTATATCATTTATGCTATGTTCTTAATCTGAGTGTGCTGATGCTTAATGGATGAAATGGGAATATGCTTTGTTCCTCAGCACTGACATTCCTCACCTTATTAAGCAGAAAATTCATTCATTCAAAAAATAACTGTATCAAATGGTAACTGAGATGTCTAGATACTTGCCTGAAACATATGACTGCATGAATGCATGGTGTCAGGACCACTGTAAGCACAACATGCAACCTCACTAGAGCACTCGCATGATCTCGACTGGGTTCACAAAGTCAGGTCGTTTAAATAATTAGAATGCATTCCCTGCATACCTTGGCCCAAGTACAGATAACACACTAATGGGGGAGGTGGATGTTGGGAAGGCGGTTGGGGGATCATTAGAATATCAGGTGCTTTCCATCCACAAGCTCGTGTCAGAAAATTTAAAGGGATGTGGTCAATTAAAGATAATTGGCAACATCCCAGGTGGGGAATTTCCCACATTTAGAGGGCTAAAAAAAATGTTAAAATTATTTTTGATTCTTTCCAAATGCTGTATATTGGGGGTGGTGGCATGCCAAAAGAAAGCATGGGTCAGTCCCGTGTTGAGGCACAAAATGAAGTCTTTGAGGATTTGGTAGGCGGCGCAGCTCTGAAGCCTGTTTGACAGCGGGAAAAGTGGATGTGCTGCTACATGAGGTGGGTGCAAGGAGACTTTGCCCTGTTGGGCTCTCTAAGTCTCTCTTCCCATAAAGCAGGTGGCAGTCATGCTCAACATTGTGAACAAGGCGCAATCCCTCCTCTCCACCCTACCCACCCCCCACCCCACCCCCGGCATCCTAAGCCCCCTCCCACACTGTTCCCAAGGGTGGGCAGGGTTAAAATCAACCCTTAAGAGTCACACATGAAAAGTATCTAAACGAAAAAAATCATGATTGGTTCAGATAAATAAAACAAGGACAAATGACTAATCCGTGTTAACTCAGTGATGCTGAATGGCTCTAATATGTGTACTGTACTAGCAGTGAACAAACGAAAAACATATAAAAGAGAACACAACAAAAGTAACCAATAAAGAACTAATAAGTGGCAAAAAACCTACGAATGAAACAACAAAACATTTTTCCAAAATGATTTTAGTGGCTAATTTGGTTTCTCACTGAACCCTAGAAATAAATGGATTATGATAGATTTGCTCTTTCAGTTTGCAGAGCACACATTATCTCTAGGTACTGATAGGCAACATATAAAAATGAAGCTATTTTACTGGATAATGTACCAACAACATAGATTTATTTGTCACCTATGGGTCTGTACATTCCAAAAAATTACCACAGCAAAAGCCTCAAGGAGGTGAACTGCGTGTTTAAAATGATTTGTTAGTGCCAGATAGAGTATTGCACTGTGGAAATGTTACTTTATTATGTGATTGTATCTTATTTTTGCTGCAGGAACTTCCTGATTCCTTAAAGGACAAGACTTACCTTAAAGAGTGGCATATTAAGAAAACAAGTATAGATATCATTCCATCCTTTATTGTCATGTTCCAGGACCTGATTGTGTTGGATTTATCCAGGAATTGGATCAAAGAAATTCCAACAGAAATAGGTACGTACCATTTCTACTGAACTGAAAAGCTATGGGCTTGAATTTGTTACTTAAACCCCATGTTTTAATATTTTTGATGCCTGTTTTTAAAAAATATGATATGCTGTTGCACAGTCGGCAGTGAAACCTGTCCTTGGTTCATGAAGAGTGACTGCAGCACACCCACATAGTTCACAAACACTGCAGTAGACATGAATCACTTATCTGGGATTTTCTCACTTATGGAGTGAAATGCATGTTCCATCACCCAACATATTATATTCTGTTAATTTTATTCATCATAGCAAAAACATAATAAAGACAGAACAGCATAGCAGAGGCAAAGCAACTCCAGCTTCCTCAACAGGGATCTGTATCCACAATTCCACGCTGCCACAAAGTAGTGTTGAGCAGAGGCCAAGACTTTTCCCATGGGGGTTCGGGGTGGGGGATGAGGGAAAGTAGAATCGCCAGTGCCTCTGAGCAGCTCTTGTGTAAATTCTGGTTGTTGGTTACAGAGGGGATTAATGGGAACAAGAAAATCAAGAAATAATGGGGGCTTGTGAAAAAGGTAATGCAATAATCATGGGTGATTTTAACTTTCACATAGATTGGACAAATCAAATTGGCAAAAGTAGCCCTGAGGATGAGTTCATAGAGTGTATTCGGGACTGTTTCTTAGAACAATACATTGTGGAACCAACCAGGGAACAGGTCATTTTAGATCTGGTAGTGGGTAATGAGACAGGATTAATTAATGACCTCAAAGTAAAGGATCCCTTAGGAAATAGTGATCATAATATGATAGAATTTCACATCCAGTTTGAAAGTGAGGATCTTGGATCTGAAAGTACTGTATTAAACCTAAATAAGGGTAATTACAATGGCATGAGGACAGAGTTGGCTAAAGTGGACTGGGAAAACAGATTAGAAGGTATGACGGTGGATAAGCAGTGGCAGCCATTTAAAAAGATATTTTATGACTCTCAACAAAAATATATCCCAGTAAGGAGGAAGACTGTATGAGATGGGTGTACCAACCATGGATAACTAAGGAAGTTAAGGATGGTATCAAGGTAAAAGACAAGGCATACAACGTGGCAAAGATTAGTGGTAAGCCTGAAGATTAGGAAAACTTTAGAAACCAGCAAAGGAGGACTAAAAAAATAATAAAGAGGGAGAAAATAGATTATGAGAGTAAACTAGGAAGAAATATAAAAACTGACAGTAAGAGCTTTTACATGTATATAAAAAGGAAGAGAGTAGCTAAAGTAAGTATAGGTCCCATAGAGGATGAGACTGGGAAAATAATAATGAAAAACAAGGAAATGACAGAGGAATTAAACGAATATTTTGTATCTGTCTTCACAGTAGAAGACACTAAAAGCATACCATTAATAGTAGATAATCAAAGGGCAAAGGGGAGGGAAGATCTAAAACCTATCACTATCACTAGAGAAAAACGACTAGGCAAACTAATGGGTCTGCAGGCTGACAAGTCCCCTGGACCCAATGGCTTGCATCCGAGGGTCTTAAAAGAAGTGGCTACAGAGATAGTGGATACATTGGTTGTAATCTTCCAAAATTCACTAGATCCTGGAAAGGTCCCAGCGGATTGGAAAACCGCAAATGTAACGTCCCTGTTCAAAAAGGGAGTGAGACAGAAAGCAGGTAACTATAGGCCAATTAGCCTAACATCTGTCATTGGGAAAATGCTAGAATTGATTATCAAGGAAGTAGTAGCAGGACATTTAGAGACTCAAAATAAAATCAAGGAGAGTTAACATGGTTTTTTTTTTATTCGTTCACAGGATGTGGGCGTCGCTGGCAAGGCCAGCATTTATTGCCCATCCCTAATTGCCCTCGAGAAGGTGGTGGTGAGCCGCCTTCTTGAACCGCTGCAGTCCGTGTGGTGACGGTTTTCCCATAGTGCTGTTAGGAAGGGAGTTCCAGGATTTTGACCCAGCGACAATGAAGGAAGGGCGATATATTTCCAAGTCGGGATGGTGTGTGACTTGGAGGGGAACGTGCAGGTGGTGTTGTTCCCATGTGCCTGCTGCTCTTGTCCTTCTAGATAGTAGAGGTCGCGGGTTTGGGAGGTGCTGTCGAAGAAGCCTTGGCGAGTTGCTGCAGTGCATCCTGTGGATGGTACACACTGCAGCCACAGTGCGCCGGCGGTGAAGGGATTGAATGTTTAGGGTGGTGGATGGGGTGCCAATCAAGCGGGCTGCTTTATCTTGGATGGTGTCGAGCTTCTTGAGTGTTGTTGGAGCTGCACTCATCCAAGCAAGTGGAGAGTATTCCATCACACTCCTGACTTGTGCCTTGTAGATGGTGGAAAGGCTTTGGGGAGTCAGGAGGTGAGTCACTCACCGCAGAATACCCAGCCTCTGACCTGCTCTCGTAGCCACAGTATTTATATGCCTGGTCCAGTTAAGTTTCTGGTCAATGGTGACTCCCAGGATGTTGATGGTGGGGGATTCGGCAATGGTAATGCCGTTGAATGTCAAGGGGAGGTGGTTAGACTCTCTCTTGTTGGAGATGGTCATTGCCTGGCACTTATCTGGCACGAATGTTACTTGCCACTTATGAGCCCAAGCCTGGATGTTGTCCAGGTCTTGCTGCATGCGGGCTCGGACTGCTTCATTATTTGAGGGGTTGCGAATGGAACTGAACACTGTGCAGTCATCAGCGAACATCCCCATTTCTGACCTTATGATGGAGGGAAGGTCATTGATGAAGCAGCTGAAGATGGTTGGGCCTAGGACACTGCCCTGAGGAAAGGGAAATCGTATTTGATAAATTTATTAGAGTTCTTTGAGGAAGTAACAAGCAGGGTGGATAAAGGGGAACCAGTAGATGTAGTGTTATGATTTCCAAAAGGTATTTGATAAGGTGCCACATAAAAGGTTACTGCACAAGGTAAGAGCTCATTGTGTTGGGGGTAATATATTAGCATGGATAGAGGATTGGCTAACTAACAGAAAACAGAGAGTCGGGATAAAGGGGTCATTTTCAGGATGGCAATCTGTAACTAGTGGGGTGCCACAGGGATCAGTGCTGGGGCCTCAACTATTTACAATATATATCAATGACTTGGATGAAGGAAGCGAGTGTACTGTGGCCAAATTTACTGATGATACAAACATAGGTGGAAAAGTAAGTTGTGAGGAGGACTCAAAGTGTCTGCAAAGGGACATATAGGTTAAGTGAGTGGGCAAAAATTTGGCAGATGGAGTATAATGTGGGAAAATGTGAAGTCATCCACTTTGGTAGGAAGGATGAAAAAGCAAAATATTATATAAATGGAGAAAGACTACAGAATGCTGCGGTACAGAGGGATTTGGGTGTCCTCATACATGAAACACAAAAAGTTAGCATACAGGTGCAGCAGGTAATTGGGAAGGCATTTCAAGGCCTTTATTTCAAGGGGGATGGAGTATAAAAGCAGGGAAATCTTGCTACAACTGTACAGGGTGCTGGTGAGACCATACCTAGAGTACTGTGTACAGTTTTGGTCTCCTTATTTAAGGAAGGATATATTTGCATTGGAGGCAGTTCAGAGAAGGTTCACTAGGTTGATTCCGGATATGGAAGGGTTTTCTTATGAGGAAAGATTGAACAGGTTGGGTCTATACTCACTGGAGTTTAGAAGAATGAGAGGAGATCTTAGTGAAACATATAAGATTCTGAGGGAGCTTGACAGGGTAACTGCTGAGAGGATGTTTCCCCTCATGGGGGAATCTAGAACTAGGGGGTCTCAGAATAAGGGATCGCCCATTTAAGACGGAGATGAGGAGAAATTTCTTCTCTCAGAGGGTTGTGAACCTTTGGAATTCTTTGCCCCAAAGAGCGGTGGAGGCAGAGTCATTGAATATATTCAAGGCTGAGTTAGACAAATTTTTGATCAGCAAGGGAGTCAAAGGATATGGGGAACAGGTGGGAAAGTGGAGTTGAGGCCAGAATAAGATCAGCCATGATCTCATTGAATGGCGGAGCAGGCTCGAAGGGCCAAATGGCCACTCCTGCTTCTATCTCTTATGTTCTTATGTAACCTAGAAACAGGTCCCCAGGCCTGTTCTACAGCCAGGAAATGTGTGTCGCACAAGGAGTTTTTGAGGGGAGGGTGGATAGAAAATAAAACAAGAATGTCGACAGAATAACAGCCCCGATTTTAACAGGGGCAGGAATCGGGAGTGCGGGGTCAGGAATTGGGGTTGCAGTGGCAGGAATCGAGGGTTTGGAGGCAGGAATCAAGGCCGCAGGGGCCGATTCTGGGGCACGGGAGCTGAATCGGAGGTGCAGGGGCCGAAGCAGGGGTGCGGGGGCAGGAATTGGGGGTGCGGAGACAGGAATCAGGGGTGTGGTGGCAGAAGTAGGGATGCCGGAATAGGATGCAAGGATGCGGGGCCAAATCGGGGATGCGGTGACAGGAATTGGGGGTGCAGAGGCAGGAATCAGGGGTGCAGGGGCCGGAATCGGGGGCGTGGGGGCTGAAGTGGGGGGCATGGGAAGGAAGCGGGGGTGTGGGGGGAGGAAGTGGGATGTGGGGGGCGAAGCCGGCGTGCAGGGGCAGGAATCGGGGGGGTGTGGGGAGGAATCGGGTGGTGTGAGGGCCGAAGTGGACGGCGATCCATCCAGCCCCCTGAGATGTGAGGCATGGGAGATTTTAACCCCGAATGGCTCGACACTGACTCCCTCCAGGAGCCAGTAGGGATGACGTCAACACTGGAAGCTGGGAGTGGAAATTGACAGGGAAGTCAGTCTGCCGCTGGGGACTAGGAAGATAAGTGATGGGGGAGATCGGTAAAGTTTACAATCTGGGGAGGAGGGGAAGCCCGGGGCAGGGAAGACCCAAGGTATCATTGGGGGGCCAGGAGGAGCACTTCTACTCCTAGTGGCCCACAAAGAACCATTAACAAGTTTTAAAAAAAGTTAAACTTGCCTGGCCCTCCTGTGGCCAGGTTGCTGCCTGCTCTCAACTTTCCAGGGCGGTTCAGAGACAGCGTGGCCCTTAATCAGTCCACAGATAAAATGGCGCCGCATCCCGATTATGTCATCGGGATGTAACTTCTCCATTTTAATTAGTTTCCCTGCTCCTCTGGGGTGGGCGCCTTCCCGTGTCTGATTTAAGATGGTCGGGGGCAGGAACACATGAGAAGCATAGCGCCACCCCTCCCCCGCCATCTTGACCCCCCTGCCCGCAACATTCTCACCAGCTGGGGGGGGGGGGCGGTGGGTTTAAGTAGCCCCTAATATTGGATGCTGAAGCTCCCTGCCAACAGTGCAAACTGAGAAAATCGGTCCTTCAGTATTTGTATCTGAATTTCGATGATCCAGGATCTGTTCTCAAGTATTATTTGACAAGGAGCTGGACTTTTCCTGGGGCAGGTTTAATTAGGCATGCAGGGCAAGCTCCCGGCAGAATTCCTGCTCCAGGCTTCTTTTGACGGTGAGAAAAAGCAATGTTAAAAAAAATGCCCTTTCCTTATATCTAAAACATTTCACTTTTGAAATTTAATTGATTGTGAGTTGGAGAAAGGACCCAAATTGAATGAAAACTATCTGATGTATATTTTCCCATTGACAAAATTCAGTTACAAATGCCTAACATGCTCATAGCACCTTCCACTGTGTGCTATTTTTATGCAGCTGTTAAGCTGTTTTCTTTAAATAAGTTAATACCTGCCTAAGAATAGAATGCAGAGGAGCTTGGTACAAGTGCACTAAAGGACCACATTCCGAGAACATGCTGCCAGCAAGGAGCATCATCCACAGACCGCACATATCTGGAAATCGCACGTGCACTGCCCAGCAATCTCCTGGTATGTGAGGCTGGCTGCTGAGTTCCCTGCCGACAGCGCAAACTGAGAAAATCGGGCCTTCAATCATTTGTACCTGAACTTCGATGATCTAAAATCTATTCTCAAGTGTTGTTTGACAAGGGGCTGCATTTCTCTCCTTGCAACGGGGCTGGACTTTTCCTGGGTCAGGTTTAATTAGGCATGCAGGTTGAGCTCCTGGCAGGATTCCTGCTACTAGGATTCTCCTGACCAATCAAGGGAACAGTGGGAACAAGGCAGATAGCAGGAAAGCCTGCCAGGAACCCGGGCCCTATCTCCCCACTGACATTTGCATATACTCCTGTGGCAGTCTCTGCAGTGGTGGGGAGTGAGGAGGAGGTGGAGGGAAATTAATTGCCCAGTATTTACTGCCAAAATAACGGTGACTTTAATGGGCATGCTGTTATTAATGCGCAACTCGGCCAGCAACTTGTAGCAAGGAAGAGATACCTTGTGAATTGCGAATTGTCACAAGTTTATGGCCAATTTGCGCCGCTCTGTCTTTGGTTTCGCGAAGACAGCATCTTGCCCTTAACCTTCCCATGATTTTCATGAAGTTGCTGCATTTGCACATTAATTGCTCATTAAACCCGCCGCTGAAAGTTAAATCTAGAAATTAATAGCGTAAGTACCCTTTTAATGATGTGATAATTGTTAATGACTGCCAATCAACCTCTCTGGCCCAGAAAGTGAACAATTACAACTGTGGAGTCTCATTCCTTTAGGTAGTGAATTGTTCTTGGAGATTTTAAAAAAGGTCAAATTTTAAATTTTAAAATTTTTTTTCTTACTTTTCCTTTCTGTCTCTTTTCTCTCTCTCTCTTAATCCAATCTTTCTTTCCCTCTCTTTATTTCTCTTTCTGCACCTGATTTGACATTGAATTCATCCTCCTTCTCAGTCCTTCCTCTGTTTATTTCTCAACCCTTAAATCTCATTGGTTAAGGAGATGGATTGTTCACCAGGTCCCTGTGGCCCTCGCCGCACTGTTATTACTCGTACTTCCAGCAACTCTGTGGGTGAAAATTTTTAAAACCTAAACGTCCACCAACAAGTCTAATTAACTAAGTCTGGTGCTATGTTCCTGCAATGCCACTCAACCTCTCCAGCCCTGAAAGCGAACAATTTAAACTGTGGAATCTCATTCTTACAGGTAGTAAATTGTTGTTAGAGATTTTTAAAATTTAAAATGTAAAATGTTTTAATTTTTTTTCTTACTTTTCCTTTCTGTCTCTCTTTTTTCTCTCTCTTAATCTAATCTTTCTTTCTTTTATTTTTCTTTCCGTACCTGGTTTGACTCTAATTCACCCTCTGTTTCTTTCTCAATAATTAAATCTCATTGGTTAAGAAGATAGACTGTTGGTCCCGTCGTTCACCAAGGTCCCAGATGCCCTGTTGCCCTTGTTATCAGCTCGCACATCCAGCAACTTACAGGGCAAAACAAGCTGAAGGGTGAGGGATAAAGTGTAACTAATAGGGCATGCTGCAAGATGCCCTGTTTCAGCAAAATCTGGGCCAATGTAGGGGCAGGTCCCACTTTCCAATTTAGTCTTGTTTTCTGCTGCTATATAGGTGGGATTGCAGCCACACTGCACTTATAAATAATATGGTCAGCTAGACAAGTAACTGCTTGGGTTGGCTTCACTAAGAAGTCTGATAGGAGATAAGAATTCAAGCATGAGCTGGCAACAAATCTAAGTTACTTCTTCCCAATTTGTTGCTTTGCCACTGTAGATCTGCACACTGGATGCATTCTGGATGCGTGCTCGATTGATAAATGACAAACAGTTAAAGCTGACAGTCAATCTGGAAATAGATAGGCTTAAATTTAAAGCCTGAACACTGTGGGTTGTAGGTCAAAGCTGGGCACAGTTGGTTTCTGTAGCAGCCAGCCCTGCAAAGAAAAGTACTGGAACTGAGGCTGCTTAGAAGTTGATTTTATGAAATGCTGATTTAATGCATAATAAGCTTTCAAACAAAAAATTATTCTATAAGTTCAATTCAAACAAGCAGAGATGTTTCACTCATTTTTTTTCACAAACAGTAAATGTCTGGCTTGTTGATTTTACATTTCTCTAAAATGAACAGGGAGGGGCTAGGCTGCCCCGACATTCCCATTCCTTTGTTTATATTAGAGTGTCTAGCTCAGGTATTACGTGGGAGGCCTTTGGTTAAAGGAATGGGGATGCAGTAAAACTTTGTGAAATAATGCTTTTGCACACATTTCATTCACCACACAGCCTAAAGGCTGTGGGCTAGAAATTGGACCGTGTAGCGCCCGTTGCTTCGGCTCTACGCGGCCTCCCGAAGTGCCATGATGGCGTCTTGGCTGTGCACGCACATTTCCAGCGTGACCTTCGCCGGGCGCCATCTTGGTATAGGTATTAGCACATGCGCAAATAACGAACGCCGGCAGCATGTAAAGTAGGGAGAAAATGCATACAATCAATGTGCAATGCTGATTTAAAGTGATAGACACCATTTCGGGCCTTAACGCTCAACTCAATGCACAGTCTTAACCATGCACACCTGAACATGTCTTAGAGTACCTGGAGGACCCGCCACCAGTGCTATTTAAAGGGACCATAACATGTTGCAGGTTAGTTGCTGGATTATTGCTTCAGGGTGCTGGTGGAGTAGGAAGTGTTTTTTGAAGCCCCCTATACTTACTGAGAGTTGCTACAGTACATTTGAGAAGAGTGGTTTGGTGGGTACTGCCTTACGGTTCGGAAAGTTAAACCGTGGTTGAACAACATTCCTGGCAACCATGGGTGGTCTGCTGGGCTCCCACTGGGCATTGAGCACGACTAGGATCATGAAGGGAGGCCACGCACACCAGGTCAAGCTGCGAGGAGAGGGAGGAGGAGGAGGCACAGGGCACTGAGCAGAAGGCCGTATCCCATGAGGGCCTTCCAGGACCAATTCTCTTACCTCAACATGACCGAGGTGCATTGCATCCAACGGCTGAAGTTCACCAAGGAGGACATGACAGAGATCTGTTAACTGGTGCGGCCACAACTCCAGGCTCAGAGCAGCGCAAGGGCAGCATTGCCCGTGGCTGTGAAGGTCACCGTGGCGCTGAACTTCTATGGCTCAGGGTTATTTCAGGCCTCTGCTGGCGACATGTGCAACATTTTGCAATATGCAGTGCACTGCTGCATAAGGGAGGTCACAGCCACACTGTACCACATGAGGAACAAGTTCATCACCTTCCCTCTTGACAGAGACAAGCAGAACAAGCGAGCACGGGGGTTCGCTCGCATTGCTGGCTTCCCCATGGTGCAGGGTGTCATTGGCTGCACACACATTGTCCTGCGTGACCCGCATATAAACTCGGCCGTCTTCGTCAACCGAAAGGGTTTCCACTCCCTGAATGTGCTGCTGATGTGTGACCACACACATCGAATCATGGAGGTCGATGCCTGCTCCCTGGGAGCAGTCACGATGCCTTCGTTATGAGGCAGTTCAAAGTGACAACTATCTTTCACCCGGCTCAGCAAGTCAAAGGCTGGCTTCTGGGCGACAAGGGCTATTCCCTCATGCCGTGGATCATAACTCCAGTCAGGAACCCACGCACACATGCAGAGCAGGCCTACAGTGAGAGCCGTGCTGCAACACACAATGTCATGGAGCACACTATAGGCCTCCTAAACAACACTTCCGCTGCCTGGACCATTCTGGAGGAGCCCTGCAGTACTCCACTGAGTGGGTGGGAAGATTCGTGGTGGTATGTTGCATGCTGCACAACCTCGCCATCATGAGAGACGAGCCCTTGCCACCGATGAACGGAGAAGACCCTGAGCCAAAGGTGGAGGCTGAGGAGGAAGAGGCTGACGAGGAGGAGGAGGAAGAGGCTGAGAAGGAGGAGGGGGAGGAGCCAGAGGAGGAAGTGGAGGAAGATGCAACAGGGAACACATGCCTTGTCTGCAAGGGCTCTGCGTGCTCACCTGATCCGTGCCTGCTAGCAATAATGTCAACTATATCCCCCAACTCTCAAATAGTCCTACACTCCCCACCTGTCTGCTCCCACATGACCATCAAATCACCCTCCATCTGATTACACATTGGATTCCCTCTCTGCTCATCACACAAGTAAAAACCACCACCAAATGCAAATTCAAAGTCACATTTATCAATTAATAAATAAAATTATGGAAACAGAACAGAACTATTCACCCTTGTGCATTACCTTAGTGCTTGTTGTTCGTGATCCTTTACCTATCCTAGTGCTCCTACAAGATGCATCCCCAGTGGCTGGAGCATGGGTGGTGGGAGGCTGCTGGCCTTTAATGGAGAAACGTGCAGATGGCCTTGGAGGATGACCTTGAGCAGCTCTGGGCTGGGAGGGCCCGGCTTCAGACTGTAACATCTCAGCATGGGCTGCAGCAGCCTGGCCTGGCTGGCCCATAGGCAACAACAGGGGCACTGACGGAGTGGCAGGGGTGGGAGCAGGAATACTGTCATCCTGAGAGAGGACAGCAGGTCCGACTGCCATGGTGCCACTGCCACTCTCCTAGGGCAGCGCCTCAGCAATCCTGGTGATCAGCTGGAGAACGGATTGCTGGAGTGCCACGATGCCCTGGAAGCCCCATTCCACACTGGTCCCCAGAGCCACGATAGCAGCAGTCTGAGCTTCCATTGCAGCAGGCTGAGCTGCAACCGTAGCTTGCAGGCCTTTGATCACATTGGTTTGTGCTGCAATGGAAGCCGCAACATCGGCCATCAGGCGCTGCGTCATGGTGGGTTCCACAGGTGTGCTGATGGAGGTGACCACCCATTCCATGTTGGAAAGGATGGGCTCCGAGCTCTGCACAAAGCCCTGTGCCAAGTTGGAGCTGGACTCCTCTATGCCCCTTCTCATTGTGCGCAGACTTTCTGGCAGGCTTTCCAGTGCCCCAAGCTTTGGTGGTGTACGCCTATCAGCCGTCTTCTGTAGCCTGGCCCATCAAAGTCCTCATCTGACTCCTCTGCAGCAGGACTAGTGAGCGACTTTGCCCTTTGGTGAGCTGGCACCTGTGGTATCCATCCCCCCCGCCCGGCTCCTGCGCACTTATGTCCACTGTCTCACCACGTGCAGATCCCTCCTCTAACCTAGCCTCTAAAGGACGCACAGTGTCAGTCTCTGAGCTGGTGGAAGCAAGTGTCAGATTGAGTGATGGCATGCCTTCAGTTTCTCCTTCCTCCTCCTCCTCCTCGGACGGTGCCGCCACATGTTCTTGGGTATCTGCAATGACAAAGGGAAACGGGTTGAGTTGTGGAGCAGGGAGAGGAGCAAGTAAGACGTGCGTGCTGACAGTATCTGCAACACATGATTCAGAAAAGATTATGGGAGGAGGGAGATGTGGGAAACGAGAAGGAGCATTAGATATGTAGAGACTCCCTTCATCAGGTCCTCCAGCGCGGCATGTGGTCACGCTGCAGCGATGGCCCGCCCAATGTTCTGAAGCACAGTCTCCTCCAAGGGGATGAGGACATGTAGGCGTGCCCGTCCACCCACAGGTCTCTCCTGCTGCCGGCTGTTATGCGCCACCTTCTCCTGCATGACAGAGGACAGTGTGTCAGTGAGTATCCTGCAAGGTGTCTGCGTGAAGTGCCTGTCATGGTAGAATAGCTGCCAGTATGTGTGACCTGTGAGTGGTGATTGTACGGCCTGCAAGTGTGGTACTACATACGGGTGAGATGCAGCATGCCGAGTTCAGCATTGCGTATGGATGGGCAGTGTTTGTCAGTGGGTGGGTGATGGGGGGTGTGATGCGTGGAGCAGTGGTGCAGTTGGTAGGATGTGCCACTTGACACTTGCATTCCTCACCTTGACCACTCGTATCAAATCATTGAACTTCTTTCGGCACTGCACCCACGTGCACGGTGCGATGCTCCTGGCGTTCATTTCCTGCACTACAGCCTCCCAATGCCTGTGGAGCAGTAGTCTGGAGGGTCTTCTGCCACACTGCGGGTACATGTTTGCCCTCCTTTCATCCACTCCCTCCACCAGGGCCTCCAGTGCATCATCGGAGAAGCGTGGGGCCCTCTCTCGCGCCAGTCCCGCCATCCTTCCGGCCATCTTTCCCTCCACCCTGTGGACCTTGCATGTACCATTTAAAATGTGCACCTGCACGCCCCATTTTGGGCTTCCTCATTCTCCACGCGGGTAGCGCTGGCTGCACGGAACTATCATGCTAATTAGCAGGCAGCTCGAAGTTCACGTGCTGCCTGCGTAGGGGCCATCGGGCGCGGAGTATTAGTCGATTGCACTATCCGCGCTCAATAATAGGCCTTATACATTTTTTTCCCTCCCCCCTGTGATCCTGGCTGCAAAGGTATTCGAGAATATTGCACATAAGATCAACTTTTGACAAAACAGAGGCCATGTTGGTGATTTGCCATTCATTGGCCTATAAATTCGGCCGCACAACGTCCATTTTTCGGGTGTTAACCAGTCTACTAAGCACCCAATATGGCTGGCAGGAAGCGTGCGCACATTTCTAGCCAGACGTGCACCACCTGCTATTATTGGGGATGGAAAATAAAATGTCATACAGTGCCCATGCCTGAAATAGGAGTTAGCATCTTTGCATATGCAAATAAACAGGCCCCTACTACAAGATTGGTTTGCACTGGCTGCACTCAGTAAAACCAGACCTCGGGAATGCCTGCTACCAAAAAGATCTTTTTTGGCCAACTTTCTTCCCTTTTTTTCTGTAGCTGCTTACCTGGGTCTTGCTGGGCTATGGTTCCACAGGCACCAGTTGCATTCCAGTACCTCAACAAATGCATTATTCTTCATGTGAGAAGCTTGTGAGTGTTGGCAAGCTATTTAATCATGGGAGGTATCATTTCCAAGTCCGATGCTGTGCTCATGATTGTGCACACATGGATTTTCCAGCAAGGACCATCAAATAGCTTTGAGTGAGAATCCTGAGTCCCAGGGGCACTCTGAACAATTGGAGTGCCATTACTTCTGCCTTAAAACCAATTAATTCAGCACAGACTGAGAATCAAACCTGGGACCTTCTGGGCTGTATGGCTCAGCTGCACCTCTCTTTACCTACTGACCCATTGGGGGATTCATGGCCCCTATCTATTTCAGTGATCCCAGAAAGGCTTTCGATATCTTAAAGCCTACAGTACTGCCCATTCCAAATTGTATTTTTATATATTATTTTTTTCTTTTTGCACCAATTTTCTCCTGTCCTTTCCCAAAAATATTGATTCCTTGATCAGAAAAGGCTCCTTATGCAACGGTCAACCTTCAGTACCTCACCCAAGTGGCCATTTTCCAGAAGTATGCCTTAATAATGAGCATTGATAGGTTATTTCACTGCAGGAGGCTTCACAATCAAGTCCAATCCTGCGGTCACTGTATACAATGGGTGTCCATTTTATATAACGAGTACTCAACATTGCTGATTAGCTCACATCCCTCACCTGATTTTTCCCCCCTTTTAGTTGTCCATGCATTGGGTCCATTCACTAAGGTGACCAGAGCTCATATAGACATTAGCCTCTCACCATAGAGCTACAGGTACACAAAATTGCATTTTATGTGAAAACATATTTGTATTTCTTTAGGAGCTCCAATTCTTTTTCCAAACATTCCTTGATCTGAAGACTTCCCTCTTGTCCTGAAACTGTGTATTTTGGGATGTAAGAACTTATATGCCTCTAAAAGCTCCACATCATTATAGCGTAGTGTGACACTTGTAGTTAAAATGGGCTAGCACAGTGTTGTCCAATAGAAATTACTGACTGGCCACAGGTGTGGCTACAGTGATACTGTTTTTAGCCACACACACTAATATTAGTAGAAACGCCTTATATACACAGACAATACAGGTAAATGTACTTCACATGTATTTATTTACTTAACAAACATTTACCACCATTCAGTAACCAAGGAAGTAAAGCACTCACAACAATCAAAGAACATTCACACTTTCCGCTTTTCATCTTACAATATTACCAACAAATGTACAAAAAAATTAAAGTACACATACATAAGCTGTGTGAATATGAGTATTGAGATCACATGCCAACTATGGTGTCTATTACTCATCTTTTATATACTAATCAGAAATGCAATTTGTTACTTCTGGATTTCTAATTAGCCCCATGTAGCTAATACCTAACATATTGAACAGGGCTAGAACTTGCTCAGGTAGTGCATTTAGAATCTATGTAAAAATGTAATCAAATTCAGGTGAAATATCCCTTGCACAGGACATTAAGAATTTCCCAGTCTCCTGGCATCCTTTTTTTTTATTCGTTCATGGGATGTGGGCGCCCATCCCTAATTGCCCTTGAGAAGATGGTGGTGAGCTGCCTTCTTGAACCGCTGCAGTCCGTGTGGTGAAGGTTCTCCCACAGTGCTGTTAGGTACGGAGTTCCAGGATTTTGACCCAGTGACGATGAAGGAACGGCGATATATTTCCAAGTCGGTTTGGTGTGTGACTTGGAGGGGAACGTGCAGATGGTGTTGTCCCATGTGCCTACTGCCCTTGTCCTTCTAGGTGGTAGAGGTCGCGGGTTTGGGAGGTGCTGTCGAAGAAGCTTTGGTGAGTTGCTGCAGTGCATCCTGTGGATGGTACACACTGCAGCAACTCGCCAAGTGGTGAAGGGAGTAAATGCTTAGGGTGGTGGATGGGGTGCCAATCAAGTGGGTTCCTTTGTTCTGGATGGTGTCGAGTTTCTTGAGTGTTAGAGTTGCACTCATCGAGGCAAATGGGCAGTATTCCATCACACTCCTGATTTGTGCCTTGTAGATGGTGGAAAGGCTTTGGGGAGTCAGGATGCGAGTCAATCACCGCAGAATACCCAGCCTCTGACCTGCTCTTGTAGCCACAGTATTTATGTGGCTGGTCCAGTTAAGTTTCTGATCAACGGTGACCCCCAGGATGTTGATAGTGGGGGATTTGACGATGGTAATGCTGTTGAATGTCAAGGGGAAGTGGTTAGACTCTCTCTTGTTGGAGATGGTCATTGCCTGGTATTTATCTGGCGCAAATGTTACTTGCCACTTATCAGTCCAAGCCTGGATGTTGTCCAGGTCTTGCTGCATGTGGGCTCGGACTGCTTCATTATTTGAGGGGTTGCGAATGGAACTAAACACTGTGCAATCATCAGCGAACATCCCCATTTCTGATCTTATGATGGAGGGAAGGTCATTGATGAAGCAGCTGAAGATAGTTGGGCCTAGGACACTGGCCTGAGGAACTCCTGCAGCAATGTCCTGTGGCTGAGATGATTGGCCACCAACAACCACTACCATCTTCCTTTGTGCTAGGTATGACACCAGCCACTGGAGAGTTTTCCCCCTGATTCCCATTGACTTCAATTTTACGAGGGCTCCTTGGTGCCACACTCGGTCAAATGCTGCCTTGATGTCAAGGGCAGTCACTCTCACCTCACCTCTGGAATTCAGCTCTTTTGTCCATGTTTGGACCAAGGCTGTAATGAGGTCTGGAGCCGAGTGGTCCTGACGGAACCCAAAGTGAGCATCGGCGAGCAGGTTATTGATGAGCAAGTGCTGCTTGATAGCACTGTCGACGACACCTTCCATCACTTTGCTGATGATTGAGAGTAGACTGATGGGGCGGTAATTGGCCGGATTGGATTTGTCCTGCTTTTTGTGTACAGGACATACCTGGGCAATTTTCCACATTGTCGGGTAGATGCCAGTTTTTGCTGTACTGGAACAGCTTGGCTAGAGGCGCAGCTAGTTCTGTAGCTCAAGTCTCCAGCACTACAGCTGGGATGTTGCCAGGGCCCATAGTCTTTGCTGTATCCAGTGCACTCAGCCGTTTCTTGATATCACTTGGAGTGAATCGAATTGGCTGAAGACTGGCTTCTGTGATGGTGGGGATATCGGGAGTAGGCCGAGATGGATCATCCACTCGGCACTTCTGGCTGAAGATGGTTGCAAATGCTTCAGTCTTGTCTTTTGCACTCATGTGCTGGACTCCGCCATCATTGAGGATGGGGATGTTTGCAGAGCCTCCTCCTCCCGTTAGTTGTTTAATTGTCCACCACCATTCACGACTGGATGTGGCAGGACTTCAGAGCTTTGATCTGATCCGTTGGTTGTGGAATCGCTTTGTTCTGTCTACAGCATGTTGCTTCCGCTGTTTAGCATGCATGTAGTCCTGAGTTGTCGCTTCACCAGGTTGGCACCTCATTTTTAGGTATGCCTGGTGCTGCTCCTGGCATGCCCTGGCTTGTTGGTAGAGTGAGGAATATGCCAGGCCATGAGGTTACAGATTGTGCTGGAATACAATTCTGCTGCTGATGACCCACACTGCCTCATGGATGCCCAGTTTTGAGCTGCTAGATCTGTTCTGAATCTATCCTATTTAGCACGGTGGTAGTGCCACACACCACATTGGATGGTGTCCTCAGTGCGAAGATGGGACTTCATCTCCACGAGGACTGTGCGGTGGTCACCCCTACCAATACGGTCAAGGACCGATGCATTTGCGACAGGTAGATTGGTGAGGACGAGGTCAAGTAAGTTTTTCCCTCGTGTTGGTTTGCTCACCACCTGCCGCAGGCCCAGTCTAGCAGCTATGTCCTTCAGGACTCGGCCAGCTCGGTCAGTAGTGGTGCTACCGAGCCACTCTTGGTGATGGACATTGAAGTCCCCCACCCAGAGTACATTTTGTGCCCTTGCTACCCTCAGTGCTTCCTCCAAGTGGTGTTCAACATGGAGGAGGACTGATTCATCAGCTGAGGGAGGATGGTAGGTGGTAATCAGCAGGAGGTTTCCTTGCCCATGTTTGACCTGATGCCATGAGATTTCTTGGGGTCCAGAGTCAATGTTGAGGACTCCCAGGGCCACTCCCTCCTGACTGTATATCACTGTGCCGCCACCTCTGGTGGGTCTGTCCTGCCGGTGGGACAGGACATACCCAGGGATGGTGATGGAAGAGTCTGGGACGTTGGCTGAAAGGTATGATTCTGTGAGTATGGCTATGTCAGGCTGTTGCTTGACTAGTCTGTGGGACAGCTCTCCCAATTTTGGCACAAGTCCCCAGATGTCAGTGAGGAGGACTTTGCAGGGTCGACTGGGCTTGGTTTGCCGTTGTCGTGTCCAGTGCCTGGTGGTCCGTCCGGTTTTATTCTTATTATAACTTTTCGTAGGGAGATTTTACAACTGGGTGGCTTGCTTGGCCATTTCAGAGGGCAATTAAGAATCAACCACATTGCTGTGGGTCTGGAGTCACATATAGGTCAGACCGGGTGAGGACGGCAGGTTTCTGGTTTTTACGACAATCTGGTAGTTTCATGGCCGCCATTACTGATACTAGTATTTTAATTCCAGATTTTTATTTAATTAAATGAATTTAAATTCGCCAGCTGCCGTGGTAGGATTTGAACTCATAACTCTGGATTTTAGTCCGGGCCGCTGGATTATTAGTTCAGTAACATAACCACTATGCTACCATACCCCAGGGTAGACCTGTTACTGGAGTCAAGTGTGTTAACCTGGACAGTGAGCATCAGTGGGTTAATGCTGTATGGGGGCAAGAAGCCCAATTCTGTCCCCACCATACATCAAAGCACATATTTTCAGCAGCGAACACTGAATAGCAACAAAAAGCAGGAACTCTAGCAAACTCTAGCTTCCCTTTCCTAGTCCTGGGATTATGAGGCCGATTGTAGCACTAAACTGGTGCTCTGGCTGAGCTAGTTTAGCTCGGACTAAGGATCAAATCTGATCAGTCTGGCTCAATTTCATACAGTGCGTTTAGCAGCTATGACATAAGGGGAGCCAGGTCATGCAGCTTTAATTGAATTGTTTCAGTTGTAAATTCCATTTTTAAAGAATAAGAGCCTAGAAATGATTGTTTGTGGATATTAGCGTAGGAATGCTTAATCCTTGTGCATGATTTTCCTCTACCCGCTATTTTAGCAGAGTTGTTAACCTGTTTATTTTAAATGTGTTAATGCCCAGGAATGCCATACAAATGTGTTAAACACTTCTACGTTTATGTCGCAAACAGTGATTTGTGGGTTAATATTACTATCTATTGCTCATGCAACATATTTCACCAGATTCACAATACACAACCCAGTTCTGCATTTATGTCTCACAAGATGGCTAAATGTTTTAGATCTTGTTCCAAAATTGTTCAATTGAAATAATTATTCAGTATACCGTAGTTGATTCTTTTTTTGAATTAAAATGAAGTACGTGCGGCAGGAAGCTTGCTGTTGTCCGATATTAATTTGAATACTTTGTGTTGGTTGTACTGCAGGTGCACACCTTATTGATAGAAAAGAAATGGCTTGTGCAATTGTTATTAGGTTCTGCTCTATCATTGCTCTTTTGATAAATGTTTTGGAGCTCCCTCTCTAGCATAAGCTAATAACAGAGTCAATAATCTCTCTCCCTTGAGCTAAATCTGCCAGCAGTGCCTAAATGTCATGACAGTACAACAAGGTTAACCTAGCTCACGTTATTACCCTTCATGCTGTATACTGATCTCAAAGGATGTCAGTTAATTATCAAGCAATATTAATTTAGGTAATCTCTCATACATCTGTACAATTTATCATATGCATAATTTAGAGCAAATAATATACTCCAGGGGCAGAGTAATCCTTTCATTACATTATTCACTTGTCTCTTAATTTAATTACTGTGAAGTTTCTCACTATTTCTTATTCCTGTGATCAAAGCATGCTGTGCTTATTTAGTTAAGCTATCTGAGTTGCTACGATATCTATTTCCCGCTAAGATTTAGTCATACATTTTGTACTTGAGGAATCACAGGGCAGATTTTCCAATCACATGGCATTAGCAGTAATGTATCTTCATTCATACCACACTGTGGCCTGAATATCGATGCTTTATTCATGTTGGATTATTTCTTGAACTGCCCTTTTGGATTCCTGAAGTTGCGGAAAGCATTCAAGCATTCAAGCATTATGGCAGCTTTTTGAACAGTTGTTCTGTATGCTAATCAGTTACAATTATCTAATCTTTACTACAACATGCATTTCTCAAAGATTTCTGTTATAATTTTAAAAGGTCAAAGTCAGCCTAATATTTTCCACTGTTCCATGACACACACACACCAGGCAGCCCACTCCAATATTGAATTCACCAACTGCTAAATGACGCTTTCATGAACAGAACCGTGTGTCACACAGCAGTCTTCCACCCTGGTTAGTTCCAATAAAACTAATCTTTTACTTGTTTCACTCTTCAAAAACATGAATTAAATAAACTTATATAATTATTCAATGCGTGATATAAACAAGGCCTTGATTGTTTACATGAAATAAACCACTAGGTGATAACTCACTCACCTTTTGCACTCGTGAGTTATGTGCCTGGCATCATTCATTGGTTTATTTCCCAGTAAACCCCTGAGACTTGTTGTGTACCCTGTGTGACCTTTTGTCTATGTGGTGTGCTTTTCCTTACAGCAGATTTAGGAAACTGTTCCTGAAATTCCGATAGAACCATTGCACGGTGGAGAGAATGGGGAGGTGGGGGAAGGGAAGAGACTGTTAATTGGAAAATATTAAAAGGCAGACCTGGTTACAACTAGGATGTAAAAGCTGCTGCTGCATAAAGGGTCAATGGTAGCACTGGAAGAATCAATCTACCTGGGTGACAAGGATGGCAGCCAGATTTTTAAAAATCAGCGACAAACGTCAGGCAGCTAGACCTGCATGTCTTCCAAATGGAGATGGAAATCAGAAGGGATGGTCTGTTTGGGATCAGAAGCTAGTGACCAGCCAGAATATTGTACGCATTCTGTGGATGGAGGTGACTGTAGCAGTGAGAGCAACCTCCTAGAACCCCTGGACTCCTTTGTAATCATAGAATCATAGAAAGGTTACAACATGGAAGGAGGCCATTCAGCCCATCGAATCCACGCCTGCTCTATGTAAGAGCAATCCAACTAGTCCCACTCCCCCACCCTTTCCCTGTATTCCTGCAAATTTTTTCCATTCAAGTATTTATCCAGTTCCCTTTTGAAGGCCATGATTGAATCTGCCTCCACCACCCACTCGGGCAGTGCATTCCAGATCCTAACCGCTCGCTGTGTAAAAAAGATTTTCCTCATGTCACCTTTGGTTCTTTTGCCAATAATCTTAAATCTATGTCCTCGGGTTCTTGACCCTTTCGCCAATGGGAACAGTTTCTCTCTATCTACTCTGTCTAGACCCTTTTTTATGAATACCTCTATCAATTTTTTTTTAATTGTTCATGGGTTGTGGGCATCGCTGGCAAGGCCAGCATTTATCGTCCATCCCTCATTGCCCTTGAGAAGGTGGTGGTGAGCCGCCTTCTTGAACCGCTGCAGTCCGTGTGGTGAAGGTTCTCCCACAGTGCTGTTAGGTAGGGAGTTCCAGGATTTTGACCCAGCAATGATGAAGGAACGGCGATATATTTCCAAGTTAGGATAGTGTATGACTTGGAGGGGAACATGCAGGTGATGTTGTTCCCATGTGCCTGTTGCCCTTGTCCTTCTAGCTGGTAGAGGTCGCGGGTTTGGGAGGTGCTGTCGAAGAAGCCTTGGCAAGTTGCTGCAGTGCATCCTGTGGATGGTACACACTGCAGCCATGGTATGCCGGTGGTGAAGGGAGTGAATGTTTCGGGTGGTGGATGGGCTGCTTTGTCCTGGATGGTGTTGAGTTTCTTGAGTGTTGTTGAAGCTGCACTCATCCAGGCAAGTGGAGAGTATTCCATCACACTCCTGACTTGTGCCTTGTAGATGGTGGAAAGGCTTTGGGGAGTCAGGAAGTGAGTCATTCGCTGCAAAATACCCAGCCTCTGACCTGCTCTTGTAGCCACAGTATTTGTGTGGCTGGTCCAGTTATGTTTCTGGTCAATGGTGACCCCCAGGATGTTGATAGTGGGGGATTCGGCGATGGTAATGCCGTTGAATGTCAAGGGGAGGTGGTTAGACTCTTTCTTGTTGGAGATGGTCATTGCCTGGCACTTGTCTGGCACGAATGTTACTTGCCACTTATGAGCCCAAGCCTGGATGTTGTCCAAGTCTTGCTGCATGCGGGCACGGACTACTTCATTATCTGAGGGGTTGCGAATGGAACTGAACACTGTGCAGTCATCAGCGAACATCCCCATTTCTGACCTTATGATGGAGGGAAGGTCATTGATGAAGCAGCTGAAGATGGTTGGGCCAAGGACACCTCTCCTCGCAACTGTCTCTGATCCAAGGAGAACAACCCCAGCTTCTCCAGTCTATCCACGTAACTAAAGTCCCTCATACCTGGAACCATTCTAGTATATCTCTTCTGCACCCTTTCTAAGTCCTTTCCTGAAGTGTGGTGCCCAGAACTGGATCCCAGAGTACAAAAAGAGGTAGTCATGGAAATAGTGGATGCAATGGTTGTCATCTTCCAAAATTCTATAGATTATGGAACAGTTCCTGCAGATTCAAGAGTGGCAAATCTAACCCCACTATTTAAAAAAGGAGTGCAACTAATGCAGGAAGAAATTTAACAACTCACCAGAGCAGTCAAGGTAAATCACCTGCTCCCCGTGACCTTTTCTTGCAGTCTTTTTATGTGTGGCGCTCCTTCGTTGATTACCCTAATGGTGCCAGAGGAGTCAGAGGTGAAAGTGGAATCTGACAGTGGGGATTGGAAGCTCCACAAATCAACACTTGGCTCCTGAGCCTATGGACACAGATCTTGTGTCTTGCTGTAACAAGGAGGAAGCTTTATGACTGTTACATTCACATGGAGGCACTGAGAACCATCTCGGAGGACCTGAGACAGATGGTAGGAGTCACGGTGAAGTCCAATGCCATCCTCAGTGCCAATATCTGAGAAACATTTGCCACATTACAGTGATACCTAAAGCAAGTGGTAGCACCATGGACATCTGCAACCATCCACCTGAGAGTGACCTTCAGACCAATGAGTGCACTCAAAGTGGAGACTTTGACCACTGGTCTTTAGGCCATGAAGAATTATTTGGAAAGAATGATAGAAAAGATTTTTTGAAATGCTTTGATCAAAAGTAATGTTTCAGATAAAGTTTGTGGCCATTAGTGCCGGGACTAAAAGAGTTAAATTATGAAGTCAGGTTGCATAGACTAGGCTTGTATTCCGTTGAATAAAGAAGACTAAGGGGTGTTCTAATTGAAGTGTTTAAGATGATTAAAGGATTTGATAGGGTAGATAGAGAGAAACTATTTCCTCTGGTGGGAGAGTCTAGAAAAAGAGGGCATAACCTTAAAATTAGAACTAGGCTATTCAGGGGTGATGTCAGAAAGCATTTCTTCACACAAAGGGTAGTGGAAATCTGGAATTCTCTCCCCCAAAAAGCTGTTGAGGCTAGGTCAATTGAAAATTTCAAAACTGAGGTTCATAGATTTTTGTTAGGCAAGAATGTTAAGATTTACGGAGCCAAGGCAGGTAGATGGAATTAAGATACAGATCAGCCATGACCTAATTGAATGGCGTAACAGGCTCGAGGGGCTGATTGGCCTACTCCTGTTCTTATGTTCCTACATTTGAAGCCTGTGAACTTATAGTAGGATTTTCACACAAAGGGTAGTAAAAATTTGGAACTCTCTCCCCCAAAAGGCTGGGTCAATTGGATCTATCAAGACTGAGAGCAATAGATTTTTGTTAGGTAAGAGTAACAAGGGATATGGAGCAAAGGCGGGCAAATGGAATTGAGGTGCAGCTCAGCCATAATCTAATTGAATGGTGGAATGGGTTCGTGGGGCTGAATGGCCTACTCCTGTTCCTAATGGTCCCATGTTCCCATGTAACCACTTCCTGGTTAGACAAGTCATGCAGGTAACTTATCCCTTAACTTAAATCAGGTACAATCCTTGTGTAAATGGCAGAATTTCTGGTACAGCAGGTTTTGTCCTGTCATTTGCAGACATACGCCATTTTGTGGCGGTTACATCTTCTACAGCAATTTATCATTTATTTTAGAATGTTTGTCTGATTTACACTCCAAATTCTGGTCTCCTATGCCAGAACGATATCACTTTTGCACCAAAAAAACTTGGAATTTCAGGCCCTGTATTAATATCTGTATTAACACAACCTTTTGAAACTATGGGAATCCATTTTTGTGAGACTACAGAAAGTCCACCAAATGCTAAGGAGGGCATTTTGTAACATTAAAAACAAATATGCTCCATTGAGTACTGGATAGAAGAGAGGATATTAAAAAAAAGTTAATACGGTTAGAGCCCTGCCTGGTTTATTACTAAGCCATACAGACTAAAAGGTTCCAGGTTTGATTCCCAATTTGTGCTAAGTTATCTGTGCTTAGCCCAGAGAGCAGTAATGGTCCTCCAATTGGCCTAAGTGTCCCTGGTTTGCAGTGGGAGGGGAGAGAAATTGGTCAAGGATCCTGCTCTAATTGCCATCCAGTGACACTTGCTGGAAGAGTGCCTTGTGGTTTTTGAATGAGGATGAGATTGGGGTTAGATATGATGCCCCAACATTCATGCTCAAGCCCAACACATGAATGCTGGCCACTTGGATGGAATACCCAAACAAAGAAACACTTGCATTTATATAGAGCCCTTCATGACCTCAGGATTTCCCAAAGTGCTTTATAGCCAATGAAGTACTTTTTGAAGTGCAGTCACTATTGTAATGTAGGAAACATGGCAGCCAATTGGCAAACAGCAAGGTCCCACAAACAGCAATGTGATAATGACCAGATAATCTGGTTTTAGTGATTTTGGTTGAGGAATAAATATTGGCCGCGATACCAGGGAGAACTCCCCTGCTCTTCTTCGAATAGTGCCTTGGGATCTTTTACGTCCACCTGAGAGGGGAGAAGGGGCTTCAGTTTAACATCTGAAAGATGGCACTTCCGACAGTGTAGGACTCCCTCAATACCACACTGATGTGTCAGCCGAGATTTTTGTGCTCAAATCTTTGGAGTGGGATTTGAATCCACAACCTTCTGACTCGGACGTGAGAGTGCTACCACTGAGCCACAGCTGACACCAAGGTGACAGAGACCCATGGAATTGTGCCTCAGTACGAATGCAGGATAGAAGAGGAGAAAATTGGAAGAGAGAAAAAAAAACCTAAACAAAAAGCAAATCCTGCCATTCAATTCCTCACTGAGTAGACCAGACTGGCCAGATGCTTCCTTACAGTAAAGATTTAAGATAAACAGAAGATCTGGTGGTTGTGTTTTGACAGGCAATCTGACCAAACTGAAAGAGCTGAATGTTAGTTTCAACAAGCTCACTTCCATCCCACTGGAGCTTGGGGACTGCGAGAACCTAGAGAAACTGAACTTATCGAGTAACTTGGAACTGACAGAGCTCCCATTTGAGGTAAGATCTTTGTATTATACAACTAAGGATCTACGTAGTTTAGATGATTTTGATCAAGGACTGGACATATTATAAAGAATCTTACAACACCAGGTTATAGTCCAACAATTTTATTTGAAAATCACAACTTTCGGAGATTATCTCCTTCATCGGGTGAGTGTGGGATTCCTTGAACGTTTCGCATTTATAGTCAGAGAACAATACCTGGTGATTACAGATAATCTTTCCAACTGCCCGTTGTCAAGGCAATCAAAGTGTTCAGACAGAGAGGTGTTACCTACAGGACCACCGAATATACAAACGGCCAGAACAAAAGACAGAGAGAGGGAGAAACATCCGAAAGGAAGAGAAAGACAGAGAATGACCCGTTGTATTAAAAACAAATAACTTTTATTCGCTGGTGGGGTTACGTGTAGCGTGACATGAACCCAAGATCCCGGTTGAGGCCGTCCTCATAGGTGCGGAACTTGGCTATCAATTTCTGCTCGCTCCGGGGAAGTACTGGACGACGAAGGGTACTCTGTTGGTTGCGTCCCGTGTTAGTATTCTGAGGACGTCTATGCGATTTTTCACTGTGGCCCATCGGAACTGTCGATCGACGAGTCGAGCGTCATATCCCGTTCTTAAGAACAGAGTACCCTTCGTCGTCCAGTACTTCCCCGGAGCGGAGAAACTACGCCATGTTCTCCGCAGCCTTCAACATGTCATCGATGACGACAAACACCTCGCTAAGGCCATCCCCACACCTCCACTACTCGCCTTCAAACAGCCACCCAACCTCAAACAGACCATCGTTCGCAGCAAATTACCCAGCTTTCAGGAGAACAGCGTCCACGACACCACACAACCCTGCCACGGCAACCTCTGCAAGACATGCCAGATCATCGACACAGATACCACCATCACACGAGAGGACACCACCCACCAGGTACATGGTTCATACTCCTGTGACTCGGCCAACGTTGTCTACCTCATACGTTGCAGGAAAGGATGCCCCGGAGCATGGTACATTGGCGAGACCATGCAGACACTGCGACAACAGATGAACGGACACCGCGCAACAATTGCCAGACAGGAGGGTTCCCTCCCAGTCGGGGAACACTTCAGCAGTCAAGGACATTCAGCCACCGATCTTCGGGTAAGCGTTCTCCAAGGCGGCCTTCGAGACACACGACAACGCAAAATCGTCGAGCAGAAATTGATAGCCAAGTTCCGCACCCATGAGGACGGCCTCAACCGGGATCTTAGGTTCATGTCACGCTACACGTATCCCCACCAGCGAATAAAAGTTATCTGTTTTTAATACAACGGGTCATTCTCTGTCTTTCTCTTCCTTTCGGATGTTTCTCCCTCTCTCTGTCTTTTGTTCTGGCCGTTTGTATATTCGGTGGTCCTGTAGGTAACACCTCTCTGTCTGAACACTTTGATTGCCTTGACAACGGGCAGTTGGAAAGATTATCTGTAATCACCAGGTATTGTTCTCTGACTATAAATGCGAAACGTTCAAGGAATCCCACACTCACTCGACGAAGGAGATAATCTCCAAAAGCTTGTGATTTTCAAATAAAATTGTTGGACTATAACCTGGTGTTGTAAGATTCTTTACATTTGTCAACCCCAGTCCATCACCGGCATCTCCACATCATGGACATATTATAGCCTGCTGCAATTGAAAACAAATGTGGTTTGTGTGTGTATACACAGAAGTGTTTATTGGTTTACTCGTTCAATTGATGGGTGAAGCTATTTTAAGTGGTTGCACTTTGCATGTGTAGGGTTTCTCTACACAATCCAAACACCAGTCCTTCGGCATCCAAGGGATGGGGAACTCTGGACGGTAACTTTTGGAAAAGTACTACACGAACAAATTGATTTAAGGCTAAATCATTTTATTGGCATAAGTTCGTACAACCTTTCTGAAGTTGAGAATGGTTGTTGAGTTTTCCGGGTGATCAGTCCATCGCACTCAAGGCTGTTGTGTCTTATTCTTGATGTTGTCCTCCTTCCTGTTTCTCTGTCCTCTGACTGCAGTGCAAGTTCCATTGCGATGTCTCCTTTTTATGTTGTTTTTGCACTTTGGGGCGTAAGTAAAGTAAGGGAAGTGTCATTTTGTCCAATCACCTCCTGTGACTAGGCCTCTATAATGGACAGTTATTTTGTTCAAAACCAGGTACAATTAACTCAACGCTTTGAAATGTAAAGGCCCCCCCATATCTGTGCTCATCTGGTTTTCTGTGACCATAATCTAAATGACTCAACAGTTTCTCATTGGTATCAGTTCTGTGGTATGTTGACTTGTTTAAAACTTCTAGAAGCTTTCCCATACAAACTGCAGTTTTAAATTAATCAAAAGTCCAGCTACGTACAGGGACCATAACAACAGTAGTTCATTCAGTCTTTTTAGCTGATGCTGTATCTTCTAAGACTGTCCACTGTTTCTAAGTTAATGTCCAATTCCATTGTGCAAAAAGATGCTCAAATCTCACAATCGTGGTGTATCATTGTGATACTGTTGTACTGAGTATTCAGCTCTGACTTCCAACGTATCCATAGAAACAAGGGGCAGGATTTTAAAAGGGAAAAATGGGTGGGTTGGGGGCTGGGGGGCAATCAAAATCGCTGTTTTTGGGAGCGGGCAGACATCCTGGCTGGAACCTGTACATTTATGAATGAGACTCAGGCAAATCTGCGTGCGTGCACACATCAGTCACCAGGAAGTCCCGCCCCCACTTAAATCCGGCGGGCCGATAATTAAAGGGGCAAATGTACCTCATTGAGGTACTTAAGTTAGTTTATTTTTTGTGTATTGGATAGTTAAAAAAATTTCAACGTTACCTGGGCAGCTTTCCCACGGCTTCCGATTCACGCCTGGTGAAACCAGCCGGGAAGGGCCGGATCAGTGAAAAATAAACGAAATCAATTAAATAAAATAACATTTCCCATTGTAAAAAAAGTAAATAAACATATCTTAAAGTCGATGTTGCCTTAACCCACCACCCGCAGCCCCTCCCTGATCTCTGATGTCCGATGTCTCCACTTTTATCCCGATGTCCAATGTCTCCATTCTAATCTTTGTTCCCACCCCCCCCCCACCCCTGCAATCTCTATCCTAACTGCCGATGAGGTCTCTCTCTCTCTTTTTCTCCCCCCCCCACCTTCTCGGATGTGCAGCTCCTGTCAGCAGCCAGCTTGTCAATCAGGCTGGCTGCTGGGCGCGAAACCCGGACGAGGCTTTGATTGGCCTCATTAGGGTTATGATCACCCTGCCTACTTCCCTTCCAGGTTTCGCACCCGCAAATCACCACCCATCCCGGACTCTTCCCGCCGGCATGTTAAAATCCTGCCCCAGGGCTTGGGCCTAGTAATTCCATATCATCATTGTTTTCAAGCACTGTGTAAGTCATCAAAAATGAAAGTGGAAGCCTTGTGACGGGGCATTTATTTAACTAAATGCCCTTTTGGAGGATTAAAAGTTAAAATATTTGCAAACAAATTTAATTTTAATTTTTAACCTTTCGAAATGCCAGGTGTCAAAGGAAAACTGACAAATATGACTTTTGTCAAACTTCCCTGGAGTATTCTGATAATGTTAGCCATGACAACATCTGTTCAGTTCAGAATGCTCATATCCATTTAATAAAAGGCAGACACTTTTTCATTCTTGCTTCTTCAGCTTTGGAAGCCGATACTGATCCTGGGAGGGAGGGGCTGGGAAGGCTCAACGATCCCTGTTCCTCCTGGCCCAAAAGGATTTCACAGAAAATATAAATGTTTTAAACTTACCTTGCCTCTTCTGCTCACTCCGTGACTCCCGCCATGGTGCTGCTCACTCCGTGACTCCCGCCATGATTCTGCTCA
Organism: Heptranchias perlo; assembly: GCF_035084215.1. NCBI lineage: Eukaryota > Metazoa > Chordata > Chondrichthyes > Hexanchiformes > Hexanchidae > Heptranchias > Heptranchias perlo. The sequence goes on from NC_090328.1 coordinate 79,460,816, forward strand.
CTCCGCGACTCCCGCCGTGATTCTGCTCACTCCGTGACTCCCGCCGTGGTTCTGCTCACTCCGTGACTCCCGCCGTGGTTCTGCTCACTCTGTGACTCCCGCCGTGGTTCTGCTCACTCCGTCACTCCCGCCGTGATTCTGCTCACTCCGTAACTCCCGCCGTGATTCTGCTCACTCCGTAACTCCCGCCGTGATTCTGCTCACTCCGTGACTCCCGCCATGGTTCTGCTCACTCCGTGACTCCCGCCATGGTTCTGCTCACTCCGTGACTCCCGCCATGGTTCTGCTCACTCCGTGACTCCCGCCATGATTCTGCTCACTCCGTGACTCCCGCCATGGTTCTGCTCACTCCGTGACTCCCGCCATGGTTCTGCTCACTCTTTGACTCCCGCCATGGTTCTGCTCACTCCGTAACTCCCGCCATGATTCTGCTCACTCCGTAACTCCCGCCATGGTTCTGCTCACTCCGTAACTCCCGCCATGATTCTGCTCACTCCGTGACTCCCGCCATGGTTCTGCTCACTCCGTGACTCCCGATGGTTCTGCTCACTCCGTGACTCCCGCCATGGTTCTGCTCACTCTTTGACTCCCGCCGTGATTCTGCTCACTCTTTGACTCCCGCCGTGATTCTGCTCACTCTTTGACTCCCGCCGTGATTCTGCTCACTCCGTGACTCCCGCCGTGGTTCTGCTCACTCTTTGACTCCCGCCGTGATTCTGCTCACTCCGTGACTCCCGCCGTGGTTCTGCTCACTCCGTGACTCCCGCCGTGATTCTGCTCACTCCGTGACTCCCGCCGTGATTCTGCTCACTCCGTGACTCCCGCCGTGGTTCTGCTCACTCCGTAACTCCCGCCATGATTCTGCTCACTCCGTGACTCCCGCCATGATTCTGCTCACTCCGTGACTCCCGCCATGGTTCTGCTCACTCTGTGACTCCCGCCATGATTCTGCTCACTCCGTGACTCCCGCCGTGGTTCTGCTCACTCCGTGACTCCCGCCGTGGTTCTGCTCAATCTGTGACTCCCGCCGTGATTCTGCTCACTCCGTGACTCCCGCCATGGTTCTGCTCACTCTTTGACTCCCGCCATGGTTCTGCTCACTCTTTGACTCCCGCCATGGTTCTGCTCACTCCATGACTCCCGCCGTGATTCTGCTCACTCCATGAATCCCGCTGTGGTGCTGCAGTCAGGGACGGCCCTGTGTAGCCTCTCGACTACAGAAGTTAAAATGCCATTGCAGCGGTGATGACATCAGCAGGCCATGACTTTTCGATGTAAAGTAGGCCCGCCCTCCCGTGCCTGAATTAAGGTAAGTAAAAATGGTGGGGGGGTGGGAAAGCACTGGGAATGTGGCATTACATGCACCCCCCACCCTCTTAACTCCCTGCCACACCATCACTTCATAAAGGAGGTATCACCAAGCTATGTCACCTGCTGGAGCTACTTGAGCCTCACATCTGGTCATAGACAGCGCTGCCTGTGGCTGTCAAGGTCACCGTGGTGCTTAACGTTTATGCAACAGACTCCTTCCAGTCTGCAACAAATGAGATCAGCAACATCTTCCAGTTTGCAGTCCACCGCCGTATCAGGGAGGTTACTGAGGCCCTCTACACCAGGATGAAGGGCTACATTACTTCGGACAGAGTGAAGCAGGAGGAGAGAACACTAGGCTTCGCCCGCATTGCAGGCTTCCCCAATGTCCAAGATGTGATATAATGCATTCACGTTGCCTTGCGTGCTTCCCATCACCAGCCTGGCATCTTTATCAATCGAAAGGTATACCACTCCCTCAATGTGCAGCTGGTATGCGACCACAGGCAATGGATCATGCTGGTCTGCGTCTGGTTTCCCGGCATCCTACCAGGCCATCGGGTTACAGACTGGTTAGTTGTCCACAAGGGCTATCTCCTACAGACTTGACTCACATCTCCTGTCAGGAACCCTGGCACAGCTGCAGAGCTGACCTACAACGAGAGCCATACCACCACTAGAAACATCATTGAACAGACAGTCAGTGTGCTCAAACAATGCTTTTGCTGCCTGAACTGTTCGGGAGGAGCTTTGTACAGGTGTCCAGTTTTGTGGTCATCTGCTGTATGCTCCACAATTTTGACTTTGCCATCATGGTTGCAAAGTGATCAGCTGTCTTAAGGAAAATGGTTTTCTTAGAAATGGGCTAACTGGTGTCCTCCGAGAGGATCTTTGGATGGACCTACTGGCACTAGGCCCAAGCGGCTGGCCAACAACAATTTCCAACCCGCCTACCCTTCTATTCCTTTCTCCCTCGTGTGTTTATCTAGCTTCACTTTAAATGCATCTATGCTATTTGCCACAACTACTCCTTGTGGTAGTGCGTTACACATTCTTACCATCTTTGGGTAAAGAAGTTTCTCCTGAATTCCCTATTGGATTTATTAGTGACTATCTTATATTAATGACCTCTAGTTTTGGACTCCCCACAAGTGGAAACATTTTCTCTACTTCTATCCTATCAAACCCTTTCATCATCTTAAAGCCCTCTAGCAGGTCACCCCTCAGCCTTCTCTTTCCTATAGAAAAGAGCCCCAGCCTGCTCAGTCTTTCCTGACAAGTATATCCTCTCAGTTCTGGTATCATCCTTGTGAATCTTTTTTGCACCTTTTCCAATGCCTCTATATCCTTTTTATAATATGGAGACCAGAACTGTGCACAGTACTCCAAGCATGGTCTAACTAAGATTCTAAACAAGTTTAAGATAACTTCTCTGCTTTTCAATTCTATTGTTCTAGAAATGAACCCCAGTGTTTGGTTTGCCTTTTTTAGGGCCTTATTAACCTGCATCACTACTTTTAATGATTTGTGTAACTGTACCCCCAGATACCTTTGCTCCTCTACCCCTTTAGACTCTTATTATCCAAGCTGTATGTTGCCTCTTTATTCTTCTTACCATAATGCACCACCTTACACTTACCTGTATTGGATTTAATTTGCAAATTACAAGCCCATTCTACAAGTTTATTAATGTCTTCTTTATTTTGTTGCATTCTTCCTTTGTAATAACTATACCACCCAATTTGATGTTGTCTGCAAATTTTGAAATTGTATTTCCGATTCCCAAGTCTAAATCATTAATGTAAATTGTGAACAACAGCACCGATCCCTCTGGAACACCACTTCTCACCTTTTGTCAGTCTGAGTAGCTACCCTTAATCCCTACTCTCTGTTCTCTGTTTTGTAGACAGTTTGCTATCCATTCTGCTACCTGTCCCCTGACTCCACATGCTCTGACCTTAGTCATGAATCTACAATACAGTACCTTATCGAAAGCCTTTTGAAAATACAAATATATTACAATTACTACATTACCCTTGTCTACTCTTTCTGTTACTTCTTCAAAGAATTTAGTTAGGTTGGTCAAGCATGACTTCTTTCCCTTTTGAAATCCGTGTTGACTATTCTTTATTATATTTTCGTTTTCTAGATGTTTATCTATTACATCTTTGAGTAAAGATTCCATTATCTTTCCTACCACCGACGTTAAGCTAACTGGTCTATAGTTCCCTGGACTTGTTCTATCTCCCTTTTTGAATATAGGAATAACATTAGCTGTCCACCAGTCAAATTCTTTTTCCAGTTTACCTTCCCTAGTTCCATTCTCATCCCCATAAAATCAGCTATTTTCCAAGCTATTACTTTGGTCTTTGTCTTACTTATGTCTTTCTCAATCATTATTTTAAACCTTATTATGTTATGATCTTCCACCCTCCATAAACTTGAGCTCATCCAAAACTCTGCTGCCCATTTTCTAACTTGCACCAAGTCCCGTTCACCCATCACCCCTGTGCCCACTGACCTACATTGGGCCCGGTCTGGCAATGCCTCAATTTTAAAATTCTCATCCTTGTTTTAAAATCCCTCCATGGCCTTGCCCCTCCCTATCTCTGTAACCTCCTCCAGCCCTACAACCCACCAAGATCTCTGCGCTCCTCCAATTCTGACTTCTTGCGCATCCCCAATTTTAATCACTCCACCATTGGCAGCCGTGCCATTAGCTGCCTGGGCCCTAAGCTCTGAAATTCCCTCCCTAAATCTCTCCACTACTCGTCCTCTCCTTCCTTAAGACGCTTCTTAAAACCTACCCCTTTGATGTCCTAATATCTCCTTATGTGGCTCGGTGTCAAATTTTATTTGATGATGCTCCTGTGAAGCGCCTTGGGACATTTTACTACGTTAAAGCCGCTATATAAATGCAAGTTGTTGTTGCTGTTGATTGCTATCGCCCAAATATTCCCCTATGCTTACTTCTCTTATCTGCTCTGGTTCATTTCTCATTATTAGATCCAGCTATGATTCCTCTCTTGTTGGGCTTCTCACAAACTCCATTCCTTTTCCCCTTTCCCAACCTCCTCTTGCCAGTTTATTTGGGGGTAGTTGAAATCTCCCATGATTATTATTCGATGTTTTTTACTCATTTCATAGATTTGCCAACATACTTCTTCCTCCACTTCCCTTCCGCTATTAGATGGTCTTTATAATATGCCTCTTAACATGATCAATCCCTCCTTATCCTTTGTCTCAATCCATAAGGATTCTGTTTCTATCTTAATATTAGTTATGTCCCTTTTTTCTATAGCCATTATGTTGTCTCTAATTAGTACAGCTACCCCAATCCCATTTTCCTTCCCTGTCCTTTCTAAATATGTTATATCCTGCAATATTTAACTGCCAGTCCTCTTCTTTATGTAACTGGCGTTACTTACCTGCAGAGGGCAGTTCTGTACTAGTTCTAAAATCAGCTTTGGACTAACTGTATACATTACACTTTAAAAATGCTTGCCACTTTGGAGAAAGACCACAACTAGATACTGTTTTTAAAACTATATGGAGTCAATTTTTGAGTCTGTTATGGCCTGTGTACGCCCGTTACACAATATAATAGACCAGAAAAGGGACAGAGACCCATAACGCACATTTCCAGTGGGCCTCGGGGTGTGCACAGGAAACTCCTACCTGAAACAAGCGGGAGCACCATTTAAGTATTAAAATATGGGCAGGGATGCCAGACAAGTAATTTTCTGACATTCGTTTGTGCAGGATGCTCACTGTTAATTACGTTCTTAAAAACAATGGGGGGTAACCTTCATCTTCATCTGATGGGCGGTTAATCGAGAGGGCAGATCACCCGCCCATTATAAAAACAGCATGATTTTAATTTCCAATGATTTCAAAGGAATCAAAATTGGGTGGGTTCTACAATGGGCAAGCAATCCGCTCCACCAGATTACCACCCAGTCGGTGAAGACGAAAATCTACCCCAGTATGTCATGCTTTCACTGACTCTGCATTAAAGAAGGTATGCCAGCATAGTCTGATTGGCCACACCTGCTATGATGCCACCAATCATATTTGATGCCACCAATCATACATGAAACATCTGCCTGGCAACCATGGGATGTTCACAGCATCCAGTGTCACTCACTCCTACCATTGTAAGCACCAGTTAAGGTGCACCCACCTTGGAGAATTTAAAGTGAGGTAGAGGTGGGTGCATCAGGTGATGCACAAAGTACATCCAAGTAGGAACAGGTGGTAATGCTGAAAGAGGAACGGGAACTTGCCTTCGAAGGGTCAACTCACATCTGTTCTCAGCTATTGGGCCCTGGGTTCCAGACTTAACAGAGCATGCTTTTAAAACAAGACACTTTCTGAGCACAGGACTTTTATGGAATCAATGGAGACAGTGCCAAAAACCTGCAGCCGCTGAAAGCTAGTGTGGAGGAGTCCAGTACCCACATCTACGCAGTGATAATGGACGGATTCGCAGAACTGCAGGCCGCCATGGAGCATGTGGTAATTCCATGGACATTTACAACAGAGCTCGCACTGCTAGAGGCCCTAATGTCAGTTATAGTATCTCTCATGAATGCTGAGACTAATAACATAGAGGCCCTGGACTCTCTCCTCTGGCTTCCACCTGCTCAAGGGTCACATTGGGAGACCCATTACTGAGGGCTTCACAGAACGCATTGGTGCCATCAGTTCTGCTGTCATGTGGATCAATAGGCATGATGAGGCATTGCCCAGTAACAGGAGCAAAGCTAGAGACAGATGAAGATGCTGTCTCTCAGGCTGACAGCACATTTGGACCCAAATGTCATTCCCCCCCCCCCCCCCCCTTTAATGATTGCAAATGTAACAGAAAGTGTGGAAAACTAGGCTGCCCCCAATGCTGAGGAATTTGTGGAGCCAGTAGCTGGGTCATCTAATAACCAGCTCAAGGAGGTAGAGGGCCATCTCATCCCCAAGAGGCTTCAACTGAGATACAGCACTCAGCGATCCCTTTGACTCCTGCCACAAGGGGAGCACCTAGAAGGAGTATTAGGATCGGGAACACACATGTCATATAGTGTCATCAAAGGGAAGCAGTGGAGTGCTAAACACTAGGCACAGACAGGCATCACTTTAGGCCATAAAAATCTGATTGCATAAAAGTTCAACTATGTCCAAAGACGTTTCTTATTATAGTGTGAGTTAATATGTCAACAGGCGACTGAAATGGGAACCGTCGCAGTTGAGTTGGAGGTAAAGGCAACATAGTGAAGGTGTATTTGGTCACAGATTACAGCTGACGAAAAATATGTTTTCATTGTAACTGCAGGTGCCCTAGCAGCAAATGGCACAGCTGTGCATCTGACCCTCTGATGACCCAGACCTTGTGAAGATAGTTTCCCATGGCTGTTGCCTGTACAATTGTTGGTAGCGTCTTGCCAATCAGGTTACGTTGACTGTTGATCACCCTGACATACTTTATTTCACGCAGTACCACTCAAAGTGCATTGTGAGAGTCATGCTTCTGTGGTGTTAGGATTAATCAGGCATTAATACATCATATTTGTGCCATCCCAACTTTGGGAAGAGGAGTTTCCATAGGCACTTGGAGTGCCAAAATGAGATATATGCATCTCGGTCTGTGTGGGTACCAACATATGGCCACAGAACCCCTCTGGTGCAGCTGATCTGTCTGCCATCCTTCTGTTGGTCCTTCTCTTCTTCCTGAAAAAGGCCATCTGGAAACCTGTCAGTGGCAATAAGATACTGTTGGCAAAAAAAAAGACGCAGCATTAAACTCGGTGCTAAAGCTCATGAGATTCTAAGTGGCAGCAGAAAAAGAATGAAGATGACAACGGTCAAGAAATGGTTAAAGGACACTTATGTTAACTTTACTATCCCCTTTAAATGAATTTCCATATTCGATTATTAGCAACCTTGGATGTCCATTTTACAAGGGTGTAATTATGAGCAAGTGTCCTGCACAAACGAACATCACAAAATTGTGGTCAGGGCCTTGAGGGAATAATTTACATATTTTAATGAAACGCCCATGTTTTACATGCTGGATATTGGCATGCGATGTAAAGTGAGGGGAGAGCTGGTGTTACGGAACTCCGCCCAATTTTCCGGTCAGATTCACCTGATTTCCATCTGTAAATTGGCCGAACGCAATCAGAAAATCTAGCTTAATAAGTCCAGAAAAACCCAGATGTAAATGTCAGCTTCAGAATTAGGGCTAGGATAAAAGATTATCATTATGTAAGTTTGAATCTTGATTGTTTTTAAGTACAGTTGGTATAGTCTATTTAAGTCAGAGTCAATACAACACAGGAATTACACATTATAGCCAATAATACCCACATCAGTAAAAGTAAAGAAGACTAAGAGTAATTTATTATTAAAACACACCCATAAATCAAACAGCCTAATTGAAAAAGGAAGCAAGGCATCGCCTTTGTTCAACTGAGACTTCAACTGTTGATAAAATATCAGTTTTGTTTACTTTGTATTCTGAATGTGTAATATATTGCATTTCCTCAAAAAGATATTTCATTACAAAATCAATATCTTTGTTATGAAGGAATCAAATAGAACACAAAAAGTAGAAAGTTCTAAAACACCAATAGAGGTAAAATCAACATTCGAGTGATGTAAACGAACAAGTGTTGGGTGTGCAGTGTTTACTAGATTTTGCTGGAGATTAAAAGGTTTGTGCCTTTGTACAGAACTGTCCATTATCAAAATAAGGTGCAAGTAAGATGCCAAGATTTACCTTTTAAACAATTGTCCACTGGAGCTATGCACACGGCTTCTTTGTCCTCTGGTGCATCCAGCCTATCTATTTAAGTCAGACTCAAAGGAACAATGGAATTACATATTCCAACCAATAATACATTTTACCTTGGTGTGCTTGATTCTGACACTGCATGCCCACAAATGGAAAGATGTTCCATTCCTGACCATCAACATATCCTGCTTGATGAGCACAAAACTTTACAGAAAAAAAAACTATTCATAGTAATAACTGAATCAATGTATGGCTAAATAAGGTACAGTATGACAGTAAGGTACAGCACAGGAGGAGGCCATTCAGCCCATCGTGCCTGTGCCAGCAAATCAGAGAGGAATTTTCCAGAGTATTTTTTTCATTATTGGCTCTGTTTTTGCCTCTTCCAGATGATTACATGGGGAGGTGCGGGGTGTAGGATATGTCTGGCCATGATGTTCCGGCCATCGTGAGTGTGGAGCAGGCTTGATGGGCCAGCTGGTCTTTTTCTGTCTGTCACTTTTGTATGTGCATATGTACATAAATGGAAGGGCTTATCCCCCTGATGGCTGAGGGGAAAGAGGCATTGCCTTATGCAGCATTATGCCAGGCCAGGAAGCCCCAGGTTTGATCCTCAGTCCCAGCTGGAGCAACAAATATGCTACACTTGGACTAGGAAATGGAAAAGTCAGCAAGGGTTCCTGCTCCTGATCACTAACCAGTTTCCCAGCTGCAACATTTGCATGTGTGGATATTAGGCGAGAACAGGACCGGGCTCAGCTATGATACCCACAGTAAAATTTCCTGATGGCACTCCCTCCCTTGACTCACATATGAGGTATGAGCACTATGGAAATTAGCACCTCAGGAAGAGGAGCAGAGAAAACTTTGAGAAAAAAGATCTAAATTTTTCTACAGAGCTCGCGAGGAGCAAAGTTTCATGATAGGAAAATTAGGAGGCCATTGAGCCCCTCAAGCCTGCTCCGTCATTCAATTAGATCATGGCTGATCTGTACCTCAATTTCATTTACCAGCCTTTGCTCCATATCCCTTGATAGCCTTGCCTAACAAAAATGAGTTGGGATGTTGCCAAAAGCAGAGCTTAACAAGGTCCACTAGTTTGCGCCACCATGCTGCTGTTAGTGGCGACAGCTGGTCACATTGCAATAAGCAGCACAGCTGCAGCCAGTGTTGCTACTGTTTTATTGAAACAATTGCATAGGAAACTTCAGCTCACCCAGAAGAATGGCCAGGTCTAATGATGTAAATGCCTGGGAATGTGCAAATGTGTCTATGGAATAAGAAAAAAAATGGTCATGGCTGAATGTGGAAAATTACAGATTTCATTCAGAGATAAACAAGAGATAAAATCAAAATTAAAGAGACTCCCACTCAATGCAGGAAATCTGTGGTTCAATGTTACCTGTGGTTTCAGATTCAAGCCATATCAGAGGCTAACATTCTAAACAACAAGATTTACCCGTCTCTATGAGTGGTGTGTGGTATCCTTTCCTTTAGCACATCTTTCTGATCGCTTCCTGTATTGATGCAGCTGACATCAAAAGCTAGGGGGAGAGCAAGGGATTTACTTTCCACTGTTGTGTCTAGGAAAAAGGGCAGTCACCTGGAGCAGAAAAGCTAAATTAATATAAAAATGCTAAAGAAGATCTGTTCAACCACACACGGAGAGTAGAAGGTTTCAGCCATGTTTCTAGTGCAAAATAATTTGGATTTTGTTTATGTTTCAGCTACGTGATCTGCAAAAACTTACCCACTTAGATCTGTCCTCAAACCAGTTTCAGACCATGCCTATCTGTGTGCTTCGGATGTCAAACCTCAAGAGTTTAGATATTAGCAGCAATAAACTGAAGGACCTGCCTCAGGATCTAGACAGGTAACTGCCTGATTAACTTGAAAAGAGGGTGTAAAACCTGAACTGGCCCATAATGGCACACAATATAGTGCAGGTTATTGTAATCAACATACATCATGTTTTGTAACAGAAGTGGATGAGAGGGAAGTGTGTGTTGCAGTGGCCTCCACCTCTGATACTTGGATTCAAATCCACCACACCTAGCATCACCCTGCTAGTGCTCCCACATCCCAGGACCCCTCTCCCATTCCTCCATCATCCAGGATTCCACTTAGTTGTTCCAAACCTATCTCCACAGACCCTTCTCAGTGCCTCAAAACATCACGACTGCCCCTGCTGGGTCTCATACATCCTGCAATCCCTCCCGACCCTACCAAGTAACTCCAGCTGCCACCTTGCCAAGCCTCGCTTCCCTACCAAAATAATTCATGGCCTGCTCATTGCCAAAATGCAAATCCAGGCCATTTCTTTCTGCTTCTGATTATTCTGGCTCCCCCAATCAAAATACCCGCTCAGGCCCACTTCTGCCCCAATCCTGCTTCATCTAGCTAAACCCTGCCAGGGCTGGGGCCTTCATCTTGCTTTTATCACCTCTGGCACACTTCACGATCCTCCTGACTCCACAAAAATGACTGTGAAAAAATCTTTTGGGACCGTTTTCTGAGCCACCTCCAACGATCAGTTTAAGGTCAACTGGTTAGGCTGCTCAATGCTTGGTACCAATGGGCGGAATGTGCGTGGCACGTGCTCCACCTGTTGGTATGCAAAAATCAGGGTCCTACAAGTGCCAATTTAACTATTTTATTAAGGTTCCTGCATGTATCAGGCAGGAGCGCTAGCTGCCCATTTTGAGGGCCACCTGAAAATCTTGTCAGGAGAGAGTTCCAGATTTCCACCACCCTTTGCGTAAAAAAGTGCTTCCTGATTTCGCTACTGAATGGCCTAGCTCCAATTTTAAGATTAATTCCCCTTGTTATTGATTCCCCCACCGGAGGAAAGAGTTTCTCCGTATCTACCCTGCTCTTTAAAGGTGCTACTTCACCGGAAATTCCACCCATGTGTGCATCACATTCCTTGCCTGGGTCAGTGTGCACACGGAGCATATTTAATGTTTATAAATGAGTTAACCATTGCCCGCTAAGATCCTTCCCTGGTGGAATAGCTTATGTTCACTCCGTATCACCAGAGGCCATAGAGTGGATGAGGAACTTGGACATCAACATTTAATGTTGCTTTTCAAGCAGCCATACAAAAGAAGAACGATGAATCTCATGAACTCAAGCAAGCTCAGCTGTCCACTTTGATTGTGTATCATTTACACAGTGCAATGCGGTCTGCTGCCACTAAAACAGAACTGCATAATTGGTCCCATAATCCTAAGTGTATAAATATATTGTTTTAAATAAACACCATCCAGATTTTCTTTTGGATACATATCTAAAATAAAACTTGTATTAGGTAAGCAAAACTGAGCTACTCAGAATGATATTCTCCTTTGTTGCGGTTGTGAAGCTAGGGCTAATATTTTGTACTATTTATATATTATATGCAGACTCAGTGAGCTACAGTCCCTTTTCCTTCAGAAGAACAAGCTGACCTACCTGTCCAAAACCTTGTGCAGGATGACTAACCTAAAGATGCTAGTTGTCAGTGGTGATGATATAAAGAAGTTGCCAACTTCTCTGACAACTGACCCCAATTTAAAGTAAGTGCTGCAATATGATTTTTCCTTTTTTCACTTTTGTGTATGTTTAAATCGTCCCTCTCCCTCCCCCCACCATCTTTTCTTTTAAGCCTCCATTCCTGCTTACTGTCTCTACCTGGTCCTTCAACTGCAAGAGCTGAATGGTCTGATACTTCCATGGTGTTGTCAATGCTATTGTATGACTGACTGACCTATTTACTCTGTGAGGGGTAGGAGGTGGGACCAGTCTCAATAGATCCCTCCTACCCCCAAGCTGGACTATTCCACTGCAGTGAAATTTTCCATTTACTGGAAAGATTCTGACTGGCAAAACTTACCCAGTGTCAGCCAAAGCTGAGATTTAAATTCTTGGCTGACTATTGTTTGCTATGAGGCTACTCCAGCACGTTAGTCATTAACAGAAAAGCTACTGGTGCAGATGAATGAACAATGCTTACTGAATGAACACCACAGCACTTTTTGGAGGGCATCCTGGGAAGATGTAAGGTACTAGAACTGGAGTACGGGCAGGGGCTCCTATGTCAGTAACAAGGGCAACCACAAATCAACAACACTTTGGACTTACAGAGCACCTTTAACAAAGCAAAACACTCCAAAGAATTCTACAAAATGAGGAGAGGGGAATGGATACGAAGTAGGAGTAGGAGAATAATTAGAAGAGAGGAACAAAGGAGTAGTCAAGTAGATCTTGAGAATGATAGAATCATAGAAGGCTAAGGAGAGATATAGCTAGGCAGAAAGATTTGGGAGGAAAGGTGCACAGAGATGACAGCTAAAGCTCTGACGCTGATGGTGAAGATAGGGGTGCAGGGACACACAGTAAGCTACAGTCAGAAGAGCAGATAATGTTGGGACATTGACCTTGAGAAGGTTTTACTGGATGGGCTTCTGTTGTGATTTGAGACTGAAGGTACGTTAGTTAACACTGGCACTAGTTAAATTGACAAACCGCTGTTTTAAGAATTAGCTTGGATGTTTTAGCAACCCCATTTTCAGCCGGTCAGTCAAATAAATTTATTGCTTTCTTTCTGTTTGCTTTGTTTTGTTTGGCCTTGTGTATGCCATAAAAAGCAGCATTGCATTTTGATGAAATGATTTATCAAAGTTGTCTTCGCTCTGTTGCCTTTGTGACTGTTCAGAGAGGAATGTCCCACAATACAGTGTGTAGCACTGTAGTTTATTCCAGCAAACAATGAACTTAACGCTTTACTGACTGCATTAAGCAGCATTCCTACAACAAAAATGAACTGAAAATTTCTATGGAAGAAGAAAAGCTAAGAAAAATTATTGTAGCTGTTATGCTCAAAAATTGCAAATCTAGCAGAGAATCAGGAATACTTGTTTTCTTCCTTTATTTGGTTTTTCAAAACTGTTATGGCATACAGTTATTAAATATATATATATATATATATTATAAATAAACATAAGAACATAAGAAATAGGAGCAGGAGTAGCCATACGGCCCACTCCACCATTCAATAAGATCATGGCTGATCTTCTACCTCAACTTCACTTTCCTGCCCTATCCCCATATCCCTCGATTCCCTTAGTAAACAAATATCTATCGATCTCAGTCTTGAATGTACTCAACGACTCAACGGCCCTCTGGGGTAGAGACTTCCAAAGATTCACAACCCTCTGAGAGAAGAAATTTTTCCTCATCTTGGTCCTAAATGGCCTACCCTTTATCCTGAGACTATAACCCCTAGTTTTAGACTCTTCAGCCAGGGGAAACAGCCTCTCAGCGTCTATCCCGTCAAGCCCTTGGATACATTTCTGAAGTTTGTTTTCCTTTTATAATTTTTGAACCGGTTTAACTTATGTTCCGTCATGGTACAAATTTCAGGGCTGGTGCAAGATACAACAGTACAGGTGAGTAATTAAGAGTAATGCAATTGGATTTAGTTGAGCGTTACATTGTAAGGTGCACAGTGTTGCTTCCTTGTGGCGACACATTTCCTAGCCCCAAAAATCTCATTGCACCATTGCTCCACCAGAAGTGCAGTGGTGCAGAATTTACACCTGGTGCTTTCACTTGCCAATGAACCCATTCCCAAATCCCAGGGATGGGATTATTGAAATAATCTGCATAAGGACCAGTGCTTCTAGCAGTGCAACAGGGGCACCTGCCTCACTGAGGTAGCTGAAACTCACAACAGCATCCTGCTGCTCCAAAATGGGGAGCCCAAGACCTGAATCATGCTGAAGAAAAAGGATTTTTATTATTCTTTATTAGAACAATGTATAGTTCCTGCAGAAACGGTACCCGCTCCTTCAAGGATCGATTGCTCTTTGCCTTTGCAGCTTCAGGTCCCAATTTTGGCCTGCAACAGGACCTATGCCTGCTCCCAACAGACTTAGGTCCTGTTGGTCCTATCAGGGGCACAGCTGATGGGAATTCCCTGAGTTGGGATTCTTGAATTTTCCAATTTAGCTCTGTTTCCAAACAATTTAAGTTTAATTTGCATAATAAAAATGTATCACTCCTATATGTCATTCTGCTCATCCCCATATTCATAGTAATAAACTTTCAGAATAGGCATGTAATTGGCAAAAGAATATCAATATAGATAAGTGTGAGTTGGTGCATTTTGGTAGGAATAAGGAGGCCACATACTGCTTGGATAATAAGAGTTTAAATGGGGTAGAGGAGCAGAGAGATCTATGGATACAGATACACAAATCACTAAAAGTGGCATCACAGGTTAATAGGGCCATAAAGAAAGCAAACAAAGCACCGGGGTTCATTTCTAGAGGGATAGAATTGAAAAGCAGAGAAGTTATGTTAAACTTGTATAGAACCTTGGTTGGACCACACTTAAGAGTACTGTGCACAGTTTTGGTCTCCATGTTATAAAAAGGATATGGAGGCACTGGAGAAGGTGCAATAAAGATTTACAAGAATGATACCTGAGAGGTTATACCTATTAGGAAAGATTGAACAAGCTGGGGCTCTTTTCTCTAGAAAAGAGATGGCTGAAGGGTGACCTGATGAGATCTTTAAGATTAAGAAAGGGTTTGATAGAGGAGATGCAGAGAAGATCTTTCCACTTGTGGGAGAGACCAAAACTAAGGGCCATAAATATAAGATAGTCACTAATAAATCCAATAGGGAATCCAGGAGAAACTTCTTTACCCAAAGAGCGGTTAGAATGTGGAACTCGTTATCACAAGGAGCAGTCGAGGCGAATAGCATAGATGCATTCAAGGGGAAACTAGATAAACACATGATGGAGAAAGGAATAGAAGGTTATGCTGATAGGGTTAGATCAAGTGAGGTGGGAGGAGGCTCGAGTAGAGCATAAACACCGGCATGGACCAATTGGGCTGAATGGCCTGTTTCTGTGCTGTACGTTCTATGTAATTCTAAGTATAACATTATTACCACATCTACTGGTATCATGCCTTCCCTGTAACTCTACAAATCTACCACAAAAATATTTAATTCTGTTTTTAAATACTTCTCCCCCATTGATTTGAAGAGTTGTAGATGAGGCACAGTACCAGAAGTGGTGATGAGCAGCTGAAGGGTTTGGGAAGGATATTCTGGTGTTGGCAATTTCTTTTGTCTACCATTGACTTTGCTTTTGCCCCTGCTATTGTTTACAGGTTGGCTCATTTAGTAGCACTCCTGCCTCTGAGTCACTTGGTTGTGGATTCAAGACCAACTCCAGGATTTGAGTATATAATCTGGGCTGAAGAGAGACAATCTAGTGTTGAGAGAGTGCTGCATTATTGGAGGTCACAACATTCAGCTGAAATATTAAACTGAGGCCCCATCTCTCTGTTCTGTTGGTAAAGGTGATGATTAAAAATCCCATGGTAGTAGTTGAGGTTGAGCAGGGAGAGCTGGCAGTCAGACAGTGAGGTCACATGTTTTTTTTCCAAACTCTGCAGTATGGAAATGGTTCTTCCTTCTTTCATCCTCCAGACAAAAGTACTTAATGTTTTGATATTGTCCTGAATAAAAGGCCAATGTCAAATAAGATGAGTGGATTAAACCTCTTCCCTTTCCTATTAACAGATATATTGATCTGCGGGAAAATCCACTCGACAGTATAGAAGATGAGATGCTCAGTGAAATCCTTGAAGGCGATGAAGATCATGAGGAATTTGAAAAAGTCTTGATGCAAATGTACTTACAGGATTTGAAACAAAGAGGTAACTGCTGGAGTATCTTTACAATCTATTATTTGCCTATAAATAACAGTAAGGGGAAATAATGATGTAAAGATTAACTTTTGTTGGAGTAGCTTTGTTCATTTGCATGCAAATTGGAGATTTTTTTAAATTGAGAAACTAGGTAAAGACCCATATCGCAGGTTAGGTTTTTAACCACAAGGTTTAAAAGAGTAGAAAGATGAGGAAAATCAAGAAGGAGTAGTTAGGCATCAGCAAGCTTTGGTTTGAAAGTCTTCAAATTGTAGGAGGGAAAGACCAAGGTAGGAACTAAGACCCATTGTATTAAGTTCCTAGGAAGTAGAGTTAGATTTAGGAGATGGAGAAATGAGTCTCAACTTCAGCACAATGAAGAAGGTTTTTTGTGTAATCCTCCAACTTTTGTTGAATGTGAGGTGGGACCTTTGAGAAGAGAGGATAATGAGTTCGTAGAGGATAAGCAGAAATACTTTAATTCAGTGTTAATAAAAGGGAAGGATATTGGGGAGGAGTTAAATCCTGAATTGGTTAAAAGTAAGATGAGAGCTAGTGTAATAAATAAAAGGAAAATATTGCAGAATTTAGTTAAGCTAAAGGAGGACAAAGTGCCAGGACCTCATGGGATACATCCAATGATCCTGAGTGAAATTGGGGAAGAAATAACAGAAATTATACTTCACAGTTCTATTGAGAGTGAATAGGTGCCTGACGAGTGGAGATTATGCAATGTAATACCCATTTTCAAAAAGAGAAACAGAATTAACCCAGGTAAATACAGATCGGTTAGTTCAACATCTGTTGTAGAGAAAAATTTGGAATATTTAATTAAAGATTAAATTACTAAATATCTAAATGAAGAGAAAATAATTAAAAACAGCCAACATGGATTTCAGAGAGGAAGATTGTGCTTGATAGAGTTCTTTGAGGAGATGACAGATACCCTGGATGGGGAAATGCAGTGGATGTGGTGTACATGGACTTTCAGAAAACTTTGACAAGGTACACATAGGAGTCTATTGGACAAGATTAAGGAGTATGGAATTAGGGTGAATGTAGCAAATTAGATTAAAAACTGGTTAAAAGGGATGAAACAGAGAGTAGAGGGAGAAGTCTAATTCCCCAGTGGAAAGCCAGCAAAATGCGTGGGAAGACTGCGTGGGAGGTGGAGCGTCGAGGCCTGGTCCATTTTAACAGCTGAGGCTCAGTTAAGTGCAACAAGCGAGCTGCCCACCTGAAACAGACATCCAGTGGCAGCTCACCGGATTCTTGCTGACAAATATCAGGCAGCCCAGAGGCCACCCAGCTGGCCCTCAAGTAAGTCTTCAGGGTAGTGGAGGGGGGGAGTGGGGGTTGGGAGCGTGCCAAGAGCGAGGAAGGGTGGGGAGAGCCTGGGGCAGTAGCAGTCCATACTTTCTTTGTAGGGCCTGGAGGAACTGAGCAAAGATAAGTTTTGTACTTACCTTTTGGGCTCCACTACTGCTCCAACAGATTCTACTGAGTGGAGCGCTAATGGCAGACTCTCCATCCAGTAAACCATTAAAATAGCTTTGGGGTTCTATGTAAGTGATAATACCCCGATTTGCATATATTTATGGCGTGACCGCCCAGAAAAACAGCGGTGTTAAAAAGACTGCAGGGAGGAAACAAAGCAATAACTATATCATTTTCATTTTAGCTTCCATTCCACCCAGTTTCTGATGTGGAGATGCCGGTGATGGACTGGGGTTGACAATTGTAAACAATTTTACAACACCAAGTTATAGTCCAGCAATTTTATTTTAAATTCACAAGCTTTCGGAGGCTTCCTCCTTCGTCAGGTAAATGTTTCTGCTGAGTGGAGGATATTAAAATCACTCTTAGGAGTTAAGAGCAGTTTCTCAGAGTGGTTTGAAGTAGGGGGGGGAAGGTGGTTTGGGATCCATATTTCCCCTCCCCAGACCTGGTAGCAGTGACCAGGTTTTTCAACAGAAGTTGCTTTTATTGTTAAAATGACCAAACGCTCTTTTTTTTAAAAATTGAGCACGTCTCCTCACCTGTGCTGGATATTTAAATGCTGTACTTTGTGGATGGCTAGGTTCTAGGATTTAGAAAAGTAGTGTAACTTAGAATGAGGCTGTTTAGATCAACTGGAGCTATTTGGAGTATTGTGACAAACATATTGGTGTAAAATGTTACCACTGGTCTAGTCATAACATGTAATAAACATCTTAATTCACTTTTAAAAATAATACTTTGTGCAATTTGTGGCCCATCCTGGGAATGCAAACTGGGCGGGTTCTATAGAGGGCAGGCGATCTGCTCCATTAGTTTACTATCCAGGCGAAAAAGTTTAAAAGTACCCCCAACCAGTCTACACCTGCATTATTAGTTGATAGTATAAAACAATATATATTGTTTGCTTTGCTACAGAAACAGTTCCTACCTATACTACAAGGGTATCTCTCAGCGTACAGCTTTGACAACATGTGCCACCAAAATTCATCAGAACGTAAACAGGATCTCAAGAGAACAGAAGATGCGTGATGCTTTGTGAAGAACCTATCCACTTTATTAGGAAAATGATATACAGTGAGCTAACCATGGAATATTAGAACTCACGAGCCAGATTTGCATTTTCATGTAAATATGGGGATATAGAGGACAGTTAGAACATGATCTTGCGATAGGTATGTTGCCTTTATTTGTGGCACAGATCAGTGGCTGCCCAGAACATGGTTTGATAATTGAATGAAAATGCTCAGAGTTACATGACCAAATGTTAGAGGAATAACAACATAATCTGGATGTCACTAACATGTATTATAGTTATTTTAGTTGTAATGGAAAGATTGTGAAGAAATATGCATACTTAATGTGCCTTCCTTTGCCTGATTTTTAATTCAGAAAGTATCAGCAAAATCTAGTTGTAGTTAGAAAGCTTTTTTAGGAAGCTACCTGAAGCTGTATATTCATACATGGTATTTTCTTCATTTCATTCATTGTGAAATGGGAGTATTTAGATCTGCATTGGACCTTTATTCCTTTGAAGAAGTAACAGAAAGAGTAGACAAGGGTAATGTAGTAGATGTAATATATTTGGATTTTCAAAAGGTCTTCAATAAGGTACCACATTGTAGACTCATGACTAAGGTCAGAGCATGTGCAGTCGGGGACAAGTAGCAGAAACAGAGAGTAGGGGTTCAGACTGACAAAAGGTGAGAAGTGGTGTTCCAGAGGGATCAGTACTGGGACCACTGTTGTTCACAATTTACATTAACGATTTGGACTCAGGAATTGAAAGTACAATTTCAAAATTTGAGGACAACACCAAATTGGGGGGTGTAGTTAATACAAAGGAAGAATGCGTCAAAATGCAAGAAGACATTAATAAACTTGCAGAATGGGTGTGTAATTAACAAATGAATTTCAATATAGGTAAGTGTGAGGTGACACATTTTGGTCGGAAGAATAAGGAGGACACATTCTGCTTGGAAAATAAAAGGAGGAGAGGAGCAAAGGGATCTCGGGATACAGATGCACAAATCATTAAAAGTAGCAACGCAGGTTAATAAGGCCATAAAAAAGGCAAATCAAGCACTGGGGTTCATTTCTAGAATTGTAAAGCAGAGAAGTTATGTTAAACGTGTATAGAATCTTGGTTAGATCACACTTGGAGTATTGTGCACAGTTCTGGTCTCCATATTATAAAAAGGATATGGAGGCATTGGAAAAGGTGCAAAAAAGATTCAAAAGGATGATACCAGTACTGAGAGGATATACTTATCAGGAAAGGCTGAACGGGCTGGGGCTCTTTTCTCTAGAAAAGGGAAGGCTGTGTGGTGACCTGATAGAGGTCTTATGATGATGAAAGGGTATGATAGGGTAGACTTAGAGAAAAAGTTTCCACTTGTGGGCGAGACCAAAACTAGAGGCTATAAATATAAGATAGTCATTAATAAATCCAATAGGGAATTCAGGAGAAACTTCTTTACCCAAAGAGTGGTAGGAATGTGGAACGCACTACCACAAGGAGTAGTTGAGGCAAATAGCATAGATGCATTTAAAGGGAAGCTGGAGAAGCACTCGAGGGAAAAAGGAATAGAAGGGAATGCTGATAGTGTTAGATGAAGTAGGGAGGGAGGAGGCTCATGTGGAGCATAAACGCCAGCATAGACCAGTTAGGCCGAATGGCCTGTTTCTGTGCTGTAGACTCGATGTAACTCAATGTAACTCTTTATATGAGACGTTAATGAATGTTAAAAATACAACAATATAATTTGGGATCCTCTCAAAAGTTCCTAAAACTATTTCAGGCATCTACTAATCCTCTCAAGTGAGGGGAAAGTCTACTATCACCCCCTTCCATAATTTCTCTCCACTCTTATAGTCTCCAAAGGCAAACATAAATGACTTTTTTCATTGACTGGACATATTTCACAGCAGCTCTACAGCAAGCTCAGTATTCTGAGCATCTTGAAGTATCTGCCAGGTTTTTTTTGATTCTGTTCTAATGGACAATCGGAGTTTCAAAATCGAGTGGCTCCCAGCAAAATGAGTCTGGCATAAAACAATATGCTAACTGGTCTTTTCCCAGCTGACAGTAACATTGCTGAACAAAGGAGAAGATTAGGGTAGCAGGTCACTATGAATGCCAAGTAGCCCCCTTCTCTGCTGGAATCTCTCTGTGAATGCTGTTTATGAGAGCAGGATAATTGGAAACCTGGAGGCAGTGCCTTTTTACTACCACTGATAAGTGGAAAACCCCTTTATTGCTGGTAGCAACTCAATTTCTGTTTACCGCCAGTGCCAAAAATATGTCCGTGTGTTGAATAATGTCACTATAAATTTCAATTTGCAGCAGATGCTTTGTAATGAGAACAGTTAGAAATTGCCATCTTATTCTCCAATTTAAATAATGTTGTAAATTAAATTATCGTGAACCTTGTTTAAGAACATAACACACAGGTAAGCTAAACTAAATCAATTTTTTATATCACTATTAAACACTCTCCTTGGAATTATTATTCCAGACTAAATGGATTGTTTTAATAAAATAAATGGAGCTCCTCTTTGGAAAAGGTTTAATTTGTGCACTATGTGAAGTGAAATTACAAAGACGTTTCAGTGGATAAGTGTTGTGCCATACAGACTAGGAAGCTCCCATGTTCAATTTCTGCCCTATGTTGATAAGCCAGGGCAGCAATGGTGGTGTTGTAATTGGTTTCAATGTCCCAAGGAGGGGAGGAAAGTTGGCGGAGATTCCCAGTTGTGATGGCTATCTAGTAACCTCTTGTTGGAAGTTCATGTACGTGAATGTCAAATGAGGACAGGTTAAAGTTTAGCAGTGGTAGCCCAACAACCCACCATGCAGGCTCACGCATAAAGAATAGCCACTTGGATGAGGCACCAGAGGGTTGCTGCCACCTATGGAACTATATCCCAATGCCTTCAGGAGAGGTAGCTTAAGAGGAGAAAATGGTAGAAGGAAAAACTGAATTGCAAAAGATACCAAATGAAGAAAAATACTAGATATGCTTGAATATCTTGTAGCACCTTGCAAAATGCTGTGATATTACAATTAGCATGTAGCAACTTAATTTTGTAATCATATTATAAACATTCTAAAATTTATTTTTGCAATCTTGTCACAATAGAATAAATATATTATGATTGTTTATGATAAATTTTGTATTAGAATGTATGAAAATTACTTGGAAACATACTGATTCTGCTTAACATTAATAACTGATGGTATGAGCTGCCATATTTGGCACTTGGAAAAGTATGGGCTAATAAATGAAAGTCAGCACAGATTTGTTAAAGGAAAATCATGTTTGACTAACTTGATTGAGTTCTTTGATGAAGTAACGGAGAGGGCTGATGAAGGTGGTGTGGTTGATGTTATTCATTTGGACTTTCAAAAAGCATTTGATAAAGTACCACATAATAGACTTGTTAGCAAAATTAAAGCCCATGCAATTAAAGGGACAGTGGCAGTATGGATACAAAATTGGCTAAGGAACAGAGGGCAGAGAGTAGCGGTGAACAGTTGTTTTTCAGACTGGAGAGAAGTATAAGGTGGTGTACTCCATGGGTTAATATTAACACCACTGTTCTTTTTTATATATATTAATGACCTGGACTTGGGTATATAGGGTATAATTTCAAACTTTGCAGCTGACATGAAACTCAGAAATGTAGTAAACAATGTGGAGGTTAGTAACAGACTTCAGGAAGACATAGACAGATTGGTGAAATGGGCCGACATGTGGCAGATGAAATTTAACGCAGAGAAGTTTGAAGTGATACATTTTGGCAGGAAGAACAAGGAGAGGCAATATAAACTAAATGGCACAATTTTAAAGGGAGTGTAGGAACAGAGAGACCTGCGGATGTTTGTACACAAATCTTTGAAGGTAGCAGGACAAGTTGAGAGGGCCATTGAGAAAGCATATGGTACCCTTGGCTCTATAAATAGAGGGATAGAGTGCAAAAGCAAGGAAGTTATGCTAAACCTTTATAAAACACTGGTTAGGCCTCAGCTGGAGTATTGTGTTCAATTCTGGGCACCACACTTTAGGAAGGATGTCAAGGCCTTAGAAAAGGTGCAGAAGAGATTTACTAGAATGAGGGATGAGGGACTTCAGTTGTGGTGAAGAGACTGGAGAGGCTGGGGTTGCTCTCCTTAGAGCAGAGACAGTTAAGAGAAGATTTGATAGAGGTGTTCAAAATCATGAACGGTTTTGATAGAGTAAATGAGGAAAAACTGTTTCCAGTGGCAGAAGGGTCGGTAACCAGAGGACACAGATTTAAGGTGATCGGCAAAAGAACCAGAGGCGACATAAAGAACCCTTTTTCTCGCTGTGAGTTGTAATGATCTGGAATGCACTGCCTGAAAGGGCGGTGGAAGCAGATTCAATAGTAACTTTCAAAAGGGAATTGGACAAATACTTGAATGGAAAAAAATTACAGGGCTATGGGGAAAGAGCAGGGGAATGGGACTAATTGGACAGCTCTTTCAAAGAGCCAGCACAGGCACGATGGGCCGAATAGCCTCCTTCTGTGCTGTACCATGCTATGATACAATGATATGCTTATTGCAAAATATCCTTTTTTATTCTTGTGTGTTTGGAGTTCAATTAAATGTCTACAAAAAAGATGCCTAAATTTTCTCAGTGTGTTTTCTGTGATTGTTTGTAAATCATTTGGTGATAAATATTATCTTTGTAACACACCAAAACAGTAGTGTGCCACAAAAAGAATGATTGTACTGAAAAGACAACTTTTTGTCTGTATAACGGAAGCACACTCAAACTCAAAATGGAAGTGGGAACTTAGTAATGGAATACGAAATGAATTATTCAAAGCATCTTCAGGCAGAACACCATAGGTAACTTCAAGTTTACTGCATCTCTCTCCTTTCAAATGAAATGTCTGATTGCATTGGGATCATTGTTACAGTAAATCACAAGAGACTCATACACACTTAACAGGTAGAACTGTGTTTGTCATATCACTCTTTAAACTCATGCCATTTAGTATTTCTGATCATGTATTTTAGTAAACAACTTCTAGATTTATACCTTTATGCTTAATTTAATTTAATTCTTCTAACTATTGACATTTTAACATAATACTGTAATACTACCTATTTAGTTGTGCCTTCAAGTTTTCCTGATATAAGAGGTACAGCTTTTAACTTATTCCCCCCCAACCCGCCCCCACCTCAAACTTCTTTAAGTTTTCCCATGCCATGCTCTGCTGCTCAACTGAGCGACCAAACAGGTGGCCTTTCCTGATGCTGCTTTCAACAGAAGTGTGTAATTGTGCCACAGGTTGACTCGCTGTCCTGTTTTCTTTTCCTTCCTCAGCAGAAGCATCTCCTTCCTTATCTCACCTTTGTTTGTTGCCTTCAACAGATAGCCTGAGGTCAAGAACTCGCTGCATGGGGAAATTGCAGGTGAAAACAAGTGCACTAACATCACACTGTTCTACAGTTCAATACAAATTGGAAGACTTTTGTTTTAACAAGGCAGTTTCCAAGTAAATTCTGTCAGGTAAATAATTTACAAATTGAACTTGTAAAATAAAAGCTAGATGTACTAACCTGGCTACATTTTCTGAAGAATGGGATGAAGTCCAACTTACTGTGGCTTAACAGTTGCTTTTAGATACAATAGATGTGGTATTTTGTTTGTATAAATCAGAACCTTTAGCTGCATTCATTACCAATGTTGTGTGTACTACAGAAGACAAATATTATCTCACCACACCTGCTGCTGCACCAGCTTATTACAAGGTTTATCAAACATAATCTTTGGTTACATTCTTACACAGGCACTCCCACAGATTTTCTGAAATCACATATCTTGATATAAAGGTAACTTATACTATTACTCTAGATCTTTAATTTTATAGAAACACTGCATTTTTAAAATCATCAGTTCGTAGGATCATTTGTGTGACCAAAGCGGAACTGTTATGCCACAAAAGCAATAAAGTCTAATCACAGTGTAAGAGGCTAAATCGACTCATTTGAGTTTGTCTCTCAGTCAGAACGAGGTGGATTTAAACCCACTCCAGGACTTCTCACATAACTTAGGCTGACACTGTGGTACTAAGAGATTGCTGCATAAGAGGTGCTGTTCTTTGGAAGAGATGTGCCTTTTCTGGTGGACTTGAAAGATCCCATAGCACTGGTTCAAAAACAGCAGGAAATTACCCCAGTGTTCTGGCCAATATTTCTTCCTCAGCCATTGCCGCCCTAAATAGTTTAACTGGTTACACATCTCATTGCTGTTTGTGGGATCTTGATGTGTGTAAAATGGCTGTTGGATTTTCCTACATAATAAAAATCACTGAAACTCAAATTGATTCATTATAGCATTGTTTTTGCAGTGTTTTGAGATATTTCCGAGATGCGTTAAGGTACCATATAAAAGCAAGTTTTTCTTTATCCATAATTTGTTTCTCTTGGCTCGACTCTTGTGTATTCTATAAATTATTCAGTTTACATTTTCAGTAAGTTACATGTAAACACACAAAGGTTAAATTGGATGACCCCTGAAAATGGGTGTGGGGATCGAGGTACACAATTAACCCATGCCCGTTCATAGTGATGCAGGCAGCACGTTATATTTATGCTGCCTGCTTTTTTAAATGATTGCTGTGTGTAGCCAGCGCCACTTGTGCTGTTGATTGGCTGCAAGCATCAGCAGGGGGCACTGATATCGCGAGTGACTCATGTTTCTCAAAGGCAGCCTGCACTTCTTAAAGGGGAGGTGCATTGTGGCTGCAAGAAGTGGTGGGAGTTGTTTCAAAACTGAATCTGTGCTGTGATACTTTGAAGAATGGCTGCGCCTGGGAGAGAGCATGCACTAAGGTTCTCTGATGATGCACTGGAGGCCTTGGTGCATGAGGTGGAGAGAAGGAGGGGTATCCTGTATCCGCAGGGGGGCAGGAGGCCCTCCAAACATATGCTGAAGTGGCAGTAGGAGGAAGCAGGGGAGGAGGTAAATGCCAAGAGCATAGCTGCAAGAACATGAATGCAGTGCAGGAAGAAGTTCAATGATTTAAAACGAGTTGTCAAGGTGAGTGAGTTCAAGTGGCATATCGTACCAACTGCACCACTAGCCTCATCCGCTGTTCAATTCACTACACCCCCATCACCCACCTACCAACAATTTCTTTCAGTCAGCACTCAACCATTCAAATCATATGCTTTAATCTCACCCTCATACATTTAGCACTGTTACAAGCCTCACACCCACAACTCACAGGTAGCTATTCAACCATGATAGCCACATCACCCAAACATCTTGCAGGACACTCACTGACACACTTCTCTCTTTCTAGCAGGAGAAGTTAGTGCATAACTGGAGGCAGCCAGTGGCAGTGGAACACGAACCTGCCATCCTCTCTCAGG
Source organism: Heptranchias perlo (assembly GCF_035084215.1). NCBI lineage: Eukaryota > Metazoa > Chordata > Chondrichthyes > Hexanchiformes > Hexanchidae > Heptranchias > Heptranchias perlo. Next base: position 79,486,533 of record NC_090328.1, read on the forward strand.
ATGACAGCATTCCTGCTCCCACTGTCATAGTGCCATGGGATCTTTTATGTCCATCTGAGAGGGTAGACGGGGCCTTGATTTAACATCTCATTCAAAAGACAGCACCTCCAACAGTGCAGTACTTCCTTAGTACTGCACTGTACTTCCTTAGTGCTGCACTGAAGTGTCAACCTGGATTACATGCTCAAGCCCTAGAGTGAGGCTTGAACCCACAACCTTCTGACTCAGAAGCAAGAGTGCTACCACTGAGCCAAACCTGGCACTGCCACTCTGCCAGTGCCCTTGCTGTTGCCTGTCAGCCAGCCAGTCCACTCACTCACTCCCTGTAGAGTATTGAAATTTTATCCAAGTATAGGAAACCTCCAAAAATACACTCAACTGCACCAGCAGCCAAAATAAATAATCCAGCAACTAACCTGTAACTCCTGCATGATCCCTTCAAATACCACTGTTGGGGGGTCCTCAATGCCCTATAAATCATGTTCAGCTGTGCGAGGTTAAGACAGTGTGTTGGATGGACTGTGGAGTTCCAAAATAGCAGTGGTCCCTTTAAATCAGCATTGCACACTGATTCACATCATAATCTACCTATTCTGCATGCTGCCATCAGTCGTTAGGTGACTAACCAATTGATTCTGTTAACTAGCAACATTTGGATTACTGATGTGAGAGCTAGCCAGCAAGTAAAATCGGTTACCATAGCAGGGATATGATTAGCATCTGTGACAGGTCCAAGGGCCCATTTTGCTTCAGATTATAATCATTTCTATGTATTATCCATATAAGCAGCATTGCTCCTGGAGAGTTAGAGGATATTGCTATTTTAAAACAAAAGGGGTGTTATGCCATGTAATGGGCAATATATTATCAGGGCCACTAATTTATGGGGGATTTTAACTATCGTATTAACTGGATAAATCAAATTGGGCAGGGCAGCCTTGAGGAAGAGTTTATTGAGTGTATTAGGGATGGATTTCTTGAGCAGTATGTAACTGATCCTACAAGGGGGCAAGCAACCTTGGACCTGGTCCTGTGTAATGAGCCAGGATTAATTAATAACGTCCTAGTTAAGGATCCCCTTGGAATGAGTGACCATAACATGGTTACATTCCATATCCAATTAGAGGGTGAGAAGGTTGGTTCTCAAACAAGCATACTGAGCTTGAATAAAGGAGACTATGATGGTATGAGAGCGGAATTGATTAAAGTGGATTGGGAAAATAGATTAAAGGGTAAGACGGTACATGAGCAGTGGTGTTCATTCAAGGAGTTATTTTACAACTTTCAAAAAAAATATATTCCACTGAGGAAAAAAGGGTGTAAAAGAAATGACAGCCATCCGTGGCTAAGTAAAGAAATTAAGGATAGTATCCGACTAAAAACAAGGACATATAAGGTAGCCAAACTTAGTGGGAGGATAGAAGATTGGGAAGTCTTCAAAAGACAGCAAAAAGTAACGAAAGGATTGATTAAGAAAGGGAAGATAGATTATGAAAATAAATTAGCAAAAAATATAAAAACAGATAGCAAGAGTTTCTACAGTTATATAAAAAGAAAAAGGGTGGCTAAGGCAAACGTAGGTCCCTTAAAGGATGAGACCAGGAAATTAATGGTGGGAAACATGGAGATGGCAAAAATGCTGAACAAATATTTTGTTTCAGTCTTTACGGTAGAGAACACTAAGAATATCCCAACACTGGACAAACAGGGGGCTCTAGGGGGGGAGGAGCTAAATACGATTAAAATCACTAAGGAATTGGTACTCAGTAAATTAATGGGACTCAAGGCGGATAAATCCCCTGGACCTGATGGCTTACATCCGAGGGTCTTGAGGGAAGTGGCAGTAGGGATTGTGGATGCTTTGGTAATAATTTTCCAAAATTCTCTGGACTCGGCAAAGGTCCCGGCAGATTGGAAAACTGCTAATGTAACACCCTTATTTAAAAAGGGTAGTAGGCAGAAGGCTGGAAATTATAGACCAGTTAGACTAACATCTGTGGTGGGTAAAATTTTGGAGTCTATTATTAAGGAGACAGTAGCGGAACATTTGGATAAACATAATTTAATAGGACAAAGTCAGCATGGCTTTGCGAAGGGGAAGTCATGTCTGACAAATTTGCTTGAGTTCTTTGAGGACATAATGTACAGGGTGGATAAAGGGGAACCAGTGGACGTAGTGTATTTAGACTTCCAGAAGGCATTCGACAAGGTGCCACATAAAAGATTATTGCTCAAGATAAAGAATCACTGGATTGGGGGTAATATTCTGGCATGGGTGGAGGATTGGTTATCTAACAGGAAGCAGAGAGTTGGGATAAATGGTTCATTCTCGGACTGGCAACCAGTGGCCAATGGTGTTCCGCAGGGGTCGGTGCTGGGTCCCCAACTCTTTACAATCTATATTAACGATTTGGAGGAGGGGACCGAGTGTAACATATCAAAGTTTGCAGATGATACAAAGATGGGAGGGAAAGTAGAGAGTGAGGAGGACATAAAAAACCTACAAGGGGATATAGACAGGCTGGGTGAGTGGGCGGAGATTTGGCAGATGCAATACAATATTGGAAAATGTGAGGTTATGCACTTTGACAGGAAAAATCAGAGAGCAAGTTATTATCTTAATGGCGAGAAACTGGAAAGTACTGCAGTACAAAGGGATCTGGGGGTCCTAGTGCAAGAAAATCAAAAAGTTAGTATGCAGGTGCAGCAGGTGATCAAGAAGGCCAACGGAATGTTGGCTTTTATTGCTAGGGGGATAGAATATAAAAACAGGGAGGTATTGCTGCAGTTATATAAGGTATTGGTGAGACCGCACCTGGAATACTGCATACAGTTTTGGTGTCCATACTTAAGAAAAGACATACTTTCTCTCGAGGCAGTACAAAGAAGGTTCACTCGGTTAATCCCGGGGATGAGGGGGCGGACATATGAGGAGAGGTTGAGTAGATTGGGACTCTACTCATTGGAGTTCAAAAGAATGAGAGGCGATCTTATTGAAACATATAAGATTGTGAAGGGGCTTGATCGGGTGGATGCGGTAAGGATGTTCCCAAGGATGGGTGAAACTAGAACGAGGGGGCATAATCTTAGAATAAGGGGCTGCTCTTTCAAAACTGAGATGAGGAGAAACTTCTTCACTCAGAGGGTAGTAGGTCTGTGGAATTTGCTGCCCCAGGAAGCTGTGGAAGCTACATCATTAAATAAATTTAAAACAGAAATCGACAGTTTCCTAGAAGTAAAGGGAATTAGGGGTTACGGGGAGCGGGCAGGAAATTGGACATGAATTTAGATTTGAGGTTAGGATCAGATCAGCCATGATCTTATTGAATGGTGGAGCAGGCTCGAGGGGCCGATTGGCCTACTCCTGCTCCTATTTCTTATGTTCTTATGTTCTTAAAATAAGGGAAATTTTATTTTTATTACGTGTTTTCTGGGACATATAGGTTTTTTCTGAAATTTATGACAATTTTTCCTTGAAAACAAAAATGAGTGACCTTGATTATTATTGTATGTTCCTCTAACTACGTATTTGTTGGTTTATCTCTTACCATTTTTAAAGCCCAGGATACATGTAAAAAGCAGTTTGCAGTTCTAGGTAGGTAGGAGGTGTATAGTACTAGTGGGGAGGAGAGAGCTCATCGTGTTTGGCAGTAATGAGGGTAGGGCTTTCTGTTTAGATATTCTGGAGTTGAGTGGTACTGGATTTGATAGTACTTAGGGGTGGTATTGGAGCCTGGCAGTATTGTGGTGAGGTGGTGGGTGTTCAGGGCAGTTGGAGCAAAAGGTTGTAGGAAAGCATGGGAAGGTATGCCATTTAGAATCATAGAAAGGTTACAGCACGGAAGGAGGCCATTCTGCCCATCGAGTCTGGGCCGGCTCTATGCAAGAGCAATCCAGCTAGTCCCACTCCCCCGCCCTATCCCCGTAGCCCTGCAATTTTTTTCCTTTCAAGTGCTTATCCAGTTCCCTTTTGAAGGCCATGATTGAATCTGCCTCCACCACCCCCTCGGGCAGTGCATTCCAGATCTTAACCACTCGCTGTGTAAAAAAGATTTTCCTCATGTCACCTTTGGTTCTTTTGCCAATCACCTTAAATCTATGTCCTCTGGTCCTTGACCCTTCCGCCAATGGGAACAGTTTCTCTCTATCTACTCTGTCTAGACCCTTCATGATTTTGAATACCTCTATCAAATCTCCTCGCAACCGTCTCTGTTCCAAGGAGAACAACCCTAGCTTCTCCAGTCTATCCACGCAACTAAAGTCCCTCATCCCTGGAATCATTCTAGTAAATCTCTTCTGCACCCTTTCTAAGGCCTTCACATTTTTCCTGGACACAATACTTCAGTTGTGGCTGAACCAGTGTTTTATAAAGGTTCGTTATGACTTCCATACTTTTGTACTCAGTGCCTCTATTTATAAAGCCCAGGATCCCGTATGATTTTTTAATCACTGTCTCAACTTGCCCTGCCACCTTCAACGATTTGTGCACAAAACCCCCCAGATCTCTCTGTTCCTGTACACCTTTTAGAGTTGTGCCCTCTAGTTTATATTGCCTCTCCTTGTTTTTCCTACTGAGATGTATCACCTCACATTTTTCTGCATTAAATTTCATCTGCCACGCGTCTGCCTATTCCACCAGCCTGTCTATATCCTCTTGAAGTCTATCACTATCCTCCTCACTGTTTGCTACACTTCCAAGTTTTGTGTCATCTGCAAATTTTGAAATTGTGCCCTGTACACCCAAGTCCAAGTCATTAATATGTATCAAGAAAAGCAGTGGTCCCAACACTGACCCCTGGGGAACACCACTTTATACTTCCCTTCAGTCTGAAAAACAACCGTTCACCACTACTCTCTGATTCCTGTCCCTTAGCCAATTCTGTATCCATGTTGTTACTGCCCCCTTTGTTCCAAGGGCTTCAATCTTGATGATAAGCCTACCATGCAGCACTTTATCAAACGCCTTTTGAAAATCCATATACACCACATCAACTTCATTGCCCTCATCTACCCTCTCTGTTACCTCATCAAAAAGTCTATCAGGTTAGTTAAACACGATTTTCCTTTAACAAATCCGTGCTAGCTTTTCCTAATCGATCCACCCTCGTCCAAGTGACTGTTAATTCTGTCCCGGATTATCGTTTCTAAAAGTTTCCCCACCACTGAAGTTAAACTGACTGGCCTATAATTGTCGGGTTTATCCTTACACCCTTTTTTGAACAAGGATGTAACATTTGTAATTCTCCAGTCCTCTAGCACCACCTTTACATCTACGGATGTTTGGAAGATTATTGCCAGTACCTCCGCAATTTCCACCCTTACTTACCTCAGCAACCTAGGATGCATCCCATCTGGACAGGGTGACTTATCGACTTTAAGTACAGCTAGCCTTTCAAGTACCTCTTCTTTATCAATTTTTAGCCCATCCAGTATCTCAATTATATCTTCCTTTACTGAGACTGTGGCAGCGTCTTCTTGGAGCAGAAGGTAGTAAGAGTGAGCAGAAATGATGGGACAGCATGGGTGTTTAGGATAAAATCTGGAAAAAGTAATGAGAGTGTGTGGAAACGTGGGAAGGTTTGGTTGCTTGGGGCAGGGCAGGGTAGAAAGGGAGTGGTGAGAGGAAATGGATATTCAGGGCAGGAATGGCAAAAGTTAGTAGGGGAGCATGGACAGGCATGGGTACTCATGGCAGGGCGAGGGTTAGGAAGCATGAATGCTCGGAGCAGGAAAGGGAGTAGCCAAAGCACCTTTCAGTGGAAGTGGGTGGGTGAGTACCAGACAAGTAACTTACATGCCTTCAGGTCACAGCCAAACTGTAAGGCTCTTGCTCATAGGATCCTCTGATGAAACAATCGCATAGATGGAAGTGCAAGTGATTGATAGCCTAGTGATCAATATTAATTATTTCTATCACCTGGGTCGACTTTTTGTCTCCCAACATTTGTTAAGCATTCCAGATCATAACAACTCGTTGCGTAAAAAAATATTTCCTCTTGTCGCCTCTGGTTCAGCCAATCACCTTAAATCTGTGTCCTCTGGTTACCGACCCATCTGCCACCAGAAACTGTTTCTCCTTATTTACTCTATCAAAACCGTTCATGATAACTGAAGTCCCTCATCCCTTGTACCATTCTAGTAAATCTCTTCTGCACCCTCTCTAAGGCCTTGACATCCTTCCTAAAGTGTGGTGCCCAGAATTGAACACAATACTCCAGCTGAGGCCTAACCAGTGTTTTATAAAGGTTTAGCATAACTTCCTTAATTTTGTACTCTATACCATCCTTAATAAAGCCCAGGAACCCATATGCTTTTTTTTTAAAACAGCCTTTTCAACTTGTCCTGCCACCTTCAAATATTTGTGTACAGACACCCCCAGGTCTCTCTGTTCCTGCACCCCTTTAAAATTGTAGCATTTAGTTTATATTGCCTCTCCTCATTCTTCCTACCAAAATGTATCACTTCACACTTCTCTGCGTTAAATTTCACCTGCCATTCCATCCCATTTCACCAGTCTGTCTATGTCCTCCTGAAGTCTGTTATTATCCTTCACATTCTTTACTACATTTCCAAGTTTCTTGTCATCTGCAAACTTTGAAATTATACCCTCTAAACCCATGTCCAGGTCATTAATATATATCAAAAAGAGCAGTGGTCCTAAATCCGACCCCTGGGGAACACCACTGTATACTTCCCTCCAGTCTGAAAAACAACCGTTCGCCACTACTCTCTGCTTTCTGTCCCCTGGCCAATTTTGTATCCATACTGCCACTGTCCCTTTAATCCCATGAGCTTTAATTTTGCTAACAAGTCTATTATGTGGTACTTTATCAAATGCCTTTGGAAGTCCATATACACATCGACCACACTACCCTCATCAATCCTCTCCATTTCTTCATCAAAGAACTCAATCAAGTTAGTCAAACACGGTTTCCTTTGTTCACTCTGTTGCTGAAGGTACCGACTTCTGCTGAAGTAGCTCCTCTCTGAAACCTTACCTACGTGGCCAATATGCCCCTATTAGCCTAGACACTGAGGTCCATGAAATTTGTTAGGTTGTGATCCTAGTAGAGAGCTCTCTAGCGATGAGCCCAATGGAGTGTGCCAGATCATTGGGAGGGCACCTCATTTACATGGGCCACTCTCCACTTGCCTGGACAGGTGCAGCTGCAACACTCAAGAAGCTCGACACCATCCAGGACAAAGCAGTCTGCTTGATTGGCAGCCCAACCACCACCTTAAACATCTACTCCCTCCACCACCGGCGCAACGGGTACCATCTACAAGATGTACTGCAGTTACTCACCTAGGCTTCTTCGAAAGCACCTCCCAATCCTGTGGCCTCTACCACAAGGTCAAGGACAGCAGGCACATGGGAACTCCACCACCTCCAAGTTCCCCTCCAAGTCACACACCATCGTGACGTAGACATATATCATCGTTCTTTCATCATTGCTGGGTCAAAATCCTGGATCTCCCTACCTAACAGTACTGTGGGAGTACCCTCACCACATGGACTGCAGCAGTTCAAAATGACGGCTCACCATCACCTTCTCAAAGGCAACAAGAATGGGCAACAAATGCTGGCCTTGCTAGCGACACCCATATCCCAAGAAATAATAAAAAAAAAGTGGGCACCAGCGTTAACTTGAGCACAGCTCCGTCGATCGTCTACCCGGGAAGGCGGGGGGGGGGCGGGGGGTTGTCCAGACTCCTTTGAACCTGCCAACGTTCTCCTCAGCCCCATCCTGAGCAATGGGAATGATCTGGTTATCTTCGTTTTTAAAAAAATGAAGTCGCCTGGGTTTCAGGCTGCTTACCTGGCCTGGATCTTACAGGTGGGGCCACATATGATTCTTTGGAGGCCGGTAAGCCTCCACTCACTCAGTGTATAGACCACTACAGAAACACCAGGCCCCCTTCCAGCCTCAGGAGTTGGAACTCCCTTTGCTGTCATATGCCTTATAAAGGGATAGATGTAATTTCCACCCCTTACAAGGTAGCTGCAAAACTCCATGAAATGACAGAGACTTGGGGCTAAATTTTAACATACCGGTGGGAACTCAGTGGGCAGGGGGGGTGGGGGGGTCAATACATGCGTGGGAAACCTGGAAAAATTTTGGGTGTGTTGTCTCAAGTGATCACCAATCAATTGAAGGCCCTTAATATGACTTCCAGTTTTAGCGTCTCCAAGCTGCGCAGCGAGCGTACTGAGCACCCGAGTGACATGCTGGGGAATGGAATATTTAAAGGGACATTGCAACCATGGATTCTGAGGGAGAGAGGAGGAATTTAAAGACATGGAGCAACAAATGACAAAGCCAAGACAGGTTTACTGACTCCTTACTTGAATTGCTACTGGCTGGTGTGAGGAGCAGGAGGGACATTCTGTACCCGGGGGATAGGAGGAAGTGCCCTGCCTCTGCCACCAAGAAGGTCTGTCTCGAGGTGGCAGAGGAGCTGAGCAGCAGGAGCACCGTCGCAAGGACAGGGGTGCAACGCGGGAAGCACTTTAATGACCTAACCAGGTCAGGAAAAGTGAGTAGTTATTGACACCTACATCCTGTGGTGAACATTACCATCCCTCTCACCCTGTCGTGTCAAGCCTACTCCATCACATCACTCCTCGCACCCACTTAAGTCTCATTATCAACTTACCTTCACTTTCTGTGCACTTCCTCACTTCCTCATTTGTGAACCCACCATTTCCACTCACCCCAATCCTGATGCAATGTCATAAATCTGTCAGATACCCTCTGGTGCATCTCTTTCACGAGCAGCCTCACCCAAAGCAATGCATCTATTGGGTGGCTCCATCACCCTCACTCACTCACACATCTGTTCTTTCTCTCCTTGTAGGAGAAGAGAGTGAAAAATGTGCAGAAGAGGAGTAGGACTGGAGGGAGGCCACTGCAAATAGTGGCCCTGACAGAGGCGAAGTAGGATACCTTGGAGCTCAGCCGTATGGTCGAATGCCTGGCTGTTGGAGATGCCGAGACTGGCAACCCGCAAACAGCTGATGACAGAACTTTAACATCCTTCATACACATCATGAATTGATGTTATCAATGATTGATATTATCAATCAATTGACCTGTCGCACACCTCAGTATGCTTATTGTAAAATAACTTATGCGATGATTCTTAATATTGCTGTATGTTCTCTTCTAGGGCCTTCAAGGATTGCTGAAGCGACACGCGACGTGGACGAGGGCGATTCCTCAGAGTAACTCCATTTCTCTGAGGGCGCACCGTCACATCATATCCAGCCATGCACCAGTGCAGATACTCACACCTCAGTGGGTCCTGTTATACAGTTAGTTGGGTTGTCACCTGGTGATTCACCATTCACAAGTGAGCACGAGCAGACACTGGTGGCAGGGGCAGCTGTCGGGAGTCTGTGTCGGTGGGCGCACTCCTCTCGGAGCTCTGCTGAGCTGGACATAGGTGCTGAACCCCGGAGGGCATCGTTGAGAATGAGAATGATAGAGGTACAGATCCACCTTTGCAAGGTACTGGAAGATGTGCCAGGCACACTCTCCATAATAGCGGAGAGGATTGAGGAGTTCACCTCCAGCATTAATGGACTGGTGGCGCAGGTAAGTGAGGAAATGTCTGCGATGGAGAGAATGGCAGCCTCCATTGAGCTTCAAGCACAGCTCACAAATGAGTCCATTCAGGCCATGACAACAGCCGTGCGGACTCAGGATGCCAACCTTTCTGCCACCTTAAACAGGCAGAAAGATACATTAGCCATCGCCTTAGAACGCATCACAGATGAGCTCCAAGCTGTTGTCCAGCAGAGTGGTAGGAGTTATGCGGCAATGGCCCTGGAGAGGGATGATAGCAAAGGGGGACATGGAAGTGGGGACTCCAGTCAAAGCACACTCACGACTCACCCGTTGCGCACCCACCACCCCCCCTCCCCCCAAACCAGTACCTGCAATGCTGCCTCCTCTCCTGATGGCCGAGTCTGCCCTTGCACAGGTACAGGTGGAACAACAACTTGCATTTATATATTGCCTTTAACATAGTAAAATGTCCTAAGGGGTTTCACAGGAGCGTTATCAAACAAAATTTGACACCGAGCCACATAAAGAAGTATGAGGACTGGTGACCAAAAGCTTGGTCAAAGAGAGGGGTTTTTAAGGAGTGTCTTAAAGGAGTAGAGTGAGGTAGAGAGGCAGAGAAGTTTATGGAGGGAATTCCAGAGCTTGGGGCCTAGGCAGCTGAAGACACAGCCGCCAATGGTGGAGCGATTAAAATCAGGGATGGTCAAGAGGCAAGAATGGGAGGAGCACAGAGATCTCGGAGAGATGTAGGGCTGGAGGAGGTTACAGAGGTAGGGAGGGGTGAGGCCGTGGAGGGATTTGAAAACAAGGATGAGAATTTTAAAATCGAGGCGTTCCCGGACTGGGAGCCAATGTAGGTCAGCGAGCACAGGGGTAATGGGAGAATGGGACTTAGTGCGAGTTAGGATACGGGCAGCAGAGTTTTGGATGAGCTCAAGTTTATGGAGGCTGGAAGATGGGAGGCTGACCAGGAGAGCTTTGGAATAGTCCAGAATGGAGGTAACAAAGGCATGGATGAGGGTTTCAGCAGATGAGCTGAGGCAGAGGCGGAGATGGGCAATGTTACAGGGGTGGAAGTAGGCGGTCTTGGTGATGGAATGAAAATGTGGTCGGAAGCTCATCTCAGGGTCAAATAGGACGTCAAAGTTGCGTACGGTCTGGTAGTGGCCAGGACCAGGGAGAGGGATGGAGTTGGTGGCTAGGGAACGGAGTTTGCGGCGGGGACCAAAGACAATGGCTTCGGTCTTCCCAATATTTAGTTGGAGTAAATTATTGCTCATCCAACTTGGGATGTCAGTCAAGCAATGTGACAAATGAGAGACAGTGGAGGGGGTCGAGGAAGGTGATCGTGTGGTAGAGCTGGGTATCATCAACGTGGAATCTGACATTGTGTTTTCAGATGATGTCGCCAAGGGGCAGCATGTAAATGAGAAATAGGAGGGGGCCAAGGATAGATCCTTGGGGGACTCCAGAGGTAACAGTACAGGAGTGGGAGGAGAAGCCACTGCAGGTGATTCTCTAGCTATGACAGGATAGATAAGAATGCAACCAAGTGAGCGCAGTCCCACCCAACCGGACGATGGAAGACAGGCATTGGAGGAGGATGGTGTGGTCAACCGTGTCAAAGGCTGCAGACAGGTCTAGAAGGATGAGGAGGGATAGTTTACCATCCATCACATAGGATGTCATTTATGACTCTGATAAGGGCCATTTCAGTACTATGGCAGGGGTGGAAACCTGATTGGAGGGATTCAAACATGGAGTTGCGGGAAAGATGAGCACGGATTTGGGAGGCGACAACACATTCAAGGACTTGAGAGGAAAGGGAAGTTGGATGTGGGGTGGTCGTTTGCAAGGACAGAGGGGTCAAAGGTGGGTTTTTTGAGGAGGGGTGTGATGATGGCAGATTTGAAGGGGAGGGGGACAGTACCTGAAGGGAGGGAACCGTTAACAATATCAGCTAACATGGGGGCCAAGAAGGGAAGTTGGGTGGTCAGCGGTTTAGTGGGAATAGGGTCGAGGGAGCAGGAGATGGGTCTCATGGTCAAGATGATCTGAGAGGGCATGAGGGTAATGGGAGAGAAACTAGAGAAAGATGTGGGTTCAAGGCTAGGGCAGGGGGGAACCATAGGGGAAATTGGCTTGGTGGGCTTTAGCATGGCCCTCACAGGCTCCAAAACCCAGAAGGCTTTGGCCAAGAGCATCTCAGCAGTCAGGGCAGGGGCCTGAGCAACCTGCCACTACCTCTGCTGAAGCCACAGGGGATGCACCCCGTAGAAGTGGTAGGAAGAGGAAGACAAAGGTTTTGTAATCACCAAGGGTATGTACAAGGATGTCTGATGAAATGTCATGTTTTTTATTTATATTTGTTTTTTCTTACATGCTCATTAAATGTTATAATTGTCACCACCGCAGCCACATCTTATCCATTCTTGAGTGCCTTTTGCAAAAGCACCCTTGCATATGCTTCATCATGAACAGCAAGACTGATGCCTGACTACTTCTCTATCTTCAGTTTGCAGATCTCCTTATGAGAATTTATCAGATATGAGTGACTCCTTAGAATCACGAGCAGCCACTTGTGCCACTGCTCTGCCGATGGGTTGCCCATCTTCATCCTCCAATGTCTTCTTCAAAGTTGCCGGCAGATGCGGATGCTTCATGAAAGCATGAGTGGTCGTCCACCTGTAACCATCTGTTGAGTGATGTTGTGCAGTACGCAACACACGACGATTATTCTGCACACCCTCGCTGATGAGTACTGAAGGGATCCCCCAGATCGATCCAGGCACCTGAAGCACATCTTGAGCATGCCAATGGCTTATTCAATGACAGACCTGGTGGTGATGTGACTATCAGTGTACCGCTGCTGTGCCTTGTTGGTGGGGTTTCTCACAGGTGTCATGAGCCACATATGCGGGGGATATCCTTTGTCTCCAAGGAGGCAGCCATTCAGTCTGTCTGTGCGTGGAAGAGGGCCAGGATGTTGGACTCACGCAAAAAGAAGGAATCATGGCAGCTGCCAGGGAATTTGGCACACACCTGCAGAAACCTCTTCTGGTGGTCGCCAACCAGCTGCCCATTGGAGCGATATCACTTTCGGTTGATGAACAGTCCTGACTCATGTGCAGGTCCTCGGATCGCTACATGTGTGCAATCAATTGCATCCTGCACCTGTGGGAAGCCAGCCAGAGAGTGGAAACCCGCTGCCCTCTCAGTCTGGCTGATGTCGTCACGGGGGAAGTTGACGTAGTGGGATGCCCTGGCAAACAAGCCATCCGTCACCTGTCGTATACACTTATATGCAGATGACAGAGATCCTGGTGATGTCACCGGTGGAGCCCTGGAAGGATCCGGAGAAGAAATTGACGGGAATGCGACGGGCAATGCGACAGGCCCAGCCGGGAGCAGCTCTGCATGAAGGACCGTATAGATGTCTGCGACCACCTGGCAACTCAATCTGTGCCTGCGTAGACACTGCTCCTCAGAGAGGTCCAGGAAGCTCAGCCTCTGTCTGTACACCCTCTCACATGGGTAGTGCTTCCTGCCTGTCCGTTGGTCCCCTCTCTGCTCTTCTCCAGGTCCTTGTGACGCACCTCTGTCTTGTGGAGTTACAACTCCCAGAACTACACTTTGTGATGGTGATGTGCCTCCTCCTCAGATGTACTGTTGAATAGATCGATTGCACCCCCCATCCTGAAGCTATCAGTTTGAGGGGGTCCAAAATGTAGGTAAATGTGTGTGAACACAAGAATTCTGAATGTGAACAAAGAAATCTCAGTCCAAACAAAGAACTCCCAGCCAAAGGTTTGTCTGAGAGAACTGATTGCCCTGCTGCAAAAACTCACCTTTTATTCAGATGTGTCAATCACTGGTTTAAAAGGTCCAAATGAGGTTCGGCTGCAACTCGCCTCCATTTCAATGGTGTGTTTCAGAGGCCACGGGAGACACATTCAGGAGACGTTAAATTGGCTTGTGTAACTCAATACACAAAAAGTTAACAGCTTCAAGTATTTCAAATACCTCAATTGGCCCTTTAAATATCATCCCGCTGGCTTTAAGTGCCGGTGGGACTTCCAGGTGTCAGAAGCGCGCGCACACCCAAATGCGTCTGGATTAAACCGAGGTAGGCGCGTTTGAGCCGGGATGCAGTCCCTCTCTGAAAACTGAGGATTTTTACTACCCACCCATTCTTGGGGGTTAAAATTTAACCCCTGGTGTCTCAGCTAGTTTCTTTGGAATTCTGCTGGTTTCTGTCAGAGACCAGCGAGACCGCCAAGGAATTTTGGAGCCTGAGTATTGCCTATTTTGTGGGGGCATCAGTCAAATTCAATCCTGTCCTCATCTGAAATTCATTCACATGCAAGCCAGGATCATGGGATTGTAAAAACAAGACGTTTCGGTTACGGACCCCTCACCAAAACGTCTTGTCTGTTCTCTCCACAGATGCTGCCTGCCCTGTTGAACATTTCCAACGTTTTCTGTTTTTGTTTCACACTTCCAGCAGCGGCAGTCTTTGCTTTTTGTTCACTGTATGGTATCAGGATTAGGATTAGAACAGAAAATGCTGGAAGCACTCAGCAGGTCAGGCAACACCTGTGGAGAGGGAAACAGAATTAAAGTTTCAGGTCGATGACCTTCAATCAGAACAGGATTAGGATTCCTGCCTGATTATTCCTTCTCCCTAATTCAGGCACATTGAGGGAATCCAGCGTGCCCGATTATCTGGGTCGTTAATCCAAGGAATTTACCCCGTTGAGGCCATGTGCTGGGAGTTCAATTGGTTTGGATGTTCATCCCAGTCTAGAGGGGGCAGCAACGAGCTCTCGTTGGGGTGACGTCTCCTCTTGTCCGCGCGATTGGGGCTGACTCTTTGGCGGAGCAGTGAAGGCGGCGGGAAGGCGGCCGGGAACGGTAACCCCTAGCAACCGAGGGACTGAGCGAACAAGGAGAGCGCGGAGCGCGGAGCGGCGGGCCCAGCGTCGCTCGATCCGCCTTAACCTCGAAAATAAGAGCGGGCCGCCGATCATGTAACAGCGCGGCCGCTGCCCGACACAGCGCTGACCCGTCAGTGGTGACTGAGCCGCCGCCGCCGCTTCCTCCTCCCGCCCCCAGTCTCTTCCGCCTCCCTCCATCCTGCTGTCGGTCCTCTCTCTCTCTCCCGCGGAGACCATGAGGTGAAAACAATATCAGGATCCCTACCCCACGATGGCCGAGGAGCTGTTCTGTAAAAGCGCCGCCGTCCTTATAAAGTGTAAAGATTGTGAAGACAGGTGAGGAGATGAGAAGATCACGGAGACTTCTTCCCGCGTCTGTCACAGTTTAACGCCGGACTGTCTTGTGCTTTTTGTGAATAATTCTCACGCTGCACTTTTTCATTCTCCACTTAATTTTAAAACTCCACATGACTTTAATCGCACTATTATTTGTTGTTGGACATAATTCTGCTGTGACTTTAGCTCCTCTTTTCCTGCGAAACAGTATCCAGAGTGCAGGTCCTGCAGGAATTTAGCAGCAGGTGCACCGATACTGCTGAGGAGGTGGCAGACCGTTCATTGCTGTTTATATGGGGGCGGGGGCTGGATGGATGGGATGGGGGGGGGGGGTGCTGGACGGATGGATTGGGGGGGGGGGTGCTGGACGGATGGATTGGGGGGGGGGGGGGGCTGGACGGATGGATTGGGGGGTGGTGCTGGACGGATGGATTGGGGGGGGGGGCTGGACGGATGGATTGGGGGGGGGGGCTGGACGGATGGATTGGGGGGGGGGGGCTGGACGGATGGATTGGGGGGGGGGGGCTGGACGGATGGATTGGGGGGGGGCTGGACGGATGGATTGGGGGGGGGGTGGCTGGACGGATGGATTGGGGGGGGCGGTGGCTGGACGGATGGATTGGGGGGTGGGGGGGGGCTGGACGGATGGATTGGGGGGGGGGGGGGCTGGACGGATGGATTGGGAGGGGGGGCTGAACGGATGGATTGGGGGGGGGGGGCTGGACGGATGGATTGGGGGGGGGGGGGGCTGGACGGATGGATGGGGGGGGGGGGGGCTGGACGGATGGATGGGGGGGGGGGGCTGGAAGGACGGATGGATTGGGGGGGGGGGCTGGACGGACGGATGGATGGGGGGGGGGGGCTGGACGGATGGATGGGGGGGGGCTGGACGGATGGATGGATGGATGGATGGGGGGGGGGGCTGGATGGATGGGGGGGGGGGCTGGATGGATGGGGGGGGGCTGGATGGATGGGGGGGGGGGGGCGGATGGATGGGGGGGGGCGGATGGATGGGGGGGGGCGGATGGATGGGGGGGGGGCTGGACGGATGGATCGGGGGGGGGGGCTGGACGGATGGATGGGGGGGCGCTGGACGGATGGATGGGGGGGCGCTGGACGGATGGATGGGCGGGCTGATGGGGGGGGGGCCGCTGGACGGATGGATGGGGGGCGCTGGACGGAAGGATGGGTGGGGAGGCTGGACGGATGGATGGGGGGCGCTGGACGGATGGATGGGTGGGGAGGCTGGACGGATGGGGGGCGGCGGGATTGGGGGCACGGGGGATGGACGGATGGGGGGGCGCGGCGGGATGGGGGGCGCGGGGTGTGTGTGGATTGGGGGGATGGACGGATGGGGGGGGGCTGGACGGATGGATCGGGGGGGGGCTGGACGGATGGGGGGGTGGCTGGACGGATGGATCGGGGGGGGGGCTGGACGGATGGATCGGGGGGGGTGAACGGATGGATCGGGGGGTGGGGGTTGGACGGATGGATCGGGGGGGGCTGGACGGATGGATGGGGGGGCGCTGGACGGATGGATGGGCGGGCTGATGGGGGGGGGGGCCGCTGGACGGATGGATGGGGGGCGCTGGACGGAAGGATGGGTGGGGAGGCTGGACGGATGGGGGCGGCGGGATTGGGGGCATGGCGGATGGGCGGGCGCGGCGGGATGGGGGGCGCGGGGTGTGTGTGGATTGGGGGGATGGACGGATGGGGGGCGCGGGGGGGTGCTGGACGGATGGATGGGGGGGGGCTGGACGGATGGATGGGGGGGGGCTGGACGGATGGATGGGGGGGGGCTGGACGGATGGATGGGGGGGGGCTGGACGGATGGATGGGGGGGGGGCTGGACGGATGGATGGGGGGGGGCTGGACGGATGGATGGTGGGGGGGGGCTGGACGGATGGATCGGGGGGGTGAACGGATGGATCGGGGGTGGGGGTTGGACGGATGGATCGGGGGGGGGGCTGGACGGATGGATGGGGGGGCGCTGGACGGATGGATGGGCGGGCTGATGGGGGGGGGCCGCTGGACGGATGGATGGGGGGCGCTGGACGGAAGGATGGGTGGGGAGGCTGGACGGATGGGGGCGGCGGGATTGGGGGCATGGGGGATGGACGGATGGGCGGGCACGGCGGGATGGACGGATGGGGGGGCGCGGGGGGATGGACGGATGGG
Source organism: Heptranchias perlo (assembly GCF_035084215.1). Lineage (NCBI taxonomy): Eukaryota > Metazoa > Chordata > Chondrichthyes > Hexanchiformes > Hexanchidae > Heptranchias > Heptranchias perlo. The sequence continues at coordinate 79,503,556 of NC_090328.1, forward strand.
GGGGCGCGGGGGGATGGACGGATGGGGGGGCGCGGGGGGATGGACGGATGGGGGGCGCGGGGGGATGGACGGATGGGGGGCGCGGGGGGATGGACGGATGGGGGGCGCGGGGGGATGGACGGATGGGGGGCGCGGGGGGATGGACGGATGGGGGCGCGGGGGGATGGACGGATGGGGGAGCGGGGGGTGTGGATTGGGGGGCGCGGGGGGTGTGGATTGGGGGGAATGGACGGATGGGGGGCGCGGGGGGGTGCTGGACGGATGGATGGGGGGGGGCTGGACGGATGGATGGGGGGGGCTGGACGGATGGATGGGGGGGGGCTGGACGGATGGATGGGGGGGGGCTGGACGGATGGATGGGGGGGGGGCTGGACGGATGGATGGGGGGGGGCTGGACGGATGGATGGTGGGGGGGGGCTGGACGGATGGATCGGGGGGGTGAACGGATGGATCGGGGGTGGGGGTTGGACGGATGGATCGGGGGGGGCGCTGGACGGATGGATGGGGGGGCGCTGGACGGATGGATGGGCGGGCTGATGGATGGGGGGCGCTGGACGGATGGATGGGTGGGGAGGCTGGACGGATGGGGGGCGGCGGGATTGGGGGCATGGGGGATGGACGGATGTGGGGGCGCGGCGGGATGGGGGAGCGGGGTGTGTGTGGATTGGGGGGATGGACAGATGGGGGGCGGGGGGGGATGGATGGATGGGGGGCGTGGCGGGATGGGGGGGCACGGGGGGTGTGGATTGGGGGGATGGACGGATGGGGGGCGCGGGGGGATGGACGGATGGGGGGCACGGGGGGGATGGACGGATGGGGGGCGCGGGGGGATGGACGGATGGGGGGCGCGGGGGGATGGACGGATGGGGGGGCGCGGGGGGATGGACGGATGGGGGGCGCGGGGGGATGGACGGATGGGGGGCGCGGGGGGATGGACGGATGGGGGGCGCGGGGGGATGGATGGATGGGGGCGCGGGGGGATGGACGGATGGAGGAGCGGGGGGTGTGGATTGGGGGGCGCGGGGGGTGTGGATTGGGGGGAATGGACGGATGGGGGGTGTGGATTGGGGGGAATGGACGGATGGGGGGTGTGGATTGGGGGATGGACGGATGGGGAGGATGGATGGATGGGGGGGGGTGTGGATTGGGGGATGGACGGGGGGGGGTGGATTGGGGGATGGACGGGGGGGGTGGATTGGGGGATGGACGGATGGGGGGGCTTGCGGGGGGATGGACGGATGGATGGACGGACGGACGGACAGATGGGGGGACGCGGGGGGGGTTGATGGACGGCGGGCGGGGGGATGGACGGGGATGGATGGAAGGAACGCGGGGGCAGGGGGATGGATGGACAGACGCGGGGGCAGGGGGATGGACGGGGGATGGATGGACAGACGCGGGGGCAGGGGGAGGGAGGGCTGGATGGATGGACGGACGCGGGGGCAGGGGGAGGGAGGGCTGGATGGATGGACGGACAGACGGGGGCAGGGGGAGGTAGGGCTGGATGGACGGGGTGGCAGGGAGGGTGGGCGGGGATGGATGCGGGAGGGCGGAGATGGATGGATAGGGCGGTGGAGATTAATAGTTCACTTAATGTGAAAAAGGTGCAGCTAATGCTTCGAATAATCCTGTTGTAATTTGGAAAATGCTGGAAATCATGGAATCGTTACATAAAAATGACAAGAAAATTTCAGTTTTGTTGGGACTGCAGTCCAACCCTAGGAGAGCTCAATATATGGAAGGAAAAACTTGATTTGCTTTCTAATTTTGAATTGCAGATTATCATAGTATCATCATAGTATCATCAGTCGTACTAATGGTTTGTGTTTAATTTATTTCTGCCTGCTTATATAGTCTTGGTCATTGTGCATGCTCAAGGTTAATTGTCCATTTTATTGTTGTGCCTCATACATTGAATTTATTTACAGATTTATTTTTGTAGTTTGAAGTAGAAAACTTTTGACAACTGTGCAGACTCTTACAGCAGAGAAGGTTAAGTGGAGATTTGATAGAGGTGTTCAAAATCATGACCGGTTTTGATAGAGTAAATAAGAAGAAACTGTTTCTAGTGGCAGAAGGGTCGGTAACTAGAGGACACAGATTTAAGGTGATTGGCAAAAGAACCAGAGGTGACATGAGGAAAAATGTTTACACAGCGCATTGTTATGATCTGGAATGCACTGTCTGAAAGGGTGGTGGAAGCAGATTCAATAGTAACTTTCAAAAGAGAATTGGATAAATACTTGAAGGAAAAAATTTACAGGGCTATGATGAAAGAGCAATGGAGTGGGACTAATTGGATAGCTCTACCAAAGAGCTGGCATAGGCAGGATGGGCCGAAAGACCTCCTGTACTGTATCATTCTATGATTTGTCTATCTGCTATCCAGACTTTTTTAAACTCTGGATCAGGTGGTCTTAGTGAGCTGACTGTAGTGCTGTCAAGAAGAATGGTTGGTTCCAGGGGTCTCTGCTTCCTGTTGTTTAATGGCAAACACTAGTAAGTTTGGACTTTTTGACCTGCTGAATTGAATTGGATCTGCTTGGATTGAATACAGAAATATGGCACTGTGGAATACTGGAGAGCAAACAAACTTGTCATGCAGTTAGTGTACAGAAGGTGACTTTTATGATTTGGAACAACATTGCGTTTGAGTAAAGCACCCATTGTGGATGAATGTTGAAGGAGAACTGGGCAGGAATGTAGGGCACATATTGTTCTGCTTGAGTTTTGTGATGTACTCATATATCTTGGATTTTACTTTTATGATTTTTGGCTCCAAATGAGTGGTCATAAGATCAGCTTGGCAATCCTAGAATTTTATTTATGTTTATATAGCAAGTGTTAAAGTAATAACATTTCTCTCTCCACCACCACCCCCCCCCCCAATGTTCTGCTCTCTTATTCTTTCTGCCTCCCTCTCTGTCTCTCTCGAACAATTTCCCTCAACCAGAACCACCAAAAACAGAATAACTGGTAATTTATTTCATTTACAAGTTGGCTACTGTGTGTGTCATCAGAACAAGAGTAACTGCATTTCAAAAGTTACTCATTGACTGAAGCTCAGCTTCTGATGTCCTGAGGAAATAAGGTGCTATGTAAATACAAGTTCTTTCTTTCTAACAATGAGATTGTTTCATAAATAGCACATCTATTTGTATTATTTAACTTATTTTGTTCAGAACAAATTTCATCATTAATTTTATTCTGTGATATTTCTGCCATTTTGCTTGTATCAGATGAAGGCGAATTAGATTATTTGTGTGTAGTTAGTTCCTTTGAGCCTTGGTCAAGAGGGTGGAACAGTCAGCCTCATCTCCATAGAGGCTGTTAGTGCTGCATAGAAATCAATCTGCTTGAATGGTGTGCAACATTGTAAATCTGGATGATGCTGCAGATTTTATGCTGCACAATGCACAAAATTAACTTTTGAATATGGTATGTAGAAACAAAATGTAGTTTATTCACTTGCACTCGTTAGTTCTCGCGTTGTTTTACAAAAGTAAATTTATTGTAGTAATTGGTATGTTTCATACAAGGCGCATTTATGAACATACAAACATACGGAATTAACAGACAGGAAAAGACCAGCTGATCCATCAAACCTGCCCCACACCATGATGGCCGAACTTCCCTCTTCACCCACCCCCGCAGCCATGTAATCCCCTGGGAGAGGCAAAAAACAGAAAAAGCCCAGGGTCAACAAAGGAAAAAATACTCTAAAATTCCTCTCCGACCCCCTCAGACAATCGAAACCAGTCCAGAATGTCTCATGGACCAAGTGTTATCTATAAAGACACTTACTTTCTATATGATGCGATCTCTGCCCCAGTCAGGAACCGTTCCAGCTTCCTCTTGAAGGCATGCAGAGTCAGCACCTACCACATCAGCCGGCAATGTATTCCAGAGGCTTACAATTCTCTGGGAAAAGAAGAACCACCAGTCTATTCCTACTCTTCCATAGTTTAAACTCCTGTCCCCTGGTCCTCCCCAACCTGTTAAACTGGAATAATCCATCAATAGGGATGTTATCCAGCCCTTTAATTATTTTATTGACGTCTGTCCGATCACCTCTAAGTTTACACAGCTCTAAAGTAAGTAGACCGAGGTCCTTGAGCCTATCTGAGTAGCTGAAGTTCTTTAAGGTAGGAATCATTCTTGTAGCTCTCTGGGCCTTTTCCAAGGCTGCTAGATCACCCACCACCTAGGGGGATCAAAACTGGGCAGTACTCTACAGGTCACTGGTCAGACTGCATCTATAGTGTCAAAATGGTGCCCTTTGATTTTATACTGAGTGGTTCTATTAATACAATCCAATACCTTGTTAGCTTTAGCTACAGTTTCTCTACATTGGTCATGAACCTTTAGTGACCTGTGCACAATAACACCAAGATCTTTTTGTTGCTCAACCTCTTTCAATATTGTTCCCTGCAAATGATACGTGTATTCTGTATTGGCCCTACCAACATGCATTACACTACATTTATCTAAATTAAATGCCATTTGCCAATGTGTGGTCCACTCTCCTGGCATGCCTAAATCTTTTTGGACTTGATTGCACTCCTCTACTGTCTTAACCCTTGCACAGATTTTGGTGTCATCTACAGACTTACCATACTCCCAACACCACTGTCCAGGTCATTAATAAAGAGTAGTGGGCCTAGGACCAATCCCTGGGAGACACCACTAGTAACGTGTCTCCAAACTGAACCACATCCGTTGACTACAACTTTTTGGCTGTGGGATTGGAGGTAAAATCCTTTGGAGCATGTCAAATTTCTACTGATACCGCAAGATTCTATCTTGTCAAGTAACCTGGTGTGAGGTACCTTTTTATCAAAGGCTTTCTGAAAGTTCAGGTAGACAATGTGTACCGAATTACCCTTATCCACCACCCTAGTGACTTCCTCAAAAAATTCTATCAAATTTGTTAGGCTTGTCGGAAGCCATTTTGTGTATTTCAGATATGCCCATCCACATGCTCCACACCGCTTGTATTTTTTTCTACTTCTTTTTCTTCCCCTATGCTATGCAACTTTCTCCCAGTTTTCTCGCTTTCCCCTTCTCAAACGTGTTGATTCCTTGCTGAGGCATTGCTTTATGGGTGTTGAATGCCCTCAGTATGTCTGCAAATCACAATTCTTCATATGCAAGCCTTGACAGCCTCTTTAGGCTATCTGACTGCAGGAGTATCACATTTAAGCTCAATCCTCTGCTCCTCTGATAGAAACACACACTCTCTTCCAGTAAGGGTCACTGGATAGTGATCAGGTGCTGGAAATCTAGACAGTTTTCTTCTTAACCTACAGAGGGCAATTTTAATGCTCTCCACTCCATTATCACTTGTTATGAGAGCAAGTAACTCAGCAAAGACCTGGGGTTTGAATTTGGGATCTTCCTGGCCTTTATGGCTCAGCTAAATATGCTGAGCTGTTAGGGGAGCTCATGTACTATTTTTGTGGTCAGTATTGGGAGCTGAGGGTGGGGTGAATCCTCGGCTGCCAGTTCTGCCGTTTCTTGAATTCAAGAAATGAGAGAAGCCACATGACTTGGCTAGAGACAATAATGAAGGTGGGTTGGTGCAGTGCATCAATGTACAAACATCCTATAAAGGGCGTGGGTATGTGTTTGCATTACTATAAATGTTGAGTACCTGCTGTTGGCCGTTCTGTTGGAAGAGGAGCTAAGCAAAGGTTATGCGCTTCCTCACAGAGTGAAAGACAGAAGATGAGTCATTCTACTAATGGCCAGTTATGATGTGATACTGGCAGATGTTTGGAAACAAATTGCCCATTTGCTCTCTTTGACGTGGAATAGTAAAAGATACAGGGAAACCAGTAGATCTTGGAAAAAAATAAGAAAAGAAAGTACGTGAAAACTCAATATAATAAAGTGCCCTACCAGGAAGTAGAAAGCCTACCTGACTTAAAGGATGTTGCTTGTCTGCTGAGGATGACTGGAATTATCATATTAGTTTTCTTTGCAGTGCACAAACATTTTTTTTGCTTGTATATTTCAGTAACGGAAGAGTTGTAGTTATCCAAAATACTTCCTAATTTCACAATTATGAAAATTTGGATTTTCACAGGTTTCGGGTTTTAGCTAATGGTTTAATCCCATCACTTAATTTGTCCTCAAAACGTCATTCTGAAATGTTTTCTGTAAATGGATATTTGTGGTTTATATGTATGAAGGATTTGGTGTCTATTTTGAAAGTTGGCAAAAATGAACTTGCTGAGAGAGAATTTCAGTACTATTTTAGCAACCGATATGGGAAATGCACTAGGTGGGAACACAAACTTAAAAAGTCTGGGTTGTCATAAAGTTAGTCACATAGCCATTCAAATTTTAAAGTTTATAACAGAGTGAGATTTTCAGATTGTAAGATAGATATGGACGAGGAAGGCCATTAAGCCTATCTTAGCTCATCAGCCAGGAAAAAACCTACAATTTCCCTTCATGAAATCCAGCGTGTGTTTTTAAAAAAAAACAATTACAGGGTTTTTGTCTGCACTTGCCTATCCAGAAGTCCATAGATGTTGCCTGCTCAGCTGCAGTGGTGTATGACATATTTAGGAAGGATGTAAATAAATCCTAGCTTGCTAAGTGTATTGCATTTTAGGTTAAGATAATTGTAGCTAGTTTGTAAATGACATTGTAAGAATTTTTTGCTGTTCATATTTGTGATTTAGTAGTTATAAATCGATGTTCAGTCACGCAGTATGTGCCATTTATAGGATACGTATCTCAGCAAGCAGCTCTTGTGGTTAGCAAGTTTGCATACCATGGTGACTAACCCAACCATTATACAATTCCTAATCATGGTGTTTCCTATTTATTAATAGGTTAACCACTCTGCCCACCTTAGCATTCTCTTAGATTTTTTCCCCCTTCTTTCCAAAGGTTAAAGAAACTTAATTTATCTGTTAATGTGGCTATTTGAAGTTTTTTTTTGTATGTGAATTTTTGGGCTAATCCAAGTGAGGGGTTGTTAGTGCTGGGGAATGGAACACTTTCCATTTTGGAGACTCCAGTGTCAAAATCCAATCCTGTTAGATGCTGGGTAAAACTTGCTCCTTTGCTCCAAAAACATGCCTTAACCCCAACTCATAAGGATAGCCTCTGCTACACCACTGTGATGTTTTTTCCTTTCCCAGCCACATTGTGACTTCTCCAAAGGAGCTTACCAATTGAAAGGTTTTAGGGCCATGCCTTGTAGGAACCAGGTTGAGAATGACCAGACTTATTTCAGATAAGATCCTTGGAACCAGAACACAGTGGAGACTTTAATCCTAATGAAAAGCAAAAAAACTGCAGATGCTGGAACTCTGAAACAAAAACAGAAAATGCTGGGAACAGTCAGCAGGTCCATCAGCATTTGTGGAAAGAACAGATGAGTTAACATTTCAGGTATAGACCTTTCATCAGAACAGAGGAGACTTCAATCCTGTCGATCTAGGTTGGAATTAAACTCGGGCCTTAGAGGTGAAAGACCAGTGTCTAATTGTGCTATCCAATCTACTCCCTCCACCCCCCCAATAGTTTTTAACTGAGTTCCTCATTTCTCCTGACTTTTGTTTACTCAATGATTTTCCAGTTTTTCAAAGTTGCCCCCAATTGCTATTAGACCAGCATTGAAGTGCCTTGGGATGTTTTACTACGTTAAAGGTGCTGTATAAATGCAAGTTATATATCCTTTTTTGCTAAACAATTAAGTATACCATCCCTGTTTCAAAATACAGCAGAAGCATTATGCTTAATTGTACAATTGCCACCTGTGATTCTATTGATTTTTCAATGAAAACTGAAAAGCACTGTTCTTGCTGATTTGGCACTAAATTAGCTGATCTCAGCCAAGACAGCAACTGGCCATTGCAATTGGCCTAGGATTCCCCTTGGCTGGGAAAGTACACATCAGCAAGTTAAATGTCACTGATACTATTCTTCAGTTTGTTTTTATTTTTCTAATACAAAGCATGTCAACTTCTCAGTTGGTAACAGTCTCATATGTAGGTATGAAGCTTGTGCATTTAAGATTACGTTAATTTTTTAACTCATTTGAACAGAATATAATTTCAGATGCTGCTAATGGGATGCAATGAAATAAATGGATTTTTAACAGAATGTAAAACAACTTTAAAATAGATGCTTGCTTTTTTCTCCCCTCTCCTCCTTTCCTGAAAGCTGTTATTTTTGCATAATCCCTGATGGTGAATGCCATTGTGCTGTTTGAATGTGGCAGCAGAACTAAATCCCTCATTGTCCCCATATGCACACTTTTATTAGAGATTACTTGCTAGCAATCAAGAATGGAAACCGTGGCCAATTTCACTTTCTATAACCTGCGGTGTTGAGAATTGTAGATGCCTCGGCTGAGATCAGCTAACTGCACAGACTGGGGGTCAAACTCGCTGAGGCATTGCTGTGCTCTAATAGGTTCTTTCATGAATTATTTTTGCTACTGGTAGTCTGTTCTGATATTTCGGTATCAACTTCAACAAATTGTTTACTGCAACAGAAGTAATTTTTGCAAACGTATAGTAATAATGTTCCAGTAATGCAGATGGGGCTTTATTCATGTCTCTCACAGTTTCACATTCCATATTTTTATCTATCACTAGCAGATCTTCAGTGAGTCAGTGGATTCGCAGTTTCATAATAAGGTGTTTTTGCCATGTTGGGTAATATTGGGGCCATTGATTTACAATGACTGAATAAGTCAAATTCTAGTTTTATTAAATTGTATTCTGGGATTTTTTTACTGGTGCTTTAGGGATTGAATTTCACAACTTTATCCATTATTCTGTGAAAGCTGTAAATGAGTGGAGATATATATATATTTAGAATCATAGAAGTTTACAACATGGAAACAGGCCCTTCGGCCCAACATGTCCATGTCGCCCAGTTTATACTACTAAGCTAGTCCCAATTGCCTGCACTTGGCCCATATCCCTCTATACCCATCTTACCCATGTAACTGTCCAAATGCTTTTTAAAAGACAAAATTGTACCCGCCTCTACTACTGCCTCAGGCAGCTCGTTCCAGACACTCACCACCCTTTGAGTGAAAAAATTGCCCCTCTGGACCCTTTTGTATCTCTCCCCTCTCACCTTAAATCTATGCCCCTTCGTTATCGACTCCCCTACCTTTGTGAAAAGATTTTGACTATCTACCTTATCTATGCCCCTCATTATTTTATAGACTTCTATAAGATCACCCCTTAACCTCCTACTCTCCAGGGAAAAAAGTCTCAGTCTATCCAACCTCTCCCTATAAGTCAAACCATCAAGTCCCGGTAGCATCCTAGTAAATCTTTTCTGCACTCTTTCTAGTTTAATAATATCCTTTCTATAGTAGGGTGACCAGAACTGTACACAGTATTCCAAGTGTGGCCGTACTAATGTCTTGTACAATTTCAACAAGACATCCCAACTCCTGTATTCAATGTTCTGACCAATGAAACCAAGCATGCCGAATGCCTTCTTCACCACCCTATCCACCTGTGACTCCACTTTCAAGGAGTTATGAACCTGTACTCCTAGATCTCTTTGTTCTATAACTCTCCCCAACGCCCGACCATTAACGGAGTAGGTCCTGGCCCGATTCGATCTACCAAAATGCATCACCTCACATTTATCTAAATTAAACTCCATCTGCCATTCATTGGCCCACTGGCCCAATTTATCAAGATCCCGTTGCAATCCTAGATAACCTTCTTCACTGTCCACAATGCCACCAATCTTGGTGTCATCTGCAAACTTACTAACCATGCCTCCTAAATTCTCATCCAAATCATTAATATAAATAACAAATAACAGCGGACCCAGTACCGATCCCTGAGGCACACCGCTGGTCACAGGCCTCCAGTTTGAAAAACAACCCTCTACAACCACCCTCTGTCTTCTGTCATCAATCCAATTTTGTATCCAATTGGCTACCTCACCTTGGATCCCGTGAGATTTAACCTTATGTAACAACCTACCATGCGGTACCTTGTCAAAGGCTTTGCTAAACTCCATGTAGACCACGTCTACTGCACAGCCCTCATCTATCTTCTTGGTTACCCCTTCAAAAAACTCAATCAAATTCGTGAGACATGATTTTCCTCTCACAAAACCATGCTGACTGTTCCTAATCAGTCCCTGCCTGTCCAAATGCCTGTAGATCCTGTCTCTCAGAATACCCTCCAACAACTTACCCACTACAGATGTCAGGCTCACCGGTCTGTAGTTCCCAGGCTTTTCCCTGCTGCCCTTCTTAAACAAAGGCACAACATTTGCTACCCTCCAATCTTCAGGCATCTCACCTGCAGCTGTCGATGATTCAAATATCTCTGCTAGGGGACCCGCAATTTCCTCCCTAACCTCCCATAACGTCCTGGGATACATTTCATCAGGTCCCGGAGATTTATCTACCTTGATGCGCGTTAAGACTTCCAGCACCTCCCTCTCTGTAATATGTACACTCCTCAAGACATCACTATTTATTTCCCCAAGTTCCCTAACATCCATGCCTTTCTCAACCGTAAATACCGATGCGAAATATTCATTCAGGATCTCACCCATCTCTTGTGGTTCTGCACATAGATGACCTTGTTGATCCTTAAGAGGTCCTACTCTCTCCCTAGTTACTCTTTTGCCCTTTATGTATTTGTAGAAGCTCTTTGGATTCTCCTTTGCCTTATCTGCCAAAGCAATCTCATGTCCCCTTTTTGCCCTCCTGATTTCTCTCTTAACTCTACTCTGGCAATCTCTATACTCTTCAAGGGATCCACTTGATCCCAGCTGCCTATGCATGTCATATGCCTCCTTCTTTTTGACTAGGGCCTCAATCTCCCGAGTCATCCAAGGTTCCCTACTTCTACCAGCCTTGCCCTTCACTTTATAAGGAATGTGCTTACCCTGAACCCTGGTTAACACACTTTTGAAAGCCTCCCACTTACCAGACGTCCCTTTGCCTGCCAACAGACTCTCCCAATCAACTTCTGAAAGTTCCTGTCTAATACCATCAAAATTGGCCTTTCCCCAATTTAGAATTTTAACTTTTGGGCCAGACCTATCATTCTCCATAGCTATCTTAAAACTAATGGAATTATGATCACTGGTCCCAAAGTGATCCCTCACTAACACTTGTGTCACCTGCCCTTCCTTATTTCCCAAGAGGAGGTCAAGTTTTGCCCCCTCTCTAGTCGGGCCATCCACATACTGAATGAGAAATTCCTCCTGAATACACTCAACAAATTTCTCTCCATCCAAGCCCCTAATGCTATGGCTGTCCCAGTCAATGTTGGGAAAGTTAAAGTCCCCTACTATTACCACCCTATTTTTCTTGCAGCTGTCTGTAATCTCCTTACATATTTGCTCCTCAATTTCCCGTTGCTATGGCTGTCCTCTATTATTAATTTTAAAGCTGAGAATACACAGCAAGATCGTATACAAGATGCATGATCTGGAGGTGTATATCAGGGAGGGGGAGAGGGAATGAGGTTTAGCTGCACTTGGGGGCAGTCCTGTGCTTTGGTGGCACAGGGTGATTATCCTGGGCTTTGGTAGAACTGGAAAATGGACTTGGGCTTTGGCAGAATTGGTGGGGGACCTGGAGTTTGACAGTGCTGCAGTGGGGCTACTGGAGTTTGGAGTCCTTTGCTCTGGCTTACCGACAACTGGACAACCAGGAACACGACAGACGGTTACCTGCAGATCCGACCAAAGAGCACACCCACCAGCTCAACAAACTGATCAAGACCTTCGATCCCGACCTTCAAAGCATCCTACGCGTTCTCATCCCACGTACTCCCCGCATGGGAGACTTCTACTGCCTCCCAAAGATACACAAAGCCAACACACCCGGACGTCCTATCGTATCAGGCAACGGAACCCTGTGTGAGAACCTCTCTAGATACGTCGAGGGCATCCTGAAACCCATTGTACATGGAACCCCCAGCTTCTGTCGCGACACTACAGACTTCCTACAAAAACTCAGCACCCACGGACCAGTTGAACCAGGAACACTTCTCACCACGATGGACGTCTCGGCACTCTACACCAGTATCCCCCACGATGACTGCATCGCTGCAACAGCCTCAGTACTCAACACCAACAACAGCCAATCTCCAGATGCCATCCTACAACTCATCTGCTTCATCCTGGATCACAATGTCTTCACCTTCAATAACCAGTTCTTTACCCAAACACACGGAACAGCCATGGGGACCAAATTCGCACCCCAATACGCCAACATTTTCATGCACAAGTTCGAGCACGACTTCTTCACTGCACAGGACCTCCAACCAACGCTATGCACCAGATACATCGACGACATTTTCTTCCTATGGACCCACGGCGAAGAATCACTGAAGAGACTACACGATAACATCAACAAGTTCCATCCCACCATCAAACTCGCCATGGACTACTCCTCCGAATCGGTTTCATTCTTGGACACACGAATCTCCATCAAAGACGGGCACCTCAGCACCTCACTCTACCGCAAGCCCACGGACAACCTCACGATGCTCCACCTTTCCAGCTTCCACCCTAACCACGTCAAAGAGGCCATCCCCTATGGACAGGCCCTGAGAATACACAGGATCTGCTCAGACGAGGAGGAACGTGATGGACACCTACAGACGCTGAAAGACGCCCTTGTAAGAACGGGATATGACGCTCGACTCGTCGATCGACAGTTCCGACGGGCCACAGCGAAAAATCGCATAGACCTCCTCAGAAGACAAATACGGGACACAACCAACAGAGTACCCTTCGTCGTCCAGTACTTCCCCAGAGCGGAGCAACTACGCCATGTTCTTTGCAGCCTTCAACATGTCATCGATGACGACGAACACCTCGCTAAGGCCATCCCCACGCCTCCACTACTCGCCTTCAAACAGCCACCTAACCTCAAACAGACCATCGCTCGCAGCAAATTACCCAGCTTTCAGGAGAACAGCGTCCACAACACCACATAACCCTGCCACGGCAACCTCTGCAAGACATGCCAGATCATCGACACAGATACTACCATCACACGAGAGGACACCACCCAACAGGTACATGGTTCATACTCCTGCGACTCGGCCAATGTTGTCTACCTCATACGTTGCAGGAAAGGATGCCCCGGAGCATGGTACATTGGCGAGACCATGCAAACACTGCGACAACGGATGAACGGACACCGCGCAACAATCGCCAGACAGGAGGGTTCCCTCCCAGTCGGGGAACACTTCAGCAGTCAAGGACATTCAGCCTCCGATCTTCGGGTAAGCGTTCTCCAAGGCGGCCTTCGAGACACACGACAATGCAAAATCGTTGAGCAGAAATTGATAGCCAAGTTCCGCACCTGTGAGGACGGCCTCAACCGGGATCTTGGGTTCATGTCACACTACACGTAACCCCACCAGCGAAAAAAAAGTTATCTGTTTTTAATACAACTGGTCATTCTTTCTCTCTCTCTCTCTCTCTCTCTCTGCCTTTCGGGTGTCTCTCTCTTTCTCTCTCTCTCTGTCTTTGTGATCTGACCGCTTGTGAATTCAGTAGTCTTGGGTGTAATGTTCCCCTGTCTGAACACCATCCACTCCTTTGATTGCTGTGATTACCTCTCGGCCGAGGTGTGATAACGGGCAGTTGGAAAGATTATCTGTAATCACCAGGCATTGTTCTGTGACTATATATGCGGTGCCTTTATGGAACCCTGCACTCACCTGACGAAGGAGGAAAGCTCCGAAAGCTTGTGATTTCAAATAAAGCTGTTGGACTATAACCTGGTGTTGTAAGACTCCTTACATTTGTCCACCCCAGTTCATCACCGGCATCTCCACATTATAAAATAGCAGAGTGTGACACATTTAACATTGAAAATCCCGATCACAGTGCCACCTGCAGGGGTAACAGTTAATGCAGGTATTTGTGAGTTCTCAATGAAATATATGCCCCATGGACCAAATTCAATATATAATAAATGGTAAGGTTTAATATCTTACATTTCATACACGTTATGACTGAAATTTTATGCTCAATATATTTGATTACAAGCCAACATACATTTAATATTAGTGCTACTAGTCATAAAGAATATAAGAACTTAATTTTTTTCCCTTCTCCATGATAATTTCTTCATAAATTGTTCAGGGCAATTTCAGGTGTGTGTGTGTGGTGCTGTAGCCTAACCATAAGGCAGATGGTCTTCGACCATTCTGTTCCCCTCCTCCCCACAGGAGAGCGTCTATATTATGCTGTGTGGCTGAGATTGAGACCTTGGTGTAGCGGAGTTTTGACCCTACACAGTTCACTTTGTGCTGATGCAATTTGGTGTTTCTGCACATAGCACCACCTATGGAGGCTTGTAATTATAATGCAGTTATGATAATTGTAATTCCCTATATAGACGCGTCCATATTTTTTAATGCATCTGCAGGATCTTTCTGTAACATTTTTCTGCCACACCGCCTACCTCCACCTCCATAACATCACCTGTCTCCGCCCCTGCCTCAGCTCATTGGCTGCTGAAACCCTTATCCGTGCCTTTGTTACCTCTCGACTCAACTATTCCAATGCTCTCCTGGCCAGCCTCCCTTTTGGATGACCTCCCGTAAACTTGAGGTCATCCAAAACTCTGCTGCCCGTATCCTAACTCGCAACAAGTCCCGCTCACCCATCACCCCTGTGCTCGCTGACCTATGTTGGCTCCTGGTCCACCAACGCCTCGATTTTTAAATTCTCATCCTCGTTTTCAAATCCCTCCACGGCCTTGCCCCTCCCTATCTCTACAACCTCCTCCAGCCTGCAACCTTTCGAGATCTCTGCACTCCTCCAATTCTGGCCTCTTGCGCATCCCCGATTTTCAACTCTCCACCATTGGCGGCCATGCCTTCAGCTGCCTAGGCCCTAAGCTCTAGAATTCCCTCCCTAAACCTACGCGCCTCTCTACCTCTCCTCCTTTAAGACACTCCTTAAAGCCTACCTCTTTTGGTCACCTGTCCTAATATCTCCTTATGTGGCTCGGTGTCAAGTTGTTGTTGCAAGTGACTGTCAACCTGTAAGTTTGAGCCATTAGCAAATTGTCACTTCTCTACACAGTGAAAATTGTGCACATTCCCATAATTCATAAAGGAAATGAGCTAGTCCTTACTGCAGTGTCCTATGCCATGATCTCTGATTTAGTGTATTATTTTGGCTCTTTTTGTACCAAAGGAATCATATAAAATACCATCCTTGTTTGAAATAAAAGTTGGATTTGTTCTGCGTTGGATGCTAAAGAAAATTTTATGACTGTAAACCTTTTAACACACATTGTAATGTTATCTACAGTTAACTGTAGGGAACATTTGAATTCATGTGTAATTTCAGTGATTTGCTTCTCTTTAGTGTTGAGGATTTCGTCACAACAATCTGCCTTGGCCTTCTGATCGCTGTAGTACAATCCTTAAACGCCAGATGAGAGGAGGTTTTAACTGCTTCCTATTCTGCAATTTCAGTGTTCTGTGAAATGTGAACTATCCATTGATTAATAAATTGTTTGATTTGACTGGTTTAATAATGGGAGTTTTTACCTTTTCCACTGATGTAGTTCCTGTTCAGTTATTTAATAAGGACGGACAGAAATGGGAGTTGATCTTATTTTTGAATGCAACGGTACTAAAGGAGACCCAATTTATAGTGCTGTTGTAAAATAAACTGTATGGCTGTGATCTGAAGAGGCATAAAACTGTAATAGTGATGCGATAATGTAAGAATATTTATGCAAGGAGTTGAGTTGAGTGTTTGCTGGTGATCTATACTCGAACATGTCTTTACTGACACTTTGAGACATTACCCAACCAAGGGGAGGTCTGCTTTCTATTGATCCTGATATGCCACTATAAACTTTAAGTTGCAAAAGTATATAGCACGTAAGATACAAATGGGCAATCTAGGTTGACACTTCAGTGCAGTACTGAGGGACCGCTGCATTGTTGGATGAGTCGTTAAACTGAAGCCCCATCTGCCTTTTCAGGTGGATGTAAAAGATCCTACGGCACGTTTTCAAAGAAGAGCAGGATGTTCTTCTGGTGACCTGGCCAACATTCATCCCTCAACAACCACCAAAACAGATCACTGGTCATTTATCTCGTTTGCTGTTTGTAGGACTTCACTGTGTGCAAATTAGTTGCTACGTTTGCCTACAAAACTACTATAACCACATTTCGAAAGTAATTCATTGGCTGTGAATGTTTGGGGAGCTCCAAAGGATATGGAAGGCACTAGATAAATGTAAGTTTTTTTTAGAACAAATTATCCCCTTTTGCTGCTGTAAACAGGGTATTTGGTTAATTTTTTTATAACCTTGGCTATAATATTACTTTTAGGCTGTTTTATAAGATCTTGTTAGAGTTTAATGTCAGTCAGTATTGCTGAAGCTTTTTGTCTTTATGGGCTGTTTAGCTGCATATCATGGTGCCTCAGGGCTATATAAATCTATGTTCCTGTTAATTTGCCAATAATACAAGTGCTAACACTAATAGATTTTGGTGTTCTGATTCAGGATTTATCCACCAGTGAGGCAATAATGCTAAAAACAGCCTTTTCCAAACCTCCAGGTCCACAAATTTCAAACCATTGAATAAGAAGTATCAGTATAATATGGATTTTGTGGACCAGATTGGCAAGACTCGGGGACTTGGGGGCTGCAAGTAGCCCATGAGCTGTGGTTTGGACATCCCTGATGTAAATATTGACATTGTCCAACAATACCTCCAGGAGAGGACAAGTGGAAAAGTTTTAAAGGCATAATACTGATGATGCAGAATAATTATATACTTATGATCAGACACTAAATCGATTTAAGAAATTAATTAAAAGTGAAATAAGGAAGAAGAATGAACTCTACGAATCCTGCAGGGAGAAAGGTGAAGGGATTCTCTGGATGAATATAGGAACAAGTAGAAATATGTTAAAAGGGAGCTCAGAGAGTCAAAAGGGCACCTGGAAAAATGCGCAACTCCAGGTGTAAAACATAACGGTAAGAAATTCTTTCAGAAACAGAAAGGGGGCAATCAGAGAGAGGTGAGAATACCATAAGATGCAAACCAAGGATAAGCACAAGATAGTTAATATACCAAATAATTACTTCCTCTTTGCAGTTTCTCACTTCCCATCCAGCACACATCAGAATGCGCTGTAACTTGTTGGAAGTGCGAGCTGATAACGGCGCGGTGAGGGCAACTGGGCATCTGGGACCTTAGTGAACGGTGGGACCAACAGTGTATCTCTTTAATGAATGAGATTTAAGGATTGAGAAAGAAACAGAGGAATGACGGAGAAGGAGGGTGAATTCGAGTCAAATCCGGTACAGAAGAGAAATAAAGAGAGGGAAAGAAAGATTGGATTGAAATAGAGAAAAAAGAGACAGAAAGGAAAAGTAAAGAAAAAAAATTAAAATTTGACATTTTTAAAATCTCAAACAATTTACTACCTGCAGGAATGAGATTGAATAGTTTAAATTGTTTCCTTTCTGGGCCAGAAAGATTGATTGGCATTGCATTAACAATTATCACGTTGTTAAAAAGGTACTTATGCTGTTAAGTTCCAGCCCTAACTTTTTGTGGCGAGTTTAATGGGCAATTAATGTGCAAATCCAGCAAGTTCTTAAAAATAATGGGGAGGCTAAGAGCGAGATGCTGTTTGTGCGAAGAAAATGGCGGAGAAGCGTAAATTGCAACTCACGGTGTATCTCTCAATCTCCTGAACTTGCAGATCGATTTGCGCATTGATAACTGCATGCATCATTAACACACCGTTATTTTTCCAGCAAGATTGGGCCCAATATATTTTAATTTTTTTTCCTAAGTTTTGTCTTTAATTTTTCCCACACTTTTCTTCCTCCCTCCCTTCTTTTGCTCCGTCTCTTTTATTTTTCTCTCCTCGTCTTTCCCTTTTTCCTCGTTGCACTTCTGTTTTTGTATTTTATCTTAACCATGTCTCCAACTTTTCTTTATTCTTGCATCCTGTCCTTCTACGTTTTATTGGTTCTATTCTTTCCCCATTCCCAGTGCCATGTGGTAGCTGGTTTCGCTCTCCCTGGTGTCTTCCCACTTCCTGAATGCACTTGATTTGAATTTTGCTGACATTTGAGGCTCTTCCTGAGACTCACTGCTGGAGTAGTGTGCAAAGTTTTAAAAAAAAATTGATAAAATTAAATTAAACTTCACTCAGAACCCGAGGCTTGAGTCTTAAGTAGAGCTTGGAGAGCTCAGGACAGGTGTATGAGAGAAGTGCGAAGAAGCTGGAGAGAGTAAGACTGGGAGATGGAAACTGTTGGTGGGTAGGGCTAGAATAGGAGCAACTAGTCAGAAAAGATGTACCCATGACCAATCAGAACTCACATTAGGTTTTCACATGGCACCAATGGGCACTCTCACTGCTTGAACTGAGTAAACTGATTTACTAAGTTCTCATTGTGTTGGATGTGTCTATGAAGGAGACTGTCAGGAAGATTGTTCTGCTCATTTTCATAGAACCTCTTCATAGTTCAGATAAATAACCTCCTCAGGGAATTGTGATATTCCTCTGTCAGTCAGGGGCCCCCGACCAAAGTTGCACCCCTCTAAAGAAAAAAATATGCCTACGCCCTTGCCAACATACATTCCCAAAATAATTTGAGCAGTTAAGGACAATTACAGGAATCAACTCATTATCTTAGTTTGTACTAACCTGGTGATCTTTTGTTACAGGAGGGAAAATGTTCGACTGACGGTAGGATGGCAATCCTCTTCTAATCCAGTTCATAAAAAGGTACAGTAAATGACCTTTTGTAGTCAAATCCCTTTATAGCATATTTTATATTTTCCTCACTACCTTTTTGTTTTCATTTGCCAATTCTGCAAACCAACAATAACAATAACTCGCCTTTATATAGCACCTTTAACATAGAAAATGTCCCAAGGTGCTTCACAAAGGTGTAAATCTAACAAAAGTTAACACCAAGACAAAGAATGGGATATTTCAAGTGGTGAACAAAAGCTTGATCAAAGAGGTGGGTTTTAGGGAGGAGAGGGAGGGGTGGAAGTGGAGAGGTTTAGGAAGGGAGCTTCATAACAGGCACCTGATAGCATGGACACTTTGTGATATTCCCTTATGGGGTGAAGGGAGAGGGGATGTGGGAAAGTGGGATGCAGAAGAAGACGTAGTCAGAGGAACGGAGTAATTTTGGGGTGGGGGTAGTTTGTAGTGCTGGAGGAGGTTACAGAAATAGGGAAGGGGCGAGGCCATGGATGGATTTAAAGACAAGGATGAGAATTAAATTTGCGGAGTTAAAGGAGCGGGAGCTAGTGTAGATCTGTGAGGACAGGATTATAGTGTAGAAGGGTGTGCCAGCAGCAGCATACTTTATATTTATATTGACTCTTAACAACATCCCGACTGTAGTGCTGAAGCCCTACAGTATACCTTAAGTATAAATAAAGCTTGGCTGGCTTATGTAATCTTTGAAGTCCAAGATTGATTGTCTTTTTATTCGTTCATGGGATGTGGGCGTCGCTGGCGAGGTCAACATTTATTGCCCATCCCTAATTGCCCTTGAGAAGGTGGTGGTGAGCCACTGCCTTGAACCGCTGCAGTCCGTGTGGTGAAGGTTCTCACACATTGCTGTTAGGAAGGGAGTTCCAGGATTTTGACCCAGCGACGATGAAGGAACAGCGATATATTTCCCAGTCGGGATGGTGTGTGACTTGGAGGGGAACGTGCAGGTGGTGGTGTTCCCATGCGCCTGCTGCTCTTGTCCTTCGTGGTAGAGGTCATGCATTTGGGAGGTGCTGTCGAAGAAGTCTTGGCGAGTTGCTGCAGTGCATCCTGTGGATGGTACACACTGCAGCCACAGTGCGCCGGTGGTGAAGGGAGTGAATGTTTAGGGTGGTGGATGGGGTGCCAATCAAGCAGGCTGCTTTGTCCTGGATGGTGTCGAGCTTCTTGAGTGTTGTTGGAGCTGCACTCATCCAGGCAAGTGGAGAGTATTCCATCACACTCCTGACTTGTGCCTTGTAGATGGTGGAAAGGCGCTGGGGAGTCATGAGGTGAGTCACTCACTGCAGAATATCCAGCCTCTGACCTGCTCTTGTAGCCGCAGTATTTATATGGCTGGTCCAGTTAAGTTTCTGGTCAATGGTGACCCCCAGGATGTTGATGGTGGGGGATTCGGCGATGGTAATGCTGTTGAATGTCAAGGGGAGATGGTTAGACTCTCTCTTGTTGGAGATGGTCATTGTCTGGCGCGAATGTTACTTGCCACATAGCAGCCCAAGCCTGGATGTTGTCCAGGTCGTGCTGCATGCGGGCTCGGACTGCTTCATTATCTGAGGGGTTGCGAATGGAACTGAACACTGTGCAATCATCAGTGAACATCCCCATTTCTGACCTTATGATGGAGGGAAGGTCATTGATGAAGCAGCTGAAGATGGTTGGGCCTAGGGCACTGACCTGAGGAACTCCTGCAGCAATGTCCTGGGGCTGAGATGATTGGCCTCCAACAACCACTACCATCTTCCTTTGTGCTAGGTATGACTCCAGCCACTGGAGAGTTTTCCCCCGATTCCCATTGACTTCAATTTTACGAGGGCTCCTTGGTGCCACACTCAGTCAAATGCTGCCTTGATGTCAAGGGCAGTCACTCTCACCTCACCTCTGGAATTCAGCTCTTTTGTCTATGTTTGGACCAAGGCTGTAATGAGGTCTGGAGCTGAGTGATCCTGGCGGAACCCAAACTGAGCATCGTTGAGCAGGTTATTGGTGAGTAAGTGCCGCTTGATAGCACTGTCGACGACACCTTCCATCACTTTGCTGATGATTGAGAGTAGGCTGATGGGGCGGTAATTGGCCAGATTGGATTTGTCCTGCTTTTTGTGGACAGGACATACCTGGGCAATTTTCCACATTATCGGGTAGATGCCAGTGTTTTTGCTGTACTGGAACAGCTTGGCTAAAGGCGCAGCTAGTACTGGAGCGCAAGTCTTCAGCATTACAGCCGGGATGTTGTTGGGGCCCATAGCCGTTGCTATATCCAGTGCACTCAGCCGTTTCTTGATATCA
Organism: Heptranchias perlo; assembly: GCF_035084215.1. Lineage (NCBI taxonomy): Eukaryota > Metazoa > Chordata > Chondrichthyes > Hexanchiformes > Hexanchidae > Heptranchias > Heptranchias perlo. The sequence continues at coordinate 79,524,613 of NC_090328.1, forward strand.
CGTGGAGTGAATCGAATTGGCTGAAGACTGGCTTCTGTGATGGTGGGGATATTGGGAGGAGGCCGAGATGGATCATCCACTCGGCACTTCTGGCTGAAGATGGTTGCAAACGCTTCAGCCTTGTCTTTTGCACTCGTGCTGGGCTCTGCCATCATTGAGGATGGGGATGTTTACAGAGCTTCCTTCTCCCGTTAGTTGTTTAATTGTCCACCACCATTCACGACTGGATGTGGCAGGACTGCAGAGCTTTGATCTGATCCGTTAGTTGTGGAATCGCTTAGCTCTGTCTACAGCATGTTGCTTCCGCTGTTTAGCCTGCATTGTAGTCTTTTGCGAAAGCCCCGTACATGAATACTTGGTGATGAATGAGCCTAGTAAACAACAATGGACTTGGATGTCCAGAACATTAGAATGACTGGCATGTTGCAAGATATCCTGCATAGTCCTTCCACCATTGCAAAAGATTTGTTTGTCATGTAGCTGATGAGAAAACTGAGATTTGTGACAATAGCTGATGGAAGGCATCACCTGGAGTTTGAGAACAAATGCTTGTATCTTCATGGTTTGGTACCAACCATGATTGGTTGTAGAAAGGCAAGCAACAGCTGTTGAAGCTTCGCACATACAGATGCCTGGCTGACCAAATAAATGATTGACCTTTTTTTGAAGGCTGGGAAATTACGCATCTACACTCTGCATTGAGCACTTTTAGGTCAAACATTGTACAGGATGCATGCCTTTACTGTGCTGAAACGATGAGGTGCAATTGATATCTAAGAATTAAGATTAACAAGACCATTTATTCCGTAGTATAGTTTCACAAACAGGAAAGAAAAAAATAGCTGTGTTAGCAAAAAAACCACAAATGTGGCCCAGTCCATCCTGTCACCCTCTCATATAGTAGGTTTTCTACCACTTGCCTTTACTTGGGCTTTCTAGTTAGCCACATTGAAATCCATTTATATTGAAGGAGGAGGAAAATCTACATGTGTCATGCATGGTTTCTCTTTGTAGTTTTGTTATTTTTTTGAAATGGAGAAAAACATGCTGGACAATAAATGTTGCAAAAAACACACATTTAAGGCAATGGAGGGGCCAGTTGAAGATGTATGGTGAGCTATGTGGAACCTACCAGCATCTGTAGGTGTCAGTAATGCAATAGTTATTGCCAATATCATGTATTGCTCTCAACAATGTACCTCAACCTGTGACATTGGCATTTACTGCATCACCAATCTTCTGGCTACTTTGAGTGAAACTTGATGATTGGTGTAAATTATTGCTAATTTTCTTGCAATTAGACTTGCTTCAAGAATATATATACACATTTCTGTAATTAATTTTACATTCACCATTTGAAGATTACAGACTTTTATTTGCATATCATTGAAAATTACAAAGAAAATCTGGCAGTGTAATGGTGTCGTATGTCAAAGAACTAACATTGCACCATAAAACGGTATGTTACGGGTTCAAAGGTTCTTTTTTGTCTGCCTCTGCCACTGTTGAATTTTAAAGTACTAAGTATTAACACTTAAGAGCTATTTCAATTTGTTCTTTCTAAATGACTAATTTCTGTGCTGTATTAGGATTTAACCATCCGTTTGACTGATGACACAGATCCATTCTTCTTGTATAATCTTACGATTGGTGAAGAAGATTTTCAAAGGTAGGTAATAAATTCTGACTTATTATTTGATAGAACACATGTAAAGTTACTGGTTCTGTTTGCTTTTATGGGTCTCATGGTTTGTGATAGTATAGTTAGAAACATAACCCAAGATTGCATCGTTTGACTTTACTAATATTGTTACATGTGTTATTTTTAAATGTAAAAGCTTGTGAAATGTTAATGTGTAAGGCTGTCACTGAGACAATAGCCGCATAATGGTCACATAATGCCCATCAGTTGTTAAAAGGTTCAACAGCTATCCAGGTGTCAGAAGCTAGCAGTTCGTACTTTCTTCTGCTTGGAAGACAAAGAAAAACTTGTTTCCTGTTGTTTGAGAAAGGATATGGGACTTCTTCAAAGAAACCTGCTTAATGGGAAAGATTTTTTTTCTGAGATGTTCGTGAGCATCTGAACCAGGTATGTATGTGTGGCAGTTCTAGTGCCTTCAGTTCACTTGGGAGCTACATGTCTCAGGCACTGGTGAGAAGGAACTTCATGGCACCTAAAACCGATATTTTGCTACTTCAGTACCTGCAAATAAGGAGTCTGAGTATTCTGAAATGTTTATGATGAACTCAACAGTTCAAATGTATAATGCTGGGGAAGTTAAGTAGTACATGTATTGACAATTTTTACTGCTGATTTAGCTTGCTTGTGTATATATTTTTTTAAACTCAAATTAGAAATTTAGCTTGAAGTATATGTTCATCTGTGTGGTCTTTTTCCACCCAAGAGAAAGATTAAGATTAGACAATGGACAATCTCTACTGTATCCTATATAAACTGGTGGCAAAAGAGTAGATTGTTAGTCCTGAAGCAAGCACAACATCTAGTGGGCCTGTTCATGTGAGCTCTCATTTGTGGTGAGCAGGAGTAACCAGTTTTAACGGCAAGCCCAAATTATATAAAAAATTATGTCTTTTTAATCTATTTAAAATTCAGTGCAACTTCTTTGACGACCTGTGATATTAGTTCCTCACATGGCACAGAATTATCAGTCGATATAAACCTTAGTAAATAGTTTCATGGGAAATAATCAGGAACATCTGTTCTAGTCCTGGAGTCAAGTTTCAGTATATTTTATAGTTTTGTTTTAAAAATTATTTCTACTTGCTAGAAGGATAGATTGGGAGAGGGGAAAACTGCTATATATTTTAAATACTGTTTCTTCCTCTACCCTCCATTTCTTCGAGCACATCGAGGGATGTTAAGAATCCTGGGAAAAATTAGTTTGGGCAATCTCATCCCAATCCAGTGATGTGGGTTCACAACATATAGCTAATTATTTATTTAATTTTACAGTTTAAAGAATCAGCAAGGACTGCTAGTAGAATTTTCTGCTTTTCCTCAACGGTTCATAGAGCTTTTGGACCAATGTATCCGAGAACAAAGCAAAGAGGTGCCAAGGTGGGTTCGTATCTCCTAGATGTATTAAATTGAGCAGAAGTATGGATTTCTACTGATTTCACTCTCAGGATTAGTTGTCTACAGTCTTGTATGTACAGTTTTGTAAAACATTTAGATTTTTACAGCCTTGAACTGTAAAAATCAAGGGAGTTTCAATAGTTTCCTATTGTACTGAATAACTGCAATATTTCTGATATGACCTATAATCATGAATAGAATCTACAGACCTGCTGGAGTTGAGTCATTCATCCTATCGTTTCAAGCCCAGGGTACACTACTGTAGTTTGGGTTTCAATTACTGATTAGATTGTTAGCTGTTTATTCAATTTTAATATCAGTTCTATCAAATGGCGTGGCGGGGGGGGGAAGAAATATCAAGTTTCATCAGTTCTGTGCCATTCACTTTTTCCACCTCTGTACCAAGAGTATAACCTGAAGATTCGCCTTACTAGTGTTGTATCTTTATAAATGGACTCCTAGCAGTAAAGGGTTCCATCTTGCTTGACATCCATTCCAGTCGTCAGCCACAATTAGGAGCATCCAACACTAGAATATTCAGGGACATTTCAGTCTACAAAATTTGGTGCCCAAATGTTTCTTGATTGAGATTAAGTACTCAAAAGGCAGAGTTGTAGCATGGAAACATAACAAATAAGAAATAGGAGCAGGAGTAGGGCCATATGGCCTCTCAAGCCTGCTCCGCCATTCAATTAGATCAAGGCTGATCTTCGACCTCAACTCCACTTTCCTGCCCGATCCCCGTATTCCTTGATTTCCCTTAGAGTCCAAAAATCTATCCATCTCAGCCTTGAATATATTCAATGACTCAGCAACCACAGCTCTCTAGGGTAGAGAAGTCCAAAGATTCACAAACCCCTGCGTGAAGAAATTCCTCCTTATCTCAGACTTGACCCCTTATCCGGCGACTATGCCCCCTAGTTCTAGACTCTAGGGTAAACAATCTTTCAGCACCTACCCTGTCGAGCCCTCTAATAATCTTATGTTTCAATGAGATCACCTCTCATTCTTCTAAACTCCAGAGAGAATAGGTCCATTCTACTCAACCTCTCCTCGTAGGACAACCCTTTCATCCCAGGAATTAATCTAGTCAACCTTTGTTGTACCGCCTCCAAGGCAAGTATATCCTTCCTTAGATAAGGCGACCAAAACTGTACGCAGTACTCCAGGTGAGGTCTCACTAAAGCCCTGTACAACTGTAGTAAGATTTCCTTACTCTTGAACTCCAACCCCCTTGCAATAAAGGCCAATGTGCCATTTGCTTTCCTAATTGCTCGCTGTACCTGCATACTAACTTTTTGGGTCCAATATTAGGAGGGAGGCTGGTTGGTAGCGGGGGGTCGACTGGGCGCGTGGGTAACTCGCCCAGTGAAATCGGGGTGCTCCGCACGCGATCACAGCCTAATTGAAGGCACTTACGCATGCTTCCGGGTTTCCCGTTCTAGACCTGCGCAGCGGGTGCACTGCGCACCCGCATCATAGGCTATCAGCAGGAGGAGCCCTTTTTAAAGGGGCAGTCCTCCAATGCTCCTCCTGCAGCAAACAACCAAATTTGCAGCATGGAGCAGCCCAGAGGCAAGGCTGCTCCGATGTGCTCAGACTCCTCACTCCAGGTGATGCTCGATGGGGTCAGGAGGAGGAGGGAAATGTTTTTCCCAGTGGACGGGAGGAAGTGGCCTGCCTCTGCCACCAAGAAGGTCTGGCTCGAGGTGGCAGAGGATGTCACCAGCAGCAGTAACATCTCCCGAACCTGGGTCCAGTGCAGGAAGTGCTTTAATGACCTAACTAGGTCAGCCAAAATGAGTATACTTGCGCATTCTCCCACGCTCTGTCTTCCACATCACCTCCACCACCACACAACTCTTTCTGCACTGTCACCACAATGCTCTCGCATCACTCCTCACATCCACTCAACCATCATCCTCACCTTGCCTGCACTTACTCACTGCCCCAGTTCCCATTCGAACACTACCACGCAACCCAATCCTCATACAATCTCATGGCTATGTCTCACGCACCCTCCCATGCATCTCCCTCACGGTCACCTCCATCCACACCAATGCATGCCGCGGGTCACTATGCAGCCATCACTCAATCATGCCTCTGTGTTTTGCTTTGATAGGAGAAGAGATGCCAGAAGGCCCAGGAGAGGGATGATGGCGAAAGGGGACGTGGAAGTGGGTCGCCACTCAAAGCACTTCCACGTCTCACCCTTTGCCCCCCCCTCAACCAGTACCCGCAGTTCTGCCTCCTCTCCAGATGCTCGAATCTGCCCCTGCACAGGTGCAGGTGGAGCAGTCTTTGGAGGGGTCCTCACGGGCACCGAAACCCAGGAGGGGTCCGCACAAAGCATCTCATCGGTCAGGGCATGGACAAGAGCAACCTGTCACTACCTCTGCTGAAGCCACAGGGGTAGCACCACGTAGGGGTTCCCGTAAACGTAAGGCGAAGGTTTTGTGAGCACAAAGGGAATGCACAAGGGTGTAAGACAAAATGTCATGTTTTTGATTTACTTTTGTTTGTTTTGCAAAAAAACATAAAAATTTGTTATCACCACTACTGCCACGTCTTTGCAAATCTTGTCTGGTTTGTGCAATAATGCCCTTTCTTGAGGATCACCATGAAGACCCACACCTGATGCCACCCATTGTGTCACTGCAGAGCGGGTGTAGGTGTATTTGCAGGGCTCTTTTGTGCAGACGACTGAGAGACGCTGGAGATGTCCCTGCTGGCACCCTGGAAGGATGCGGAGAAGTTGTTGAGGGCAGTGGTGACTTTGACGACGACAGATAAGAAGATGGTGCTCGGGCCATCCGGGAGCAGCTCGGCATCAAGGAGGCTACAGATGTCCACGACTGCATGTTGAGTGACTCTGAACCTCCGTGTGCACTGCTCCTCAGAGAGGCCCAGGAAGCCGAGCCTTGGTCTGTAGACCCTGTGGCGAGGGTAGTGCCTTCTGCAACGCATCTCTCTCTGCGGTTGCCCACCCTCCTGCTGTGCAGGTGGATGTGTCACAGCACTGTATGTGTCAGGTGGACGGCGTGGCCGGTGACGCTGTTCGTCCTCCGAGGAGGTCATGACTGCAGCTATGGCGGCCCCCATCCGGAAGATGTTCATTTGAGGGGGTCCACAAGGTAGATAAATGTCTGCACACCGGAGTTGAGGTTGCAAGTTTGTGATTTTTTTGCGTCAGGAGGAGGGTGGTGCAGGCCAAACTTTGTCCAAAGTGACAGTGTGGCCTCCTGCAATGAGTGAGGGTCTCTTTCCTCCACTACCCCTCCCCCCCACCCCCCTGTCAAATGGACCTTCGCAGCTGCCACAGGCAGGTGGCCGCAACACCTCAATTTCAACTGGGAGTGTTTCCTCCAGTAGGGGAAACATGCTCAGTTGACCTGAAAATCCCACCCCTCCTAAAATATCCTTCAAATCAGGGCTCCTAACGACCTGAAGTATCAAATTAATTGATTTAAGTGGGATCCTGCCGGCTTTAATTGCTGGCGAGAGTCCTGCATGCGGGGGCTGCGCGTGCATCTAAGTGCGTCATTGGGGAACCCGGAAGTGGCCGGGTTGGAGCCGGGCTCCGGACCCGCCCCGGGAATCCCCAATTTTCGGAGCCCCCCCCCCCCCCCCCCGGCCACGAACACACCCGCTCGGACATCCGAAAATCGAGCCCTTTGTGTTTCTTGTACGAGGACACCCAAGTCTCTCTGAACACCAACATTTAATAGTTTCTCACCATTTAAAAAATATTCTGTTTTCCTGTTCTTCCTACCAAAATGAATAACCTCACATTTCCCCACATTATACTCCATCTGTCACCTTTTTGCTCACTCACTTAATCTGTCTATATCCCCTTGCAGACTCTTTGGGGGGTGATTTTAGGAGGCAATTGCGGGGGTGGGGGTTCCGAAAATCGCGGAAATCCCATTCGGGTTCGGAAGCCGGCTCCAACCAGCCGACTTCTGAGTTTCCCAGGGACCCACCTGTGTGCACGCGGGCGACCTGAAAGCGGAAGTCATAGAATCATAGAAGTCTACAACAGTCCAGCGGGCAATTAAAGCATTGAATACCTTAAGTACCTCATTGAGGTAATTAAGGCACTTTACCTGTGACAGATGAAGGGATTAGAAAGATTTTCAACTTACCTGGGCGGTTTGCCCACCGCTTCCGATTCACGCCTGGTGAAACCAGACATGAAGGGCCGGATCAGGGAAAAATAAACAAAATAAATTAAATAAAAAGCCATACAAGGAAGTGAAAACACTAAATGAACCTACCTTTTTTACCTGCTCCGATGTCCAATGTCTCCCGCTCCGATGTCCCCCTCTTCCCCTCTTTACCCTCCTGATGTCTCCCGCTCCGATGTCGTCCGCCCCCCGATCTTCCAGTCCAGCACAGGATCTTCCATTCCCCTCCACCACCGGTCTTCCGTTCCAGCGCCGGATGACGTCTCGCTCTCTGTTTCTTGCCCCCCCCCCCCTCGCATTGTAGCTCCTGACGGCAGCCAGCCTGTCAATCAGGCTAGCTGCCGGGCACAAAACCCGGAGAAGACGTTAACCATTATCAATCAACGTGCGATCACGTCGGAAACAGTAAGTTTGGTTCATGCGGGTTTGCCACGTGTACCTTCACCCCCCACCCACCCATTATGGTAAAATTGAGCCCTTTGTGACCTCCTCACAGCTTACTTTCCCACCCAGCTTTGAATTGTCAGCAAACTTGGATACATTACACTCAGTCCCTTCATCTAAGTCATTAATGTAGATTGCAAATAACTGAGGCCTAAGCACCGATCCTTGCGGCACCTCAATAATTACAGCCTGCCAACCTGAGAATGACCTGTTTAGAACTCCTTTCTGTTTTCTGTCCTATAACCAATCCTCTATCCATGCTAATATGTTACCCCAACCCCATGAGCCCTTACCTTGTGTAACAACCTTTTATTTGGCACCTTATCAAATGCCTTTTGAAAATCCAAATATACTACATCCACAGGTTCACCTTAATCTAACCGGCTAGTTATATCCTCAAAAAAATTCTAACAAATTTGTCAAACATGATTTCCCTTTTGTAAAACCGTGTTGACTCTGCCTAATTGTATTATGATTTTCTAAGTGCCCTGTTACCGCTTCCTAAATAATAGATTCCAGCATTTTCCCGACGACCGATATCAGGCTGACTGGCCTGTAGTTCTGTTTTCCCATTCCCTCTCTTCTGGAATAGCGGGGTAACATTTGCTACCTTCCAGTCCACTGGGACCGTTCCAGTACCTATGTAATTGGCTTTATTTAAGTTTAAGACTCTATTTTCTGACTTAAGTACATTACTTTTAAACTGAATGTGAAATTCATCATTTTACGATCGCGCTTCCCCAGAGGTTCTTTTACTGTGAGATTACTGATTAATCCTATCTTACATAATACAAGATCTAAAATAGACTGTTCCCTAAATGGTTCCATGACGTATTGCTCTAGGAAACCGTCCCAAATACATTCCATGAACTCGTCTTCCAAACTACCTTTGCCAATTTGATTTGTCCAGTCTATATGCAGATTAAAGTCCTCCATGATGACTGTATTTCCTTTGTTACAAGCTCCCATTATTTCATGATTAATACTCTGTCCAATGGTATTGTTACTATCAGGGGGCCTATAAACTACTCCCACCATTGTTTTCTGCCCCTTGTTATTTCTAATTTCCACCTATATTGATTCTACTTCCTGATCTTCCGAGCCAAGATCCTTTCTCATCACTGTCCTTATGTCATCCTTTATTATTAGGGCTACACCCCCTCTTTTTCCATTCTGCGTGTCTCTTCTAAATGTTTTTTTTTATTCGTTCACGGGATGTGGGCGTCGCTGGCAAGGCCTTGGTCATTTTGCAACCATGTCTCTGTAATGGCTATTAGGTCAAACCCATTTATCTCTATTTGTGCAATTAATTCATCTATCTTGTTATGAATGCTCCATGCATTCAGATAAAGAGCCTTTAATTTTGACTTTTTACCATTTTTTTTCCTACTTTGACCTTACTTGTTGTTGCACTATTATTGGTAAACTCTTTGTCCCTTCCTGCCACACTCTGCTTATCTGTACCCAAGTCACTACACTGTTCTATTGTCTTAACTTTTCTCCTTAGAGTTCTAAATTTCCCCTCACTTAACCCCTCCACCCCCCCCTTTTTTTAGTTTAAAGCCTTATCTACAGCCCTGGTTATTCAATTCGCCAGGACATTGGTCCCAGCCTGGTTTAAGTGGAGCCTGTCCCATCAGCTCCTTCTTTCCGCAGTACTGGTGCCAGTTCCCCACGAATCAAAACCATTGTCTCCCACATCACTCTTTGAGCCACGCATTTAACTCTCTGATCTGTTTGTCCTTATGCCAAGTTGCACGTGGCTCAGGAACCTTTGGAACTGCTTGCTGTTGGAGATTTTATTTGAGAGAGACTGTATGCAGTAAGGTCTCCAGCTATGTGGATGAAGAACGTGTGTAATACTAGAATATTACAGGAGCAGAAATGAGGGGCAAGATACATACATTACCTTTCCAACAAATTGTATATACAAAGCACATTGTTAAAAAAAAATCCTATTAGCCATATTTCTTTCCTTTTGAGGGTCATTCCTGTAGACTTGCCTGGTCCTTCAGCACATATTCCATATATTAGCTGTACCTACTGTTCTCTGCAGGTGTTTCATTCAGTTAACTTGCACAAAATACCAGAGACATTTCTATTTGTCAGGAAGCCCATGTCATTGGCCCTCCAGTGTTTTGTGCTGGCTTTTTGAATGTTCAGTTGCCTCCAACTTCTACTCCTCAAAAGGGTGTTGGACAAACTGGGATCGTCAGCTTCAAGGGGGTTCAGCAGTAACAAAACAACAGATGGGCTAGGAAACAATTTATTTTCTGTATACTTAAATAATTTAGTGTCAGCCTTGGCTCAGTGGTAGCACTCTTGTGTGAGTTAAAAGGTCATTGGTTTAAGCCCCACTCAAGAGACTAGGTTGACACTTCAGTGCAGTACTAAGGAAATGCTGCATTGTCAGAGGTGCCGTCTTTCGGATGAGACTTTAAACCGAGGCCTTGTCTGGCCTGTCAGGTGGACGTAAAAGATCCCATGCACAAGTCAAAGATGACCAGAGAAGTTCTCCCGTTATCCTAGCCGGTATTTATCCCTCAACCTACATCACTTAAACAGATTATCTGTTCATTTATCTTATTGCTGCTTGTGGGACCTTGCTGTGTACAAATTGGTTGCTACCTTTCCCTGCATTACAACAGTGACTACACTTCAAAAGTACTTTATTGGCTGTGAAGTGCTTTGGGACATCCTGAGGTTGTAAATGGCACGACATAAATGAAAGTTCGTTCGTTCTTTCTAATTGTCTTCTAAAAATTCCTGATTTTAAAATTCTTTCCTTTGTTGATTTTCCATAGGTTTATGCTTCAGCTGGTAACCCAGTCTCCAGCATTGGATCGCATGCCTGCAAGCTTAAATATAATAGAAACCAATCCATTCAAACACCTCACCCATCTCTCCTTAAAGCTGCTTCCAGGAAATGATAGTGATGTCAAGAAATATTTAGCTATCTGCCTTCAAAATGTGAAGGTTAGTTTCTACTGTCCATTTCTTATGATGTGGAGATGCCGGTGATGGACTGGGGTTAACAAATGTAAAGAATCTTACAACCAGGTTATAGTCCAACAATTTTATTTGAAAATCACAAGCTTTCGGAGATTATCTCCTTCGTCAGGTGAGCGTGGGACTCCTTGAACCTTTCGCATTTATAGTCAGAGAACAATACCTGGTGATTACAGATAATCTTTCCAACTGCCCGTTGTCAAGGCAATCAAAGTGTTCAGACAGAGAGGTGTTACCTACAGGACCACCGAATATACAAACGGCCAGAACACAAGACAGAGAGAGAGAGAGGGAGAAACGTCTGAAAGGAAGAGAAAGACAGAGAATGACCCGTTGTATTAAAAACAGATAACCTTTATTCGCTGGTGAGGTTACGTGTAGCGTGACATGAACCCAAGATCCCGGTTGAGGCCGTCCTCATGGTTGTGGAACTTGGCTATCAATTTCTGTTCGATTTTGCGTTGTCGTGTGTCTCGAAGGCCGCCTTGGAGAACGCTTACCCGAAGATCGGTGGCTGAATGTCCTTGACTGCTGAAGTGTTCCCCGACTGGGAGGGAACCCTCCTGTCTGGCGATTGTTGCGCGGTGTCCGTTCATCCATTGTCGCAGTGTCTGCATGGTCTCGTCAATGTACCATGCTCCGGGGCATCCTTTCCTGCAACGTATGAGGTAGACAATGTTGGCCGAGTCACAGGAGTATGAACCATGTACCTGGTGGGTGGTGTCCTCTCGTGTGATGGTGGTATCTGTGTCGATGATCTGGCATGTCTTGCAGAGGTTGCCGTGGCAGGGTTGTGTGGTGTCGTGGATGCTGTTCTCCTGAAAGCTGGGTAATTTGCTGCGAACGATGGTCTGTTTGAGATTGGGTGGCTGTTTGAAGGCGAGTAGTGGAGGTGTGGGGATGGCCTTAGCGAGGTGATCATCGTCATCGATGACATGTTGAAGGCTGCGGAGAACATGGCGTAGTTTCTCCGCTCCGGGGAAGTACTGGACGACGAAGGGTACTCTGTCGGTTGCGTCCCGTGTTAGTCAACCGGGATCTTGGGTTCATGTCACGCTACACGTAACCTCACCAGCGAATAAAGGTTATCTGTTTTTAATACAACGGGTCATTCTCTGTCTTTCTCTTCCTTTCGGATGTTTCTCCCTCTCTCTCTCTGTCTTGTGTTCTGGCCGTTTGTATATTCGGTGGTCCTGTAGGTAACACCTTTCTGTCTGAACACTTTGATTGCCTTGACAACGAGCAGTTGGAAAGATTATCTGTAATCACCAGGTATTGTTCTCTGACTATAAATGCGAAACGTTCAAGGAGTCCCACGCTCACCTGACGAAGGAGATAATCTCCGAAAGCTTGTGATTTTCAAATAAAATTGTTGGACTATAACCTGGTGTTGTAAGATTCTTTACATTTCTTATGAAGCCATGCTCTTAAGTTTATTCTGGTTAATTGCTGCAATAATGGAATGTTTCTCTAAGTTGTGCCATTGTTCTAATCTGCTGATGTGAATTTGTTAAGAGTAATTTCTACAAAACTGTAGATAATACTTTTCTCTAATGTATCTCTAATTCTGTATTTGTAGCAAACAGAATACAAATGCTTTCTTTCCATTTGGGCCAAAAATTCTATTTTCATTATCTCTTTTTAATTTAACTTTTTTTGAAAATGTTTTATTTCATTCCAGCCAAACTAAAGTACATAGAGCTCGCATAACCAAAATTTTTTTAAAAACTGAGCTGTCAGAATTTTAAGTTACAAAGCAGAGAACAAGAAAGTACATTATAATGTAACTTGGCATCAAGTTGCCTTAAAACTAGAAGAATCAAGCTGGTCATTACCTGTAACTGCAATTTTTCTGTCACCGCTGCTGCTGTCCTGAAGGTCAAGACCCATGCAGGAGGACGGCTTTAATTAACTGGCATCATTATTGTCCTCCTTTTTGCTTGCCTACCATGAATATCTATGTACCCGAGCTATCAAATTTACCCAGTATGAAACTGAGTATGTTGCAGAGAACCTTGTGTCCAGTTAGACCTCCATTATTGTGGATCTCTGGCCACTGATCCAACGCAAAAGAATGCATCTTTTATTGAAGAGATCAAAGTGTAATTATTTCCAGAGCCGTACCATTTCATACCAAACTCAGCCGTTCTGAATGATTTCTGACTAAAGTAATAAAATCATATACCAGGAGGGAGACAAACCCAACTGAGGAGATAGTAAGACAAAAGATCTGTGTACAAGGTTGCTTAATACAAACGTCAATAATAATTTTAATGATGTAGTGCTTAATATGACAAAATGACATCCTTTTTAAAATGTTTTAAATGGTATTTAAATAAAGCATCATGCTATGAATAATTATGACCACTAACGTGGGCAAATTGCAATTAAGAAACCCTATTTTATAGACAAAATAGAGCTAATATAAATAGTTTTTTCCTTTTCAGATGGAAAATAGTTCACTACAAGAAAGGTTGCATAGAACAGAAGAGGATCTAACAAAAAGATTAAGCATTACTCAACAGGTTTGTAAATAAAAAATCTTCATTGAGGCAGCGTAATGGCAGCATGAACTGAAACACCAGCGTGCATTGCCATGCATTAGAAGTGATGGTTCAGTTCTCCTACCCCTGACCTGAGCTGCCCTAAAGCTTTCCTCTCCTCAGACAGGATTTCTTTACAAATGTGATGCTTCAGCACCTCCTGTTGGCCAACTAAGGGTAATGCTGGAATTGGACTGAGAGCACACATGGAAGGAACTTTGCCTTCCCCAGTTTCACAGAAATGCAAGCAAGGAATGAAAGTACAGAGTAAGCTGATTAACTCCTCTGTGACTGTGACTAAGGCTCAGTGTGCCCCATTGACTTCTCTGCTGCCTTTCAAACTGTTGACCATTCAGTTCTTCACCATTGCTTCTTCTTATGGCCCAGCTCCATGGCATCACTTTCATGGTTTCCTTCCGACAAACTTGAGCTCATCCAAAACTCTGCTGCCTCTATCCTAACTCACACCAAGTCCCGTTCACCCATCACCCCTGTACTCGCTGACCTACATTGGTTCCCGGTCCAGGAACGCCTTGATTTTAAAATTTTCATCCTTTTTTTCAAATCCCTCATGGCCTCGCCCCTCCCTATCTCTGTAATCTCCTCCAGCCCTACAACCCTCCGAGTTCTCTGCACTCCTCCAGTTCTTGCCTCATGCGCATCCCCGATTTTAATTGCTCCACCATTGGCGGCCATGCCTTCAGCTGCCTAGGCTCTAAGCACTGGAATTCCCTTCCTAAACCTCTCTGCCTTTCTACCTCTCTCCTTTAAGATACTCCTTAAAACCTACCTCTTAGACTAAACTTTTGGTCACCTCTCCTAATATCTCCTTATGTGGCTCGGTGTCAAATTTTGTTTGATAACGTTCCTGTGAAGCGCCTTGGGATGTTTTGCTACGTTAAAGGCTCTATATAAATGCAAGTTGTTGTTATCTTTCCCAATACGTATCCTAAAATGGTTTCCTCTCCTTTGTCCGTGTGGTCACCTCTGCTGTACCACAAGGTTCCATCTTTGGTTCCCTCTTAGTTGTCATGCTACCCCTCGGTGACAATATCTGCAAGTAAGGGATTGGCGTCCACATATACGCCATTAGCATCCAACTTTACTGCCACTAAAATTGATTGGTACTGTAATATCTAGCCTCCTGTCAGACATCAAGTCCTAGATGAGTTATAACTTCCAGCAGTTCAGCATTGATAAAACTGAAATTGTACGATTTAGTTCTCACCAGCACCTGTGTGTCTCTGATTCTGATTACATCAACCTCCTTGGATATTCACTTAGCTGCAATTGGTGGTGTAAAACCTCTCTACATTCTGAATGACCCTGAGCTGAATTTCCAGTCCCGCAACCGGTCCGTTACCAAAGTTGCCTTCTTACACCTCAAAATATTGCTAACTTTCATCCCTATCTACCTCACCCAATTCCTGCCATTACCTTTCACGACACCTTTGTTTTGTCAAGGATGATCTCTGAAGCTCTCCTTGCCATCTGCACTTTTCACAATTCAGAACCCTGCAGCCAACATCTCTTCCACACACAATCTTGCTGTTGTGTACCACCTCCATCCTCGCCAAACTCCATTGACTTCCCGTGCCTTAATCAATCAGCTTTAAAATCTTTGTTTTCAAACCCCTCCACAGCTTAACCTCACCTACCTATGTTCCAGTCACACCCTCCATTGTTCTAACTCTTATTGCTTCTTTTCTCCTCCGCTGCACCACCAGAGGCCAATCTTTCAGCCTGTATGATTTAACTTCTCTAACATTCTACTTGCTACCCTCCCTACTTCCACTATTCATAAACTACAAATCTTCCAGAATGCTGCGGCAGATGTCTTCATCAGCAATAAGACCTTTATCTCCATAACCCCCATCTTTGCAAAGCTCCATTGGCCTCTCTTATCTGAACATTGACTAAGATAATGGTCCTCACCCTCAAATCTCTCCATAACTTCGCCCCTCCCTACATTCATGATTTCCTCCAATCCTATGTCCTTGCATGTATCTTCTGATTCTGCAGCATTAACTTATTTGTAGTTTATCAAACCATCATTGGTGGCCACCGTTTCAGCTGCCTCTGGAATTGACTCACTCACTCAAGCCTTACCAGCTTGCTCACTGTTTTCAAAATCCTCAAGACCCTCCTCTTCAACTATGCTTTCGTCCTCTCCTGACCTCTTTTCCCCCTCTCCCTGTGTCTTGGGTCTATCAACTACCCTCTAAGGCACTCTGAGACATCTTTTTGCATGTAATTGTTACAAAAATGTAAGTTGTCCTCTGTAATTCCCTTCTTGCTATCTCTTTCCCTGTCTTCAAAAAAACTCTAAAAATGTTTATCAGTCTCTTCCTACCTCCCCACTAATCCCTCCCAAAAATTATTTCCCTTCTTGTTCAATGTCCAGTTAAAGCACTCAGACATTCTTTTATGCAAGGAGCTCCAATATAGAAATAAAAAATTGCTCCTCCGCGGTTACCCCAATTTTGTGAAATATTGTGTTTTTGCTTGACTTGTGTACACCATTTGTATTCTGTAAGATAAAAGTATTTTGGAGTTCTTTTTTGTGCCTTTCCAATGCTTTTTTAAAAAAAAGAAATCGATTCCACCATTGTAAGGAAATCTAGATCAGTAACTTAAATTCTACACCAAAAATTAAATCTAAAGAGAGCCTTTCTGCTTTATCACTCTTGGCGCACATTGGGAAGGAATATTGGGAAATTGTGTATTCCCATTCCGTGATTTCCCATTCACTAAAACTAGCAGACCAAGATCATGGGCTGAGGCATTCCTGGCTTGTGCTGGAGCACCAAAGCTGAAAATCTCCTCTCTAATTGTTTTCTAATTTGGACCATGAAGAAATCTTGATCTAAAGGAAATGAATCCAGCTTTTATTTTATGAACAGAGTGAAATAGATTGTTAAAAGTATGCAGTAAGAAGGAAAATGATCCACTTAAATGTATGGATACTATATTAGTTGCTGCGCACACTGTAAATTTATACCTAATTTTCTTTGTTATCCTACTTTTATTTATAGCTGCTAAATAATTCAACCTTACAAAGAGCATTTTAGTACTCTTAAGTTAGCCTTCTCTGTTTTGGGGAATCTGTATTTACTGCTGAATTTTCATGTTTAGACCTTGGCAGAAAAAAGTAAAGAACTGGATAGATTGCGTAACGAATGGGCAACACATACAAACTTGCTAGCAAACAAGCACAGCCAAGAAGTTACCACAGAACGGGAGAAGGCCTTGCAGGTGAGAAAATGCACAAATTCAGTATGGGAGAGTAAAGTTGAAAGCTAACTGTAAAACTTGTTTTAATGAAATAATGAGCAACACACTTTTTAAAAGTTTGTATGGAAGTTTAGGTAAAGAAAGAATTAGCATTTATATAGTACTGTATCACATCCTCGGAATGTTCCAAAGTAGTTTAGTGAATGTACTTCAAAAAGTGATTCATTCACTGTTACGTAGACAACAGGGCAGTAAATGTGCACACAGCAAATGAAAGAATGATCAGTCAGTTCGTTTTTGCTAGTGTTAGTCAAGGAAGGATTGTTGGCCATATGAACATACAAATTAAGAGCAGGAGTAGGCCATTCAGCCCCTTGAGCCTGCTCTGCCATTTGATAAGATCATGGCTGATCTGATTGTGACCTCAACCCTACTTTCCCGTCTACTTACTATAACCTTTGACTCCCTTGTTAATCAGGAATCTATCTAACTCAGCCTTTAAAATATTCAATGACCCTGCCTCCACCACTCTCTGGGGAAGGGAGTTCCACAGACTCACGACCCTCTGAGAGAAAAAAATTCTCCTCATCTCTGTCTTGAATGGGAGAGACCTTATTTTTAAACTCTTTTCCACAAGGGGAAACACCCTCTCAGCATCTACCCCATCTAGTCCCCTCAGGACCTTATACGTTTCAATAAGATCACCTCTTAGTCTTCTAAACTCCAGTGTATGCAGGCCCAACTTGTCCAACCTTTCCTCATAAGATAACCCCCTCATCTCAGGAATCAGTCAAGTGAACCTTCTCTGAACTGTCTCCAAAGCAATTATGTCCTTTTTTAAATAAGGAGACCAAAACTGCACACAGTATTCTAGATGTGGTCTCACCAATGTCCTGTACAACTGTAGCAAAACATCTCTACTTTTATATTCCATTCCCCTTGTAACAATTGACAACATTCCATTTGCCTTCCTAATCACTTACTGTACCTGCATACTAACTTTGTGATTCATGTAGAGGACACCCAGATCCCTCTGTACCTCAGAGTTCTGCAATCTCTCTCCATTTAAATAATATACTGCTTTTCTATTCCTCCTGCCAAAGTGGACAAGTTCACATTTTCCCACATTATACTCCATCTGCCAAATTTTTGCCCACTCACTTAACCTATCTATATCCCTTTGCAGACTCCTTATGTCCTCTTCACAACTTACTTTCCTTACCTACCTTTGTGTCATCAGCAAATTTAGCAACCATACATTCGGTTCCTTCATCCAACTCATTGATATAGATTGTAAATAGTTGAGGCCCAAGCACTGATCCCTGTGGCACTCCACTCGTTACATCATGCCAACCTGAAAATGACCCATTTATGCCTACTCTCTGTTTCCTGTTAGCTAACCAATCCTTTATCCATGCTAATATGTTACCCCCTACACCATGAGCTCTTATTTTGTGTAGTAGCCTTTGATGTGGCACCTTGTCAAATGCCTTCTGGAAATCCAAGTACACCACATCCACAGGATCCCCTTTATCCATGTTGCTTGTTACTTCCTCAAAGAACTCTAATAAATTAGTCAACCACGTTTTCCCTTTCACAAAGCCATGTTGACTCTGCCTGATTGCATTGAGATTTTTTAAGTGCCCTGCTATAACCTCCTTAATAATAGATTCTAGCATTTTCCCTATGACCGATGTTAAGCTAACTGGCCTGTAGTTTCCTGCTTTCTGCCTCCCTCCTTTCTTAAATAGAGGAGTTACATTTGCTATTTTCCAATCTGATGGGATCCTTCCAGAATCTAGGGAATTTTGGAAAATTAATACCAATGCATCTTCTAGTTCTACAGCCATTTCTTTTAAGACCCTAGGATGAAGTCCATCAGGACCTGAGGACTTGTCAGGTTTTAGTTCTAATAATTTTTTCAAAACCCTTTCCCTGGTGATTGTAAATGTTTTAAGGTCCTCCCTCCCTTTCACTTCTTGATTCACAATTATTTCTGGCATGCTATTTGTATCCTCTACAGTGAAGACGGACGCAAAATATCTGTTCAATTCATCCGCCATTTCCTTATTCTCCATTATTAATTCCCCAGACTCTCACTCTAGAGGACCAACGCTCACTTTACTTACTCTTTTTTTCCTTTTTAAATACCTGTAGAAACTCTTACTATCTGTTTTTATATTTCTAGCTAGCTTTCTCTCGCACTCTAATTTCTCCCTCCTTATTATTCTTTTAGTCATTCTTTGCTGTTTTTTATATTCTGACCAATCTTCTGACCTGCCACTAATCTTCGCGGAATTGTATGCTTTTTCTTTCAATTTGACGCTATCTTTAACTTCCTTAGTTAGCCATGGATGGTACGTCCTTCCTCTAGAGTCTGTCTTTCTCACTGGAATGTATCTCCAGGATACCCACTCTTCTTCGAATAGTGCCAAGGGATCTTTTACGGCCACCTGAGCAGGAAAACAAGGCCTTGGCTTAATATCTCATCTGAAGGACGGCACTTCTTGGCATTGCAGCATTTCTTTGGTACTGCACTGGAGTTGCGGCCTAGATTATGTGCTCAAGTCTGTAGTGAGGCTCAAAACCACTACCTTCTGACTCAGAAGTGCCACCAGCTGAGCCAAGCTGACATGGATCCAAATGGAGCATATCGTAGAAATGCTAAAGCAACAATTCTGCTGCTAGGACGGTCTGGGGATCCGCTATCATATGATCCTGAAAAGATATCCAAAATGATAGTAACATACTGTATGCTGCACAATTATGTTCACAGAAGAGGAATCACCATGCTACAGGGAAGAGGAAGGTCTGAAAGGCCCTGAAGAGAACATTAATAATGATCCCCAGCCTGAAGAGTTGCCATCACTACTGGACATACAGGAAGGAAGACAAATCCAGTGACAAATAGTAAACCCATTTCAAATAAAAGTCAGCATTACTAATTACATGTTCCCAATGAACATATACATGAATATCTCAACCCATACACATTAATATCTCAACCAGCATGCATACATATCCATTCATCTGCTACAGCAAAGTACCCCAGTACAAATGAACTCTGCCAGAAGTCAAAATCCAATTTCAATCACTTATTATATGAACAATACTTGGTGTGTTGATGATTTTCTTTCACCTTCCTAGTGTTTTTCATCTGTGACAGTGTATTCTGCTGCATAAACTAGTGCTCCTGGGTGCTATCCCAGTGGGGCGAAAGATGTAGCGGCTGTCTGCTAGATGTTACTGAGTGTTTCCTGGTGCAGCGGTGGCTCTCTACCTCTTCCTGCAGGGTCATAAATGCAAATTAATCTTCTCATCTGCCTCCTTATCTTATGTTGTGGTGACTGTCCTCTTTGGCTCTGCATGGGTCATTTGAGTGGGACAGCTAAATGTGGAACCACTCTGAGTTACAGTTCCCTCATCTGTGCCTACTCCTGCCATGTCCCTGCTGCTGGGCAGTCCCTCAGCATGCCATGTGGCCTGTTTGGGTGCAGACTGCAGGTTATTGAACCTTGATGTTAAGGTACTGTTTCATTGTTTCTCCAGCACGGTGAATCAAAGCAAGACAGACTCACGGACATTGGAGCATCAGTTAATACATTTCCATAGCTGTTGAGGGGGAGGCAACCCAGAGGTGCCACAAGCTGCAGGGCAGACTTCAGTTCTGTAAAACGATCATCAAACATCACAACACAAATATGGGTAGTAGACTCATCCATACTAGCCAAAACACCTTGCAGAGTGCTTTGTGCAATTTCAAATGACTCTACGAATTGACAGTGCTTAGAAAGCAGCATTCTTTCATATGCAGGTCATAAATGGTACAGGTCAAGGAACTCTGCTGCTGAGGGTGGCCTGGAGCTAGCCCTCTGGCTCTTCTGCTCCTCTATTGCCACCTACACTTGCTCCTCCTCACTCGTGCGGTGTGTTTTACCCAATGCTCCCAGTTTTAAGTCTGATCACAATACCTTGAAGTGAATCCTGCGCTGATGCTTGCTACAGGTGGAGTGAATACCGTTTTATGCTGTGAGATAGTAGAGTCTGTATTCTCCATGCTTGCAGCTTGTGATTCCTCAGAATACCCAGTAAGCCGTGCAATGATATCAGCAACACAGCTCTTTGAAATAAATGTAATATTCCAAGACATAGTGTACCACGATGTTCTGCTGCTGCTAAGGTTGACTGAGTGAATGAAAGTTTAGGGGGGAGAAAGGCAGCATAATGAGTACTTGCTTGGTGATGTGGGATGCCCTCCAGCATGAGCCTCTCCAAAGGGCTGCACCGATTTGTGCTAGCTATTTGAAGGAACATTTCTTTCAGGTCGGTTAAGAGCTTCAGACTGAACTCCCACCGGTTGCTTGCCTCTCCCTTCTGTTATGAGTTTTTTCCTGTAAACATTAACAGTTTGAAGATACCTAACAGTACTACACAAACAGATGCCCTTCCTTGCAGAACGTGCATCAGTAAGCATACAGAATGCAAGTAGCTGTTCCTGATGACGTTGAGCCTATACTCAAAGCATCACGCATACAAAGTCCAGATGCAGCTGGAGAGATAACAGAAGGAGGCCATTCGGCCCATCAAGCCCATACTGGCTGTTTGTAAGAGCAATCCAGTTAGTCTCTTTCCCCATAGACCTGCAGATTTTTCCCTTCAAGTATTTATCCAATTCCTTTTTGAAAGCCTCAATTGAATCTGCTTCCACCACCCTTTCAGGCAGCGTATTCCAGATCATAACTACTTGCTGCGTAAAAATTTTTTTCCTTATGTCGTCTTTTGGTTCTTTTGCCAGTCACCTTTAAATCTGTGTCCTCTGGTTCTCAACCCTTCCGGTGCAGGAACAGAGAGACCTGAGGGTATGTGTGGACAAATCTTTGAAAGTGGCAGGACAGGTTAAGAAAGCGGTTAAAAATAAAAATACAGGATCCTGGGCTTTATAAATTGAGGCATAGAATACAAAAGCAAGGAAGTTATGTTGAACCTTTATAAAACACTGGTTTGGCCACAACTGGAGTATTGTGTCCAGTTCTGGGCACTGCATTTTCGGAAGGATGTGAAGGCCATAGCGAGGGTGCAGAAAAGATTTACTAGAATGGTTCGAAGGATGACTAAGATAGTAATACACTTCTTGAGGACATAGACAGGCTGGTGGACCCTTCCATCAATGGCAACAGTTTCTCTTTATTTACTTTATCTAAACCCTTCATGATTTTGAATGCTTCTATCTAGTCTCCACTCAAACTTCTCCGCTGTAAGGAGAACAACCCCAGCTTCTCCAGTCTATCCACATAACTGAAGTCCCTCATCCCTGGAACCATTCTAGTAAATCTTTTCTGCACCCTCGCTTAGACCTTCACATCCTTCCTAAAGTGTGGTGCCCAGAATTGGATGTAATACTTCAGTTGTGGCCGAACCAGTACTTTACAAAGGTTTAACATAACTTCCTTGCTTTTGTACTCTATGCCTCTACTTATATAGCCCAGGATCCCGTATGCTTTTTTAACCGTTTTCTCAACCTGTCCTGCCACCTTCAAAGATTTGTACACATATACCCCCAGGTCTCTCTGTTCCTGCACCCACTTTAGAATTATACCATTTAGTTTATATTGTGTCTCCTCGTTCTTCTTGTCAAAATATATCACTTTGCACATCTCTGCATTAAATTTCATCTGCCACGTGTTCATCCATTCCACCAGCCTGTCTTTGTCCTCCTTGAAGTCTATTACTATCCTCCTCACTGTTTACTACACTTCCAAGTTTCGAGTCATCTGCAAATTTTGAAGTTGTACCCTGTACATCCAAGTCCAAGTCATTAATATATATCAAAAAAAGCAGTGGTCCTAATACCGACCCCTGGGGAGCACCACTGTAAACCTTCCTCCAGTCTGAAAAACAATCGTTCACCACTACTCTGTTTCCTCTCACTTAGCCAATTTCGTATCCATTCTGCCACTGCCCCTTTTATTCCATGGGCTTCAATTTTGCTGACAAGCTTATTATATGGCCCTTTATCAAACGCCTTTTGAAAGTCCATATACACAACATCAACCTCATTGCCCTCATCAACCCTCTCTGTTACCTCATCAAAAAACTCAGTCAAGTTAGTTAAACATGATTTGCCTTTAACAAATCCATGCTGGCTTTCCTTTATTAATCCACACTTGTCCAAGTGACTATTAATTTTGTCCCGGATTATCTGTGGATACCCTACACACATGGTGGGCCAACACTCCCAGGTCATGGCCCAATCTGCACTGGGAGTGACGCATAATTATTTAAATAAGCAGACCTTTCAAAATCCTGTGAGATCCCCACCACATGCATTCAAGGCAAACTGCACTCATGTGCTTCTGGGTGTGCCATGGTGCACCCCAAGCAGAAAATCAGCCCTTGTATCTTGTTTGCAAAAGAGTGTACTACTTGAATTGCTCTTTTCTCTGGTTAAACTGGTTTTCAATCTGACTAAAGATGATGCTGTAGAATGTGTTTTTAAAAAATACAAGATAGTCAATTTATTTAATAAATTAAATAAGCCTTGTCTCTTCCTGGAAGAGGGGGAAGCGAAGTTTCCACTTGTATCACATAGGGTATTTAATCATCCAATCAACTGGATTTCTAAAAATAGCTGTTCTTTGTCTGGAGGGAAACAGGCCAGGGTTGAATAGTAGAGATGTGACGACGGATGAATCTGGAGTTTTGGTTGATTACCTTTGGGATGAGGGAGTATTGGTGTAGAACTTTCATCAGGAGATTAAGTGGGTAGGGTACAGTCCGTGATAGGGTAAATTGTACCAAGTCTGTGGAAGGACCAAATGGAGGGGGAATGTATTGGGCTGCCCTCTGGTTGGTGTTGGTCCTCCCTCTCATAAGCCATCAGAAAATGTTTCCCTTTGTCTGCTCTTTCGCCTCCATCCCCTAGTTCCATTCTACCTGTATATAATTGCAAGTTGCTGTTGTTGACATGGAATGTTGTGTATGAGTTCTGAGTTTTTTTGACCTATTGTAAAAGTAGCAGTAATTCCAATTGTGTCCGACAGCAGTGTCCTTTTTTGTCACTGGCTTAAGGAAGAGTAACAGGGGACGGATAAAATGCAAAATATTTTTAGGACAATTCTTACGGCAGGTTAAGACTAATATATACCAGGATTTTGAAATTTTGTGTTCGGAGTGTACTTGTGTTTTTTCTTTCCTCAGAAATATACAGTTTAAATTTTTTTTCCTATAGCACAAAATTGGGCCATGGATAATATCGCAAAAATTTAAATAATTCAAAAAGTAGCTTAGATGCTATGAGGACTGTAGGTTTCTTTGGAAGGATAAGCTAGATGGGCCAAACTGACTCCCTGTACTTGTCTTTGTGATTTATAAATATGAACTGTCTTATGTTGTTCTCTCCACCCCCCAGCCCTCACTGTTATTGACTCTTTTACCTCTCTTCTTAGGCTCGAACACAGTACCACCATCAATGGGAGCAGCAGAAGAAGGACACAGAGGCAGCACACAGTCAAACAGTACAGCACTTGGAGAGCAGGCTAGCTGAAATGGAAGTTATCAACAAGGATCTCACAGAAAGAAAATACAAATCTGAATCTTCAATACGAGAGTTGAAAGCCAAAGTGTCTGGCATGGAAGAGGTTGACAAAACCTTTTTAATAGTTTTAAGTTTTATATGTGTCCATATTCTCAATGTTTACAATTTTAAAGTTTTTTTTAAAAAAAAACAAATGCAGTAACTTTACAAAACTATTGCTGTTCAGACCACGGCCATTTAATAGTTAAGTAAAGCAGTTTACTCAATGGCATTGCCATGTAGCACTGAGCCATATTGACTAGGAATGTCTAGATTTACGAACATACGAATTAAGAACAGGAGTAGGCCATTCGGCCCCTTGAGCCTGCTCTGCCATTTGATAAGATCGTGGCTGATCTAATTGTGACCTCAACCCTACTTTCCTGTCTACCTACTATAACCTTTGACTCCCTTGTTAATCAGGAATCTATCTAACTCAGCCGTCAAAAATATTCAATGACCCTGCCTCCACCGCTCTCTGGGGAAGGGAGTTCCACAGACTCACGACCCTCTGAGAGAAAAAATTTCTCCTCATCTCCTTCTTAAATGGGAGACCCCTTATTTTTAAAGTGTGGCCCCCAGTTCTAGTCTCTCCCACAATGGGAAACATCTTCTCAGCATCTACCCCTTCTAGTCCCCTCAGGATCTTATATGTTTCAATAAGATCACCTCTCATTTGATCCTTGGTCTGCACTGAGTCAAAGGATCTCAGCTGCGGAGGTGATAGAGGTGCTATCGTTGGCTTCAGCACCCCCATCAACTATATATATTTCCCGTGCCTTCTAAGTTTTTTATTGTTTGTACTTTTTTCCTGTTAAAATGAAGGTTTCATTTTATTTGCCCTTTTTGTTGTTTGGTATTCAGGAGTGTCAAAGGTCAAAACAGGAAGTCCTTTCACTGAGGAGAGAAAACGCCACACTGGATGCGGAGTGCCATGAGAAAGAGAAACTACTGAATCAGCTGCGAACAAGGACTGCTGTCCTGGAACAGGAAGTCAAAGATAAAGAGCAAATGGTTACAAGGACAACAGAAGTCTTTGAAAGTACACAGGAGCACAAGGTATTGAAAATTCACATGAAATCTGTTGAAGTTTTCAATTGCTTAATCAAGTAGAGCAGAGATGCACTGTCAAGCTGTAATGAGGTATTCTGCATGATACATCAGGGCCTATTTAGGGCCCATTCTGCACTACAACGATGTTGAGACTTTACTTTCTCAGGTGCACAAGTGACATGAAGAAAAGATGTCCACTTTTATATTACTGATACTTAGAATTCTTCTATTGGAGACTATATAGTGATCTTCAGTTAATGTCTCAAATTCTTGTGAAATGCTACGTATTATCTGGAAGGTATAGCTCACACACCAAAGTTCAGAAATAGTTTTAGGAATATTAAATTCAAAAGATAATCTTTAATCCAACCACAGATGAAGATTTAGTTCTGAACAGTGATGGTAAATTATTATTTCTATCTTTGTGCCACACATTCCAGCTATGCTTCCCCAGTGATTTGCTGATTAAAGCAGTGAGTAGTTGAGAGCCATATAGACTAGTAAAGTCCCAGATATGATACCCAGTCCGTGTTAAGTTAGATAATCTCAGCTGGAATGGTGATAGAGTGCTATAGTTGCCTTCAGCATCCATAGACTAGGAATGGGAACATTAATTATGGTGGCTGCTCCTGATCTCACTCCAGTGATTCTAGCTGGAGAATTGTGTATGTACATGTGTGTGTGTATATGGACATCACATGAAGACAGGCTCCTCTGTGATACCTCCCACAGCTGAATAGCCTGCTATTATTCCCTGCCCAGATTCACGAATAAAGACTAGTCACTTAGGTGACAACCAGTGCCCATTGAACCACACCCCAGAAAGGATTCATTGTCTACGGGGAGGGAGGAGAGGAATAAATTAGTAATAAAGGGCAGTAGAGGGAAAAAATGGTCCAGGTACTTTCTCACACAGATAGAATGTAGAAGTAATGAAGCAACTGGCTATTCTTGGGCCTGCTATTTTCATGTATTACTTTTCTCATTTAGGTTAAAAAAAATCGTATGTTGTGCTTTTGCAGAAGAAAATGAAACTGAATATTTGTAACAGAAAATGTTGGCTTTAATTCAGGTTTAATCAACAAAACAATTTTGGAAGAAGCAAATGAGTACTTGAAGTTATAAATGCTTCACTCTCCACAAACTATAATGCCAAAAGCAATAGCTGGACATTATAGTGCCTCCTCCTCCATGGAACATAGAACATGGAACATCTTCCAGCTGTCTGTATGTGATCAGATGACTGAAGTTGCTGTCCATACTGATGCTGCCTGTCTGTATGGAGAGAAGATGAAATGTTTCCTGTGTCTGCATGTCACATTAAAACTGCTGGATGTTGATGGTGAAATTTCGGTATTTTATTGGGTATAATCCTAAAATCAAAAGGCTTGCATATTCTTCGTTACTCCCATTGTCTCTTCATTGAGTTGTTTGCTCATTTAATTCAAAATGTGCTGCTTTTAGACCTCATAGTTTGCTTATCTATTGTCTTACTGTTGTTTAGGTGTGTGTAAGGTTTGCAAAGTGTAAAAAGAACTTATAAGAGCAGAACAGAGTGGAGGATTTTACAAGATGATTCAAGAGTTATTTCTTTAATACAAGTGATACACATTTATTTGCAGAAAAACCTAGAAGAGAGCCTGGAACAAAGACAACAGCAAATGGGAAAGCTGGAAGCTACTATAAAGTCTCTTTCAGAAGAATTATTAAAGGTAACTAATTAGACTTTTTGTTATGCTAACAATCCCAACCTGGCAGCACTTGCCTCAAATCCATCTTGGATAAATTTAAGTAGTTTAGAACAAAAAAGACTAAATATTGTTGGCCTACTGTGCAACAAGTTTGAGGTTTTTTTAAAAGTCCTTTAGTTTGTTTAAGAATGTTTCCTCTTCTTTCCCCGCCCCCAAATTTTCTCCCCTTTTCTCTCCTCCTTCTCAAGGTGGTAGCTTTTATTAGTTTACGGTTCCACAGATACCCTTCTGATAGATTGCTGGTGGCCATTCTTTGTGTGTGAGTCTAGACAATGAGTCCCAACAAGCTGCTCATCCATGTAGGATATCACAGCCAATGTCAATTGTGTCCTCAGCTGATGTCTACATATGAGCACTTCCAGCACGTGTGACTGGATAGCAATTAGAAGTGGGGACCCTAACTGATTTTTTTTGCTTCCCTGGCTAAGATTAGCTAACTCAGTGCAGAATGGGATTTGAACCTGTATTCACCAATATTCTGCTCACCGATGCTCAGTTTGGGTTCTGCCAGGACCACTCTGCCTCCGACCTCATTACAGCCTTGGTTCAAAAATGGAAACAAGCTGAATTCCAGATATGAGATGAGAGTGACTGTCCTTGGCATCAAGGCAACATTTGACTGAGTGTGGCACCAAGGAGCCCTCGTAAATCTGAAGTCAATGGGGATCCGGGCCAATCTCTTCAGTGACTGGAGTCATACCTGGCACAAAGAAAGATGGTTGTAGTAATTGGAGGCCATTCATCTCTACCCTAGGATATCGCTGCAGGAGTCCTAGGCCCAACTATCTTCAGCTGCGTCATCAATGACCTTCCCTCCATCATAAGGTCAGAAGTGGGGCTGTTCGCTGTTGATTGTACATGTTCGGGTCCATTTGCAGTTCCTCAGATAATGAAGTAGTCTATTCCCGCATGCAGCAAGACCTGGACAACATCCAGGCTTTGGCTGATAAGCAACATTCGCGCCACAAAGTGCCAGGCAATGAGCATCTCTAACAAGAGAGAGCATAACCACCTCCCCACGGCATTCAATGGCATTACCATTACCGAATCCCTCACCATCCAACATTCTGTGGGTCACCATGGACCAGCCCCATAAATACTCATCTGCTTGTAAATGTTTTGGGAGGGTACCATAGAACCATAGAAAAGATACAGCACAGAAGGGGGCCATTTGGCCCATCATGTCCGTGCCGGCTCGAAGAACAACCAGGTGCCCATTCTAATCGCACCTTCCAGCACCCGGTTCGTAGCCCTGCAGCTTACAGCAATTTAGGTGCTGGTCCAGGTACTTTTTAAAAGAGTTGAGGGTCCCTGCCTCTACCACCAATTCGGGCAGCGAATTCCATACATCCACCACCCTCTGGGTAAAAAGGTTTTTCCTCATGTCCCCTCTAATCCTTCCGTCAGTCAGCTTAAATCTATGTCCCCTAGTTCTTGAACTCTGCTAGGGGAAACAGGTACTTCCTGTCTACTCTTTCTGGGCCCCTCATAATTTTGTACACCTCAATCAAGTCACCCCTCAGCCTCCTCTGCTCCAAGGAAAACAGTAGGTGGGCACTCCGCCTCTGGTATAGCCTGATCTGCCTAACATTCCTCCATTGGTCCTTTTCTGATTCCTGCAAAAGTCGTAAGTAAAAGGGGATTCCCATTGGGAAACCCACTGCCTGAATATTCTGAACACAGTTGGTACAAAGCTCCCTGACCAGCTAGGTGAAAACAGAAAAGAAACAAAAAAAAAGGTGTAGGTTCAGAAATAGCCTCAAAATCTTAGTACAATCTTACTTTCAGACTCTTTAAATGTACTTCCCTTAAACAGTACATCCTAGCAGCCTTGGATGTTCATTTTACATGGGTGGGTAGATGACTCAATGCTATAGCAGCATAAATGCTGGGAAATTACATGGACATTTGATTAACATTACTGGGGCCTAATTTTAGTTGCAAATTGGTTGCTGCTTCTGGCAGCTGTACAGAATCCAGCTGGAAAATTGAATGGGGTGCTAAATGAGCGAAAATATGGCATAACTGATTTCCTTCCATTTTTCCAATCAGTAAAGCCAACTTTATGCCTGCTAATTGGGCGTAACTGGATATTTACCTGAGTAAATTCAGAATAAAGGCAGACCTTTTCTGGATTTTGTTTAATCCGCATTTTCGTGAATTCAGAGGTACTGCCATTATAGGTGTTGGCTGACTGCACTTGAATTTTTAAAGGTGAATTATGATGTTTGCAAGCCCGCTTGCTTCTGTCCTGCATCATTACAATGGCACCTGCATATATAGGTTTAAAAAATATCCAGGCCTGGGAAGAATGTGTGAGGGTGAAGAAAGTTCCCTGGTATTTTTGTGTAAGGTTTTTTGAACTGTCAAGGTAAGACAAGCCTGTTAACCAGTTGAAGAGCAGCCAGGACAAAAGCCTATATTGGAGCCCCAGTGTCCATTGCAGTGCCCCAGAATCATTACATTTTTGACACACGATTGAGGCAAAACAAAAAATATCACAAGTTCAAGTTAATAAAAAATGCAGAATCTTCACTATGTTAGCAAACTTTTTTTTTAAGGTTCATTAAAATGAATTTTAATTTGAAGTGATTATTGGAATTTAATTAACATGTGATTATGTTTTGGTGTAGGCCAATGAAATCATTAAAAAGCTGCAGGGAGACATGAAAAAACTGATGGAAAAAATCAAACTGAAAAATACTGTTACGATGCAACAAGAAAAACTTATAGGAGAAACGGCACAAATACTCCAGAAGGAGCAACAAGAACTAAAAGAAGTTCAACAGGCTCTGAGACAAAAGGAAGAGGAGGTAAGGAATCACATCGTTATGATCTATAAAAAAAATTTTTGTTGAGTTTTGAAGAGGTGGGGGGGGGGGGGGGGTGGTGGAAGAAAGAGAAAGTTTATTTGAAAATGAGTTTTGTTTTTAAAAAAAAGCTGGTACTTTTTAAAATCTCTTTTAGGTTCGTAAGTTGCAAGAGCAGCTTGATGCCACAGTCGAAAAACTGGAAGAAAGCAAGCAGCTTCTAAAGACAAATGAAAATGGTTAGTATTTGGAGCAAGAATATTATAACAACAACAACTTGCATTTATATAGCGGCTTTAACGTAGTAAAACATCCCAAGGTGCTTCACAGCAACGTTATCAAACAAAACTTCATACCGAGCCATAAAGGAGATATTAGGACAGGTGACCAAAAGCTTGGTCAAAGAGATAATATTTTATAAAAGGTGAAATCTTTTTGTACGCTTGTAGAAATGAGATGTGGTGGTCAGTTTTGAGAGGCTGTACTCCAGATACAGAATCTTACTCAGCAGGAGCGTAGATTGGGGGGTTAGGGTTTTACAATTATATTGCCTTCCATAAGAAATATATGCAAAAACTAGATGAAAAAGGGAAAGGAAGGATAAGTTGAAATAGACACAAGAAATGAATCAAGGTGTAGGTGTTTTTGCTGATGTGAAAATATAGGAGAGCTTGTTTCAAAGGTGTCAGCCAAAATGGATAGATTTC
This sequence comes from Heptranchias perlo, assembly GCF_035084215.1. Classification (NCBI taxonomy): domain Eukaryota; kingdom Metazoa; phylum Chordata; class Chondrichthyes; order Hexanchiformes; family Hexanchidae; genus Heptranchias; species Heptranchias perlo. The sequence continues at coordinate 79,555,021 of NC_090328.1, forward strand.
CTCTACCAGTAACTTTTCAGGTTTGATACACTGAGAGTTTTGGTGACAACCAGCAATTAATGAGGAATGAAGTGATGCAGAGAAAGATGCTATAGTCTAGTCTTACTGGGATCAGCTGTTCAAGTTTTTGGATGTGACCCAGAAAATGCTGCTGTTCCTGAAAAGCTTCATTTTAAAAAGAACTAATAAAAGCCATTGGAAGACATGGGAATGAGACGTTGGGCTCAATTTTAAAATTGAAAAACGGGTGGGTTGGGGGCGGTGGGGGGGGCATTGAAAATTGCCACCATTTCAGACCTGCCCATTTCCGGTTTTCACCAGGGCGGGTGAGCAACCCGCTCCCAGAAGGCAGGTTGGGCCTTAAAACCTTTCGAGGAGGCTTCGGGCCTCCATTTTTCTGGACTTCCTGATTTTAACCCCGGGGGGCTGGGAGTCCTAGGCCTTCTGCTTTACGCCTCGTGAAAGGAGATGAGAAGGCCTGAGACTAACAGGTAGGTGCCTATGAAGGCACAGCTTGTGGGCGCGGAGGAGCAGGAGTGCTTCCCCTAGACCCAACAAGCCTACCTGCACCGACCCCAGAATGACCGCGGACACCCTACCCCCGATCGTGGACCTCCGCGATGACCCCCGATCCCTCCCCCCATGATTAACGGCCCCCGTGCCCACCTTTGGCGCCGTGCCCTCCCCCCCCCCCCCCAGCCCCAACCATACAAACAAAGACTTACCTGCAGACTTACCTCAACACGTCCTCTCCCTGGCTGGTCTCCTATCCGACTACTGAGACCAGTCTGTCGATCAGGCCGGTCAGTCGGACAGGAAAAATAAAAGACGTCCTTACGTCTAAATCGTAAGGGACGTCCGGGGAACCCGGCTCGGTTTTAAAATTGAGCCGATTGTGTTTTGTGAAATGGTACACTTTACCAGTTACTACTGAAAATAGTGCCGTTTCAGTAGTAAACTGAAATGCACAATACTCTAAGCTCACCCTGATTAAAGATGGTTTTACTGCTTCAACTGCCATTCATGGGGAGATCAGAGTGAAAATGTTCCAGATAACTAGTTTGGTGGAGGAGAGGGGAGGAAGGAAAGAGCTTTCAAACTATAAGCTCCATTTATCATAGTAGGTGCAGTTCAGGAGGAGGCCATTCAGCCTATTGTGCCTATGACAACTCTTTGAAATTAGTCCCCTTCCCTGCTCTTTCCACATAGCCCTGTAAATTTTTTCTCTTCAAGAATTTATCTAATTCCCATTTCTGAGTTACTATTGAATCTGCTTCCATCACCCTTTCAGGCAGTGCATTCCAGTTCATTACAATTCCCTGCGTAAAAAAATGTTACCTCATGGCGCCTCGGGCTCTTTTGCCGATCACCTTAAATTTGGTTACTGACCCTTCTCCCACTGGAAACAGGGTTTACTCTATCAAAACCCTTTATGATCTTGAACACCTCTATCAAATCTCCCCTTAACCTTCTCTGTTCTAAGGAGGACAACCCCAGCTTCTCCAGTCTCTCCACATAACTGAAGTCCCTCATCCCTGGTACTATTCTAGTAAGTCTCACCCTCGCTAAGGCCTTGACATCCTTCCTAAAGTGCGGTGCCCAGAATTGAACACAATACTCCAGCTGAGGCCTAACCAGTGTTTTATAAAGGTTTAGCATAACTTCCTTGGTTTTATACTCTGCCTCTATTAATAAAGCCCAGGATCCCTTATGCTTTTTTAACAGCCTTCTCAACTTGTCCTGCCACCTTCAAAGATTTGTGTATGTGCACCCCCAGATCTCTCTATTCCTGCACCCCCTTTAAAATTGTACCATTTAATTTATATTGCCTCGCCTCGCCTCACTCTTCCTACCAAAATGCATCACTTCACATTTCTCTGCGTTAAATTTTATCTGCCCATTTCACCAGTCTGTCTATGTCCTCCTGAAGGTTGTTATTATCCTCCACATTGCTTACTACATTTCCGAGTTTCGTGTCATCTGCAAGCTTTGAAATTACACCCTCTATACCCAAGTCCAAGTTATTAATATATATTAAGATTTTTAATAACTTTCAAATATTTTAATATACTGCTATTTATCTTATACAGTAATATCCTGGTTGAATAAACAACTGAATGAAAATAAATTAGCAGCACTGCAAGAGACTCCAGGCTCATTTGACCCATCAACAATATCTAGTAGCAATCTGTCCAGGCCTGGGGGTATGCAAAGCAGTCTGGTAAGTGAACTACTAATTGTGACCAGAGTAATGTATATAATATAAGTGAACTGATAAAATTGTTTTTATAATCTCTAGTCAATGTATTTTCAGGTGCAAGGTAGTGGGGAGATGGGAGCAGCGAGTATCCTTCTTTAATTGTTGGTTGAAAACATAAGAAATAGGAACAGGAGTAGGCCATACGGCCCCTCGAGCCTGCTCCACCATTCAATAAGATCATGGCTGATCTTCAACCTCAACTCCACTTTCTCGCCTGATTCCCATATCCCTTGATTTCCCTTAGAGTCCATAAATCTATCTATCTCAGCCTTGAATATACTCAACGACTCAGCATCCACAGCCCTCTGGGGTAGAGAATTCCAAAGATTCACAACCCTCTGAGTGAAGATATTCCTCCTCATCTCAGTCTTAAATGGCCGACCTCTTATCCTGAAACTATGCCCCCTAGTTCTATAGTCTCCAGCTGGGGGAAACAACCTCTCAGCGTCTACCCTGTCAAGCCCCATCAGAATCTTATACGTTTCAATGAGATGACCTCTCGTTCTTCTAAACTCCAGAGAATATAGGCCCATCTTACTCAATCTCTCATCACAGGACAACCCTCTTATCCCAGGAATCAATCTAGTAAACCTTTGTTGCACCCCCTCTAAGGCAAGTATATCCTTCCTTAGATAAGGAGACCAAAACTGATGAAAGTTGGAGTTTTTTTTTAACCTTACCTGCATTTCCATTGGAGCATTAATAGAATGATGCAACAAAGAAGGAGGCCATTCGGCCCATTGTGTCTGTGCCGGCTCTTTAAAAGAGCTATCCTATTATTCCCACTCCCTGGTTCTTTCCCCATAGCCCTGCAAATTTTTTCCCTTCAAGTATTTATCCAATTCCCCTTTGAAAGTTATTATTGAATCTGCTTCCACCACCCTTTCCGGCAGTGCATTCCAGATCATAGCAACTCACTGTGTAAAAACATTTCTCCTCATCTCGCTTCTGGTTCTTTTGCCAATTATCTCAAATCTGTGTCCTCTGGTTACCGACCCTTCTGCCGCTGGAAACAGTTCCTCCTTATTTACTCTATCAAAACCCTTCATGATTTTGAACACCTCCATTAAATCTCCCCTTAACCTTCTCTGCTCTAAGGAGAACAATCAAAGTTCCCAGAGGCAAAGCTGTAGGGTCTTTCTGCAACACTCAGTGCCCCTAATTTTTTTTTAAATGAGTGAATGAAAAGACCATTAATGTTAATCATAATTATTTGATTTTTAAAGGATTCTGATGAAAGAAGCACCCTCTTTAAATACATGATATAGCATAGATGACAAGGCACAAATAGCGGCCAAACGCAGGTAGATTATGTTTTTGCAATATTAATGATTTATAAATTTCCATGCATAGTTTAATTTCATTTTAAAAACTTTATCAGGCAGGCAGTTGTTAGGTACAGGCTGCACACACCGTAGTGTCATACGTTTTGATTTCACATGAAAAAGACACAATTCTCCCATATCAATGTATCATCAGGACAGGGAGGTTCACAGACAAAAAAAACAATTGTGACAGTTTAAATGAAACATTTATTTGTCTTCCGCTTTGGAGGGAGGCGTAAATCTTGAGCGTAAGCACTGGCAGAGATGTATCGGGATGTGGTCAAATAAAAAGAAAGTATGAAATGTAGACCTGGCCAGTCTCAAACAAAACAGAGGCCATAAACTATAAGAGGGAATGTTTGCTGCTGTTATGCTTGATATTTTGCAATGCAAGACTTTTATTTCCAATTATTATTAAAGTGTCAGTTTGGTTCAGTGGAAGCATTCTTATCTCCTGAGTCAACATGTTTATTCCATGAGCACAAAATAGAAGATGCCAGGACTCTTCACCCCTTTACGTTGCCCAAAGATTCCCAGGGCTTCCCCATAGATGGATTGCTGCACCTGCGATAGGTGCAGGCAATAAACTAGGCAAGTGGAGGCATTCTGAGCCCTCCCACCTCATTTTCCCATTGTTCACTGCAGGTTGGGGGCAGGCTTACTTTGAGAGGATCTAGAAGATGTGGGCCCACCCAGCCCCTCTCTGATGGGAGATGGGCTGGCAGCAAACACTCGACCAAAGATAATCACTTTTTCCCAATGCAGGTATATAACCAGGGATTGACACTGGAGGCTTTCTGAGGTTCTTGGACAGCAGCCAGAAGGATCTGATAATGTCAGCCATTGCCGCTCTCTCAGGCCTGCAGCAATAGCTGACTTTCCTCTTCACTTCCTGCTGCTAGATTCTGACAGAGGGTGAATCTGTACCAGGGGAGCATCTAGGAAATTTAAACGTACAGTTTACAACTCGTTTGTTTAAAGTGCCTGTGGGCAGTGTAGTGCTCAGCCGATTAACTTGTGAGCACAATTCAGTGGACTACATAAAGATCTTGCTGGTAATTGGTAGGAAGTGTGCTTAGTCTTCACTTTGCACTCCCAGGTACCCCTTTGCCACCAATTTGAGCACAGAACCAGTTAATGTAACTAGGGATGATAGTCTCTAATGGAGTTTACGCTCATGGGCAGCCCTCTGTCACAAATGCTAATATAGAGCAAAATCCATGTTGAACAAGCACTTAGCTGTGTGTCTCTCATTGAATTAACTCCAGGCCAGTGGGTAAACTAGCTCCTATGTGGTCCTTTCAATTTGCCCCAGCAGAAAACTGCCAGATCTTTGAAAGCTCATTAATGAGCAGCACTAGATTTTTTTTTTTTAAAAAGTTTTTGAATCTAATTGGTTGCCATTTGGGGGGGGGGGGTGGCATGGAAAATGGGGTGTGCCACAGAGCAGGAAAACTGTGGTTTCAGGTTATTTTCCCAGTTTTCTGTCTCCGTGGTCATTACTGTTAAACTGCAGCGGAAAACAGCGCTCTTTTTTGGGATGTGTAAAAGTGTATTTATACCATATGTTAACATAATTGCTGCTGAATTTTTTAATAAAGGTCCTTCAATGCTAATATTTTGCTGTTGCTTTTCCTTTTGCAGCAAGCTTTGTTGCATCCTCCTTTCTCTGTCTTGATGCCACAGCCTGTCTCTTCTGCTTCGCCTTCAGATAATTACTCTAAGAGCTTTGTTTCTACTGTACGAATGAATACTCCACCCCTGAGGCCTGGTGTATCAGGACATGGTCTTCAGGCAGGCTTGATTTTAAATTTATTTTTATTGTTCATACTTTTCTATCATTTTGATTTAAACTTAAATGTTTTGGAATTCACAAAATTTTTAAAACCTGACTGAAAAGATACTTTTTAAATTAGCTTGCATATATAAATTCAGGACATTTGATGCAAACCACACCTAAGTGTTTTGCTAATTATCTGGAGCGGTGTTGTAATGATTACACATTTGAATATCAAATGTTTTAAAATGTGGTTTGTAGATGTTGAACAGTAATTTTCATTTGCACGTTTGAAATTATTTGCTAGATGTCTGTGCACTTGGGGTTCTACTCATCTATTAATAGTGATATTATTTTGTAGCTGGTACAGTTTTACTGAAAACAGAACCAAAGTCACTTTATTAATCAGTAAAACTATGATGTATGACAAGAGCGTCTCGCATAACTCTTCTAGGTGCACTTCAGTCCTCTGCAGCTAAATCCTAGCAGCACTCCTGCATCTGAACTTAAATCAGGTCCTTCAGCTTCAACGCCAACAGTAATGGCTGCCTCTTCTCAGAGGTATGTATTGATTCCAGCAACATTAGCAATGTAGCACAATTGATGCACTTAATATCAGTCTTGTTTTCAAATGCCACAACCAGTATTCCATATTTCCAGTTTCATGTAGTGAGGTTATCTCATACTGTTTAGATTTAGCTTCTGTGTGAAATTAGAGGTGGGTATCCTGATGCAAACTAATTTTTTTGAGAATTTGCAAATTTAAAATATGAATGTAATATTGAAGTCCAATATTTAAAGTGCCAGAACAGTAAATAACTTGGATTGTAGTTCTTAAATACTGGGAAGCTCGATAGCATTGTGGTCCTTATTCACCTCCAATGCTAACAGCTCAGAAAAAGCTCTTTTTCTGAAGTGTGCTGTTTTGTATTGTGGGAAGTTGTTTTCTGCATGATTTTGGAGTTGCTCGGCCTGATTCCTTCCCCCTTCTCTCGCTGCTATAGTGGCTTTGTCCACTTCTTCACATCCTCCAGGCTGTTCCAATGCCTGCTCTACTCTACAATCCTCCCTCCCCTGTAAAGTAGTGTTAAGCAATTACCTAGTCGTTCACTTTTGTCTCCTGACACTATAGCCAAGTTGGAAAACTCGTTGTGGGCATGGACACACATCCTGCAAATCTCTGGCAATGTGTTCTTTTTTTAAAAAGGACAGACGTGTCAGATCCCAATGTGGACCAAATTTTGGGATATTCAGAAATAAGTCCCAAATGGTGCAAATGTGAATGACACTTTTGGGCTGCATTAGATACTCTTGGTCAGCAGCCCTTGCTTGCTCCCATCACCTCTTGGCTGCTTCAATGGCTGCTTTCTTTCCATCTCATAGCCATTCCACCCACCTCGCACAGAGCTAAACAGGAGAAAGGCGCAAGAAAAAGGGATGAGAGCACGAGAAGCAGAAATGGGAGTAAAGCAGGAGAGAGGGGAACAGAAAAGTAGAAGAGAGAGGGAGAGAAACAAAAGACAGCAAGAGAAGTAGAAGAGATCAAAGGAGGCAAACAAACCATTAAAAAAAGTAAGAGAAAGCAAATGACCAGAAAAGGATAGAGAGTGAGCCAGAAAAGAATGAAACAAAAGGGAAGAAAAGAAAGACACAGGAGAAGGAGACAGGCAGGGCAGAAAGTGACAGGCAGAAGGGTGAGAGGAGAAAGTCAGACAGACAGGCAGAAGGGTGGAAGGAGAGAGAGAGGCAGAAGGACGGCAGGGCAAGAGGAGAACGAGAGAGAGAGAGAGAGAAGGTGGGGGGAGATACAGGAGGGGATAGGGACAGACAAGGGAAGAAGAGAGGGACAAAAGGGAAGTTGGAGAGATGGAGATGAGAAGGAAGAGAGACTATTGTGTTTTGTTTAGTTTGAGTTTTTAGTTTGTTTCTCATCATTTTCTTCTAACTGACAGTAATATTTGATTTTGCAAACTGGAGAAACCATTCTGCTTTTTTTTAAAGCACTTAACCATAATCCTGTTCTTTTCTTTGGCCTGATCATGAAACTCTGACATTCCTAAAAGGGTTTAACCTTTAGAACCTTTGTTGACTGAAACCAGTTTTTCTATAAATGCGTAGATTGTCCCGGTTCATTTCAATGTAATTACCTAACTAGGAGTGTTGCTAGGCGGTAACACGTAAAGAGGTTTGGCTTACCTCCAGATGTCATCTGAGCCTTCTCAAGATGTGTTGGTGCTTGAAAATAAACCTGTTTATGGGCTGATCTAGGTAGTGCATGCAGGAGTACTTGTATTTATATTTTAAAGTTGAGCTGTAATTTCACTGATAGCATGCATCCACCACTGTGTTACTCTGCTCAGACTGTACTGGTAATAGACTTTTCTTCACTGAATGTTACAAGTAAGCAAATTTGGTGCTTCGCAACTATATACTTGAAAGGACAAGAATAAGCTTAATTGAAGTACAATGCTGAAAGATCCACAATTTAACATTTAAAAAAAAACTTGGTTCAAGGATTTTCTTATAGGGTTAGAGGCAAATGCAACTCTCAGCATGGTAGTGAACATACAGACCACCAAGAACCATGATTCAAAATCTGGGTTATGCTGAGTAAGCTAATCGCAGCCAGTGCAGCATTTAGGACTCTTAACCTGACCTCAGTGCTCCTGGAGTTAGAGAAGGAAGCATATAGAGGGGACTGTTCCTGCTCCTTGTCATTATCCAGTGACCGCTACTGTAAAATGCATGTGTATGGATATCAGATCACAAGATCAGGCAGCCTGCCAATACACTGTGTCTAGGCTCATGCATGACGAATTGGCGAGGTATAGAGTGCTGCCCGCATCTGTGGAATCAGCAAGAGTTAGCATCTTGAGAGAAATTGAAAGAAAATTTAGAGAGAGAAAAGGGACAGTAGTAGTTATTAACCTATATGAGGCCATATTTAAAAGAGTAACTGTATCCCAATGCTAATACATAAAAGGTGGAGAAAAACAATGCCTTAGCTACCCCTATGTTCCAGTGGAATGTATAAATAAGCTAAGCCCTGTTCTAAACCTGTGGGGGGACATACAAGGTAAATCTTATCAGAGATTCATCTTACTAAGGTTTTAACTTCTGTGCAGACTACAATAGAATTTTTGGCTAGGACCAGGAAAAAGTTTGTGAACTAACTTCAGCTATAAAATATGCTCAGGCTCTATTCTGGGTGATTGGGTACATTATTTGAAGTGTTAATTATGCCAATTGGTGTGCAGAGTGTTTTTTTAAAATGGTTTAAAAAGATAAGCATTTGAAATTAAAGAACTTGGTTTAATTGTTATTGTAAAACGGATGAGAAAATTATAGAGGATTTGGCACTGGCTTTGAGCTTGACAGGCTCATTGTAAAATTCTGTACAGTGGAACTCGTGAGAGCTTATTTGCTGGGATAAAATGTCGCTATCAGGAGATAACTGGCTAAATAGAGGGAACAGGTTAGTTTGTATTTAGCTAGTCAGTTCACCGTGGAATTGTTCCATTTTCAACACAAGTTCAAAGGCTGTAATCTAAAGATAGTACACTCAACTTCCTCCAATCTGCAAAATGTAATATTTGGTTCTACCTGCACTTTGTAAAAATAGAATTTGTTTTAGATAACATTTTATAACCTCCTGAGTTAACCCTTCAGTCAGTCTGTGGTTTGAACAATTCCATCAGTCATTTAATTAGAAATACTTCTTGTTCATTGCAGTGAACCGGTTGGCTTGGACCTGAAATACCTACAAAAGAGGGAATGTGGTAAACCAATTTTGTCTCGAGGGGCATCACTGCAGAAGGCATCATATCCATCTATTACAGGTAATAAAATAGTTGGACTAGGTCAAACGTGTGCATATATTTTACAGTTTGTTTCCATTTCTGAATATTAAAAAAAAAAATTGTGATAGCTGGTAATGTTGAAATTTGTATGAAATGCATTTTCCTCTTTCATTTTTGCTTTAAAAAAATCAATCCTTTAATAAAAGCATACAGTTTACTTTAAATTCAAAGTTACGTAATTCAAATTATTTGATAATTAGAATTTTTTTAGTGCAAAGAAAATTGAATTATCAGGAGTAGACTGTAATCTACAGATATAATCCAACCAATCTTTGACTTGCTTTCATCTGATTCTGTTTAATGTTGAACACAAAGTTATAATGTGCGTTATAGTGTCCATGAAATTTGTAAAATGTAAGCAAGCGCCTACAAATAAGGGCCCGCAGTATATCTCTGTCTCTGCATCAAGAGCTAAATGCAAGAGTAATTCTTTGTAGGATGTGAGAGGAGTTTGATGTGATGTGCCCTTCAATTTTCCCTCCCTGTGGAGATGCACGTATCCTCTGCTCAATGTCATTCCCGACAGTGTGGCTGAGATTAGCAGAAACCCATATACCATTCCATGGCACGGTGCATTAAGATGCCAGGGCTCAATGCTTCTTCCCTTCACAGTCTGTCTTTATTTCTCTGCCCCACCTACTCCTATGTTACAGGAAAACTGTATTTACGTCATTTTCCTAGGTCATCCACAATAAATAGGCTATGCAGCTAAATCTGATCTATCTTCGACCCACAGGTGAATCAAACTGAAACAGAGGTTATCTTGAGAAAACAAGTGGCTCTAGCATGTCAACTAAGTTTTCTCTGGAAGCAGCAAGGTTCATAATTAGCTTTTGTTTGTCTTATCATCCTGTCCTAAACCAAGTCCTGCTCACCTATCTCCCTGTCCTTGATATCTGTATTGGTATCCCATTGCACTAAATTTAAAATCTTTGTCCTCGTCTTTAAATCCTCCATGGTGTCGTGCCCCCTAATGTTTGCAATCTGAAACATCTTGACCTGACTCTGGCCTCCAGTGCATCACTTCACTATTGGCAATAGAGCCTTCACCTGCATGAGTTTCTCTCCCTCTCTTTATATCTTTTGGACCAAGCATTTGGTCATGAATCTTAACCTCTCCTTTCCTAGCTATCTATGAAGCAGCTGCAACAGTCCTGGCAATGATAGGGTGGGATGTCAAGATATTGTGTTAATAAATTTTCTTCAGATAGGCTTTGGGAATGAGATAGTTGATCATTTTTAACCATCAAATATAACTGCTTTCTTCCCTCTTTCCACCCCCACCTCCACACTGTTCTGATGTTTTAGTGCCAACACGACCACCAGTGCCAAAGCAAGGAAATCCACCACCAGCGATGTCTGCCTACTTCCCAGGACAACAGCCTAGACTCCCTGCATCATGAAGAAAGAGGCAGTAACAAAGCCTCTCAACCTAGATCATAGTCATGAAAGGAGACAGCAGTTGCGAGAAAGGAATTTCCTCTTTTTTTAAAAAAAGGAGGGGCCTCCTGAACATATCACTGCAGGCAGTGCAGTGATACATTTAGGCCTCTGTGTCCTTCAGTAGGAAATTACTGAACTGGGCAGTGATAATTAGCATAAACCCAGGTGCTTATGCAAACTGCCAGAATACACTCTATTGCCATTTTCAAAATATTAATTTACATACAAATATAATCTTCATTTTAGGGGAAGTCTCCTTCTGCACAGGAAGCAGCAGTATACCAAAGTACATGTGGTAGGGTCAGGCGTCTATATTGTGTGCCTTACAGATTACAAGAATGGTGTGGATGATAAAATGATCTGAAAGAGATAATTTGGAGCAGTCAAGATGTGTGTTTCAGGGCATAAATCTTGGGTATTTTGTAACCATGCAGAAGGCAGCCAATATTCTTCATGAAGAAATGGAGGCTTTATTCCCTCTGTCCCCTCCTCCCCCAACACACACACTTCTGAATATGTCCTGCTATTTAAAATTAGTGTTCCTGTAACTACAAACTTTTAGGAGGTAAAACTCTCAGCATACTTCAGTTGATACAGTGACAATATTTGTCCATTATGTTGTCAGCATTGCCCAGTATCTTTGGCACACCTCTTGTCTTTTGGTTTTGTTTTGCTCAAATTATGCTGTCTCTATCATAGGTCTTTATCTTTACCTGGGATCGCATGTATGATTTCTATTGATATTTAACAGAAGAAAGCTGTTTCTCGATGTTCAGCTGTCTTAACAAGCTAGTTGAAAGTGTACTGTTTGCCCTTTTTAGGCATCAAAATGAAGACATATATCTACTAACTGAAACTAGTCTTCAAACACACTTATTATTGGAACCTCACAGTAATTCAGTATATGCAGTCAGTATTACAACACAGGAATGGGCCGGCCCTGCCAAACACTGCAGGGAATACAGAATTGTTGATGTTTAGCACTGGAGGGGAAAACAGCACATTCTGTCTTACTAGTAGGACAGTAGTTATGTATTTTTATATCTGCAAAATAAATTTGATAGTTGCATACTAATGAAATTTGAATGCATTTTGTCTGATGAAAGTGCACCTCAGAAATATTAAGTGCTGTTATTTACTGTGCCCTATCAAATTATTTGCCTGAAAGTATGAACTTTCTGCAACTTATCTGTGTAGTTCTGAATGATATCACTTCAATAATATAATTGCATCAGGGATTTTAAAGCACATCAAATGTACAGAACTGGCACTACATTCCCTAGTGTGCTGTAACTAGTAATTTATGACATCCATTGTACTGAATATATGTCAATGTACAAATTGTAACATATTTTGTATTTAAAATGAGTGTTGCATACATATTTTGACTGAATAAAATATATGTACTTTTGCAGAAGAAATTGTGAGCCTACAGTTTTTTTAATGTTAAAGTTTGCTCAGATGTGCAATGAATAAGCATAGCTGGAATATGAAGCATAGTAGTTTGTATGGAGTTACAACACATTCATATATCTTTTGATTTCAATAGAGAAGAAATTAGTTATGGTACAGATGCCAAGTCTTTTCTAGCATGAAAGATATTAGAGGCAGAAGACATTAAGGTTATTTAAAATAAAATTACATGCTATAATAGCAGAGTTCATGTACTAGAAGGAGGGGTGAACAATGAGATAAATGGCCACCTGTCATTCCTGAATTTTCTTGTGTTTTCACATTCTCCTTTCCCAAGGCTGACCCTGACTGAATATGCTTCTATAGGTAAAGGCAATCCTCCTATACATTGCATCTAAGTGACTATTCTTCATATTTCAGCCTAGAGAGCGAGTTATTGGACTGCAGACTAGCCCAATCCTAGACTCACCCAACATCTACGTGCACTTTCCACTGATAGGACTGAGAATCCTAGTTAACCTTTTTTCCTTTCCAGCCTAGGGGTACTGAAGCAAATGTTAATGACCCAACGGCTGCCCTGCTTTTTTTAAAAAAAAAGTTCTTGTTTAGGGGTATTTTATTGCTTCAAATTGCTAAATTTAAATCACAGAACCGGTTCACTGTGAGTACTTTCCACAGTCTGCATTCAGCAATAATAAAGCTGGAAAAGACTCCAAACCCATTCTGTACATGTATTACCCAGGTCTTCAGCCAAACCCCTTTTTTCTTATTGACTGGCATAAACCAGGTAATAGAACAAGTTAATATTTAACATAATTTACCAAACTGCTCTACAAATATGTGGCTATTCCACTGTGACCACAAACTTGCAGTGAACCACCTGGATTTCTTGTATGTTCTAACAAGCTCAACACTATCCATCACCATTGAATTTTCAACTCATGGAAGGCAAAGACATAGGAAATGATTGCACTAAAATAATGAAAAATTGCCTTGCAATGATCGTGATTTATTTAGAAATAAATGTGAAGATGCTTTTGAACTTTATCACTGCAATTGCATTTTTAATTTCCATCAACCTCAGAGTTGAAACTGAAGATGGGACAGGACAGAAAATAGATGGCCTCATTGAGCCATCTTCAAGTATGTTTCAATATTCAAGATACTAAACTCGTATAAATCCACAAAAGCCGTATTATATAATTTTCTGTTTGAGGTTTTGATGTACTAAACTAACTGATCTAACTTATTTATCCATTTACATCAGGTCCCAGTTTACTTTAAATAAAATATCCTTTTGGTAAATCATTTAGTTGATGGAAATTATTCTGTTACATTTGTAAAGGCAGCTTGATGTCACTGTGGTAACAAACAGTAAACATTTGAATTTATTGCTGCCAGCTTGACCCTTGCTTAGGTCATAAAGGCAGTTGAAGTATATAAATCAATCTCTTTGTTTGCTAGATGTTAAAACATAATATCTTGTGCTGTAACGACAATCAGATTTCAGGTAATGTTTTTGGAAAGCATTTACAACAAGATTGAGCAGCTATTTTAATACATGCAGGTGTTATCAGCATTTTCTACATTCCCATGTAGGTGGCAGATGAATTGCCTCATTTCTACCCAGGCTCTGTCATTACTCAAGTCTCACCAGCCCCTGCTTGAGAGTGATTTGCAACAGTTTTTGCCCAGGCTGCTTTGGAGAGCTCACTATTGGAGGCTGATACTTCTTGCCACACAGAGATCAGTAGTGATAGATCTGGCCAGTCCACCCCACCCCACTGCAGGCATACATTTTATTTGACTTTGTGTACATTTACTTTCCTTGGTGAGTAAAGTTTTCAATTAGTCACCAGGCCATTAAATGGAATGTTTGTTTTATCTTGGGGCTGGTGAGGGGGAGTACTTTGTGACTATTGCTCTTGAACACTGGAGCTGGATTGTAGTGCACTGACTGCAACCCATACTAGGAAACATTAATTTTCAGTTGGGCTTTAGTCCCATACAATTCAGAACAGTTCTATAGCTGGGCTACAGAAAGCTGATTTAATAGAACAGATCCAGAGAAGTGGAGGTCAGGCAAATAGAATCAGAATTAAAAGTACTATATAAAAGTGAAATTGTTCTGTTTTTATACATGCTTTAAGCAATGAAGAGATGATGCTGCTGAATTATACTGCCACTTCTGCATTACTGGCAGATTGGGTAGGCAGAGCTCGGTGTGTTTCTGCTTACATATGTTTGCAGATCTCCACTCAGTGATGTGAACGCCATCTATACCTTTTGTTTTAGGGAAAAGCTAACAGGGCAGCGATCTCTAACACTGAAACACCTCTTTGTCCCTGAGATGAGCTTCCGACCACATATCTGCTCCATCACCAGGACTGCCTACTTCCACCTCCATAAAATCGCCTGTCTCCCCCACCCCAGCCTCAGCTCATCTGCTGCTGAAACCCTCATCTCCAGACTGGACTATTCCAATGCTCTCCTGGCTGGCCTCCTATCTTTCACCCTCCATAAACTTGAGCTCATCCAAAACTGCTGTCCATATCCTAACTCGCACCAAGTCCCATTCTCCCATCACCCCTGTACTCGCTGACCTACACTGGCTCCCAGTCCAGGATCGCCTCATAGAACATAGAAAGTTATGGCACAGAAGGAGGCCATTCGGCCAATCATGTCCATGCCAATGTTTTATACAGTTCTAGCATAACCTCCCTGCTCTTATAGTCTATCCCTCAGCTAATAAAGGAAAGTAAACAATATGCCTTTTTAACCACCTTATCTAACTGTCCTGCTACCTTCAGGGATCTGTGGACATGGACTCCAAGGTCCCTTTGTTCCTCTATACCTTTTAGTATCCTCCCATTTATTGTGTACTCCCTTGCCTTGTTTACCCTCCCCAAATGCATTAACTCACACTACTCTGGATTGAATTCCATTTGCCATATTTCTGCCCACCTGACCAGTCCATTGCTTTCCTCCTCACTATCAACCACAATGCCATTTTTGTATCATCTACAAATTTCTTGATCAAGCCCCCCACATTCAAGTCCAAATCATTAATATATATACACCACAAAAAACAAGGGACCTAGTACTGAGCCTTGCGGAACCCCACTGGAAACAGCCTTCCAGTCGCAAAAGCACCAGTCAACCATTACCCTTTGCTTCCTGCCACTGAGCCAATTTTGCATCCAACTAGCCACTTTCCCTTTTACTTTTTTGACCAATCTGCCATGTGGGACCTTGTCAAAAGCCTTGCTAAAATCTGTGTAGACTACATCAAATGCATTACCCTCATCAACCCTCCTTGTTACCTCCTCAAAAAATTCAATCTAGTCAGACACGACCTTCCCTTAACAAATCCATACTGACTGTCCTTGATTAACCCATTCCTAATGACAATTTATGCTGTCCCTCAGAGTTGATTCCAATAATTTGCTTTGATTTTAAAATTCTCATCCTTGTTTTCAAATCCCTCCATGGCCTCGCCCCTCCCTATCTCTGTAACCTCCTCCAACCCTCCAAGATCTCTGCGCTCCTCTAATTCTTGCCTCTTGCGCATCCCCGATTTTAAATCGCTCCACCATTGGCGACCATGCCTTCAGCTGCCTAGGCCCTAAGCTCTGGAATCCCTCCCTAAACTTCTACTGCTTCTCTCTCCTCCTTTAAGACACTCCTTAAAACCTAACTCTTTGACCAAGCTTTTGGTTACCTGTCCTAAAACCTCCTTATGTGGCTCAGAGTCAAATTTTGTTTGAAAACGCTCCTGTGAAGCACCATGGGACCTTTTACTATGTTAAAGGCGCTAAAGTTGTTGTTGCTGAAAACTTAAAAAATTTACAGGCAATCCAAACTGGTATCTTTCTGAAATTTGGTTTGCACCAGTTGCAACTTTTGCCAAAATTTGACTGTCAATTCAGGACTAACCTTTGCCTCAGTGCAAGAAAAAAAATGAAAATTCACATTTATATTAACATGCTAATGCTGAAAATATTCAGTGAAGATTTCAAAAGAAAAACACTGCTCTGTAATTGATTTGTAAATGGACCCTAAGCCTAACATTTCTATTGCAGAATGGACACGCTGCAAGAAGTTTCTATGCGTCCAGTATTGGGAAATGATTAGAGTTCCCTACTATAAATGGGTAACTGTTCATTTTTAAAAATTAAGTTAAATAATTTAAAGACCTATTCATTTATAATAGTATTAACTCCTAGAAGACACCATTGTTTCTAAATATAATCACAGAATGATACAGCACAGAAGGAGGCCATTCAGCCCATCATGCCTGTGCCAGTTATGCAATTAGTTCCACTCCCCTGCTCTTTCCTCATAGCCCTGCAAATGTTTCCCTTTCAAGTATTTATCCAACTCCCTTTTGAAAGTTACTATTGAATCTGCTTCCACTGCCTAACAACTCCTGCATAAGTTTTTTTTCCCTCATGTTGCCTCTTTTTTTTGCCAATTACCTTAAATCTGTGTCCTCTGGTTACCGACCCTTCTATCATTGGAAACAGTTTCTCCTTATTTACTCTATCGAAACCCTTCATGATTTTGAACACCTCTATCAAATCTCTGCTCTAAGGAGAACTCAGTTTCACTAGTCTTTCCACTTAACTGAAGTCTTTCATCCCTGGTACCATTCTAGTAAATCTCGACTGCACCCTCTCTAAGTCTTGACATCCGTCCTAAAGTGCGGTGCCCAGAATTGGCCACATTACTCCAGCTGAGGCCTAACCAGTGTTTTATAAGCATAATTATTAGCATAATTTCCTTGCTTTTGTACTCTATGCCTCTATTTATAATGCCAATGGTCCCACATGGCAGATTGGTCAAAAAAGTAAAGGTCCATGGGATCCAAGGGAATGTGGCAAATTGGATCCAAAATTGGCTCAGTGGCAGGAAGCAAAAGGTAATGGTTGACGGGTGTTTTTTTGCGACTGGAAGGCTGTATCCGGTGGGGTGCTGTAGGGCTCGGTACTAGGTACTTTGCTTTTTGTGGTATACATTAACAATTTGGACTTAAACGTAGGGGGCATGATTAAGAAATTTGCGGATGACACGAAGATAGGCCATGTCTGACAAATTTATTAGAGTTCTTTGAGGAAGTAACAGGAAGGGTGGATAAAGGGAAACCAATGGATGCAGTATATTTGGATTTCCAAAAGGCATTCGATAAGGTGCCACATAAAAGATTACTGCACAAGATAAGAGCTCATGGTATTGGGGATAATATACTGGCCTGGATCGAGGATTGGCTAACTAATAGAAAACAAAGAATCAGGATAAAAGGGTCATTTTCAAAATGGCAATCTATAACTGGTGGGGCGCCACAGGGATCAGTGCTGGGGCCTCAACTATTTACAATATATATCAATGACTTGGATGAAGGAAGAGAGTGTCTTGTGGCCAAATTTACTGATGATACAAAGACAGGTGGAAAAGCAAGTTGCGATGAGGACGCAAAGCGTCTGCAGAGGGATATTGACAGGTTAAGCGAATGGGCAAAAATTTGGCAGATGGAATATAATGTGGGAAAATGTGAAGTCATCCACTTTGGGAGGAAAAATAAAAAAGCAAAATATTATTTGAATGGTACAGAGGGATCTGGGTGCCCTTGTACATGAAACACAAAAAGTCAACATACAGGTGCAGCAGGTAATCCGGAAGGCAAACGGAATATTGGCCTTTATTTCTAGGGGGATGGAGTATAAAAGCAGGGAAGTCATGCTACAACTATACAGGGTGCTGGTGAGACCACACCTGGAGTACTGCGTACAGTTCTGATGCCCTTATTTAAGGAAGGACATACTTGCATTGGAGGCAGTTCAGAGAAGGGTCACTAGGTTGATTCCGGGTATGGAAGGGTTGTCTTATGAGGAAAGATTAAACAGGTTGGGTCTATATTCATTGGAGTTCAGAAGAATGACAGGAAATCTTATTAAAACATTCTGAGGGGACTCGATAGGGTAGATGCTGAGAGGATGTTATCCCTCATGGGGGAATCTAAAACTAGGGGGCATAGTTTCAGAATAAGGGGTTGCCCGTTTAAGATGGAAATGAGGAGGAATTTCTTCTCCCAGAGGGTTGTGAATCTTTGGAATTCTTTACCTCAAAAAGCTGTGGAGGCTGAGTCATTGAATACATTCAAGGCTGAATTAGACAAATTTTTGATCAGCAAGGGAGTCAAAGGATCTGGGGAAAGGGCAGGAAAGTGGGGTTGAGGTAAAAATCAGATCAGCCGTGATCTCATTAAATGGCGGAGCAGGCTCAAGGGGCCGAATGGCCTACTCCTACTCCTATCTCTTATGGTCTTAAGACCCCACTGTAAACAGCCTTCCAGTCGCAAAAATACCCATTAACCATTACCCTTTGCCTCCTGCCACTGAACCAATTTTGGATCCAACTTACCACTCTCCCTTGGATCCTTTGGGCTTTTACTTTTTTGACCAGCCTGCCATGTGGGGCCTTGTCAAAAGCCTTGCTAAAATCCATGTACACTACATCAAACACATTACCCTCATTGGCCCTCCTTATTGCCTGCTGAAAAAATTCAGTCAAGTTAGTCAGACACAACCTTCCCTTAACAAATCCATGTTGACTGTCCTTAATTTATAAAGGCACAGGTTAATCATGATTTATCCTGTCCCTCAGAATCAATTCCAATAATTTGCCCACCACCGAGGTTAGACTGACTGGCCTATAATTTTTCGATCTCTCTCTTTCTCCCTTTTTAAACAACGGTACGACGTTAGCAGTCCTCCAATCCTCTGGCACCACGCCTGTATCCAGTGAGGATTGGAAAACGATGGTCAGAGCCTCTGCTATTTCCTCTCTTGCTTCTCTTAACAGCCTGGGATACATTTCATCTGGGCCTGACTATTTATCTACTTTCAAAAGGTGCTAAACCCCTTAATACTTCTTCGCTCACTATGTTTATCCCATCCAATATTTCACACGCCTCCTCCTTAACTATAATCTCTGCACCGTCCCTCTCTTTTCTGAAGACGGACGCAAAGTATTCATTAAGAACCACACCCACATCTTCCGCCTCCACACATAGAGAGCAAGAAGATAACCTATTAGGTTACCTTTTTGGTCTCTATGTATTTATAAAACATTTTTGGGTTTTCCTTAATTTTACTTGCCAGTATGTTTTCATGCCCTCTCTTTGCTTTCCTAATTTCCTTTTTAATTTCACCCCTGCACTTTCTATACTCCTCTAGGCTTTCTGCAGTATTGAGCTCTTGGTGTCTGACATAAGCTTCCCTTTTTTTGCCTTATCTTACCCTGTATGTTCCTAGTCATCCAAGGAGCTCTAGATTTGGGAGTCCCACCCTTTTTCTTTGTAGGAACATGTTTACCCTGAACCCCCTGAATGCCTCCCATTGTTCTGACACTGATTTACCTTCAAGTAGCTGTTTCCAGTCCACTTTTGCTAAATCACTTCTCAGCTTAGTAAAATTGGCCTTTCCTCAATTTAGAACTTTTATTCCTGTTCTATCTCTATCCTTTTCCATAACTATGCTAAATCTAACTGAATTATGATCACCACCAAAATGCTCTCCCACTGATACTCCTTCCACCTGCCCAGCTTCATTCCCTAAAACTAAATCCAAAACTACCCCCCCTCTTGTTGGGCTTGCCATATACTGGCTAAAAGATTTCTCCTGAATGCAATTTAAGAATTCTGCACTCTCTATCCCTATTGCATTAATTGTATCCCAGTTATTATTAGGGTAGTTCAAATCCCCTATTACTGCCCTATTGTTTTTGCACTTCTCAGAAATTTGCCTACATATTTGCCCTTCTATCTCCCTCTGACTATTTGGGGGGGTCTATAGTACACTCCCAGCAGTGTGACTGCCCCTTTTTAGTTCTTCAGCTCAACCCATGTGGCCTCATTTGATGATCCTTCTAACATATCATCCCTCCTCACAGCTGTAATTGTTTCTTTAACCAATATTGCCACCCCCCTCCTTTTTTAACCCTCCTCTATCTCATCTGAAAACCCCCTCTCTTAACCCAATCTTTCTTTCCCTCTCTTTATTTTGCTTTCTGTACCTGATTTGAGATTGAATTCACTATTCTAACTTACATTTCCTGGTTCAGGTTCTCTGCTGCTCAGTAACAATTCTTCGATCTGATTGGTTAAGGAGATACACAGTTGCTGAGAAATTTTTAAAAAGTTAACAAACTCTGCTTCTGAAGTTCTGCTCAGAAACAGTAAATTTTGTTATAAACGGCACAGATGATCACAATAGGGCTGTAACTTGTTATACTGTAAATATGCATGAGACTGGTGGAACTATAGATATTGGACCTGTTTAATTGATCTAAAACATGTACCTTAAATGTATTGATATAAACTTTCAATGTATTTTGGTGTGTGCAAAGATCAAGAAATTGGTACGTTTAATAAGCCCATAGTAGCTTACTGCCCCCTGTTGATAATTCCAGATAAGACCAGGATTGGTGAATTACAGTTTTGCAGGTAGCAGCGTTCTTCATTCCAGCATCCTCCACATACTAAATCCAAATTACCAAAAGGCAAAACCACGTAGATGTTGCCCCTTCATGACTTTTGGGTAGAATTTCCATGGGAGCTCCTTGATCTCCAGCCGCAAGATCAACGGAAATCCTAGAGGAGAGGTGCAAATAGCCGTTTGTGCTGTTTCAATAGGGTTTCTGCCAAAGTTATGGCAAATCATCAGAATCCCCATGGAAATTCCTGGTGCTTGCCTTTTGTCTTTTAGTCCTTTTTCTCCTGTATGCAGTGTGCAGTTTGAATTCAACAGTTTTTCTCTCAGTTTTGTTTTCTGGGGAGACCAGGCATTTATGCTTCATTTTTAAAAATTGTGTGTTCACTGATGAATCTACCAGAAGCTTTCAACTTTCCTCAGCTACTTTGTAGGTATTTTAAACCAACATGTCCGCTTCTCGATTTTTCACAAGAAAAATTGCATTTTTCACTAGGATTAAAAGTAATCAATATGAACCAATCAGGTGTTACTTTCTCTTGCATGTGAATTTTTGAGGCAGAAATATTTTAAGATAAGCTGATAGTTTGAGTTACAGATATAGGTGTATTTAGTGTTGGTCTCTAAAGTTAGGAAAAAAAACAAAAACTGCTGACCAGTTTTTAAAAACTCTTCCTTTTCCTCAAAGGAACTTTCTGGGTATCCTTAGCTGTTACCTTACATGAAGATTTATTTTCAAGATTAGTTACAACCACTTTTTTTTTGAGATGAAGAGGATGATAAAGAGGATGCTTCTTAGTGTGAATACATTAACTGACTTTATTTGAACCCCCCAGTCCATACAATTATGGAATTGTTATGCTTTGGAAAGAAAATAGGGAGCAGGGTTGGAGTGGCAATAAGTTTTAATTAATTTTTAAAAAAATATTACACCAGGGTACTATAAAACATATCAGTTTGATGTGTGACATGGACTGTTGACTTGTTTGGAAGTGTAGCACCCCCTTAAGCATTTTAACTATTTGTTTATACATGATGGTACAGTAACCAGGAGAAAGCTTCCACCATCCATATTAAAGTGGTGAACATCCATAGGGAACGTGACATGTGTCATTAATAATGAGTGGAAAAGACTGCAAACACCAGCCTGTAGGTAGCCAGTCAGGTGGAACAGAGTCTCAGTAAAGGAAGACGTAGTTCAGATACTGGATGGGCTAAAAATTGATAAAGGAGGTACTAGAAAGGCTAGCTGTACTTCAAGTAGATAAGTCACCCGGTCCAGATGAGATACATCCTAGGTCGCTGAGGGAAGTAAGGGTAGAAATTGTGGAGGTACTGGCCAAAATCTTCCAAACATCCGTAGATACGGGGGTGGTACCAGAGGCCTGGAGAATTGCAAATGTTACACACCCTTGTTCAAAAAAGGGTGTAAGGATAAAGCAAGCAACTACAGGCCAGTCAGTTTAACCTCGGTGGTGGGGAACGTTTAGAAACGATAATCTGGAACAGAATTAACAGTCACTTGGATAAATGTGGATTGATTAGGGAAAGCCAGCACTGATTTGTTAAAGGCAAATTGTGTTTAATTAACTTGATAGAGTTTTTTGATGAGGTAACAGAGAGGGTAGATGAGGGCAATGTGGTTGATGTGGTGTACATGGACTTTCAAAAGGCGTTTGATAAAGTGCCGCATAATAGGCTTGTCATCAAGATCGAAGCCCATGAATAAAGGGGTAGTAGCAACATGGATACAGAATTGGCTAAGTAACAGGAAGCAGAGAGTAGTGGTGAACGGTTGTTTTTCAGACTGGAGGGGGGTGTACGGTGGTGTTCTCCAGGGGTCAGTACTAGGACCACTGCTTTTCTTGATATATATTAGTGACTTGGACATGAGCGCATAGGGCACAATTTCCAAATTTGCAGATGACACAAAACTTGGAAGTGCAGTGAACAGTGAGGAGGATAGTGATAGACTTCAAAAGGATATAGTCAGGTTGGTGGCATGGGCGGACACGTGGCAGATGAAATTTAACGCAGAAAAATGCAAAGTGATACATTTCAGTAGGAAGAACGAGGCGAGGCAATATAAACTAAAGGGCACAATTCTAAAAGGGGTACAGGAACAGAGAGATCTGGGAGTATATGTGCACAAATCGTTGAAGATGGTAGGGCAGATTGAGAAAGCGGTTAAAAAAAGCATACGGGTTCCTGGGCTTTATAAATAGAGGCATAGAGTACAAAAGCAAGGTAGTCATGATGAACCTTTATAAATCACTGGTTCGACCGCAACTGGAGTATTGTGTTCAGTTCTGGGCACCACACTTTAGAAAAGATGTGAATGTCTTGGATGCAGAAGAGATTTACTAGAATGATTCCAGGGATGAGGGACTTCAGTTACGTGGATAGACTGGAGAAGCTAGGGTTGTTCTCCTTGGAACAGAGAAGGTTGAGAGGAGATTTGATAGAGGTATTCAAAATCATGAAGAGTCTAGACAGGATAGAGAGAAACTGTTCCCATTGGTGGAAGGGTCAAGAACCAGAGGGCATGGATTTATGGCGATTGGCAAAAGAATCAAAGGTGACATGAGGAAAAACTTTCTTACGCAACAAGTGGTTAGGATCTGGAATGCACTGCCAGGGGGGTGGCGGAGGCAGATTCAATCATGGCCTTCGAAACGGAACTGGATAACTACTTGAAAGGAAAAAATGTGCAGGGGTACCTGGATAGGGCAGGGGAATGGGACTTTCTAAATTTCTCTTGCATACAGCAGACATGGACTCGATGGGCCGAATGGCTCCCTCCGTGCTGTAACCTTTCTATGACTCTAAGAAAGACTGGATTAAGGGAGAGATAGAGAGAGAGAGAAAAAGTTAAAGAAAATGTTATTTAAATTTAATAAAAATCTCCAACAATTAAAAGCTGAAGGAATGAGACTCCACACTTGTAAGTTAATTGTCAGTGCCAGAGAGGTTGTTTGGCAGTAATTAAGACTTACCACGCTGTTAAAAAGGGTACTTAGACTGAAAAGGACAAGCCCCAACTTTCTGTGGCGAGTCTAATTCGTATCTACCATACAAATAGAGGAACTTCACGCCATTCAATGTATTTGAATGGTGAGTTAGACAGCGAGATGCCGTTTTTGGTGAAGCTGATGGCAAAAATGGCATATCTCAGACAGCAACCTCCGGATTTTTGCATTTAACTGCGCATCTGCCCTCCCCTGAAATTGCAGTCCGATTTGCGCATAAATAACCACTGTTAACCTCACTTTTTTTGACAGTAAATTCTGGCCCCTGCTGTTTAGATCTTTTACTGCAACTTCTCCATTACAAATTTCTTTTTCTGTTGTCAATTATTTCAACCACTCAAGTTTTTGTGTGAAATTTTACAATTTTTATTGCCTCTACACTTCCCTCCAGTATATGGGCCTCCCTATGGCTCTCTTCAGCCTCTACACGTATGATTACCTCTGGCTCCAGCTCCACTATTGATTATGGCCTCACACAAAATGCTCTATCTGGTTGGCCTCACTGCCCGTTACACCTCCCTGGCTCAGTATTGCTCCATTGGGCTTCGGATGCCTGCTGCATCTAAAACATTCAAAGTCTTGCTTCTCGCCCCAATTAAAAAAATTCCTGTTTACTAAAAATTAACGGTGTTGCTAATTTATATTTTGCTGGCATATTTTGGCCTTTGGTTTAACTATATTTGCCCACTTGCATCTTTCTTTGTTGGTGACCTTGCCACTCCTCTCCGAGCCTTGCCAGTAGACTCCACCACAAACTTTATTTGCGACCTTCTGCTCCAAACACTGTAGCAAAAAAAACCCCACAAGTACAAGAGAGAAACAGGAGAGGAGACACGATAGAGACATGTATCAGCAAACAAACAGATGCACAAATCAGTAAGTCAGAGTATTCAGGCACAATAGAAATCAGAAGTTCTCAGACATAGAGGAAGGCCATGAAAGAAAGTCAGCCAGCCACAGAATGATACAGCAGAGAAAGATCAGCCAACAGAGATCAAGGACAGACATCAAAAGGGATCCTGAAACGGGAGACACATGATTGGAGAGAAACAGAGCGCAGGGAAATACAAAGATCACTAAAGAGACACAAACTGGGTAAGAAAAAGAGATTGGGGGAGTGGCAAGAAACAGGTCAGGGTGACAGAATTAGAGACACACAATGAAGGGAGGGTCGGAAGAGAGAGGACTCAATATGAGCAACGCCATATATCACTAGTAATTTATATATGCAAATATTTAATACTTATAATCACACCTACAACAAAAATTAACATTGAATTCACCATCCCATCGATTTGTTCTGACTATCAATGCCTCCCTCATAATAAGCTCAATGGACACAATAATTATTGGGAACTCCTTTTTGGAGAAACTCTGCAGTTTAAAAGACCATAGCAGTTCTAGTTCAGAACAAATATGGCACAACCAAAATATGAAAGAGCCTAACATCATTATATGCCAAAACACTGGCGATGAGTTACCACTAGAGGACACTATTATTTTGCTACGTGGGTAAAAATGACTGAGAAATGAGGCAAACTGCAAATTAAAAGGTTGATGAGTTTAGACTTTTCAGAAAAATTCTGATTCATGAAAGTTTCTACAATTTGTAAATCAAATAGGAAAAGCTACAGCTCTTTCAAAATCTAGGAGAATGAATTAAAGTCAGTCAATCAACTGCTTGAAATATTAGATCAGAAATAATGATGACTTTAAGGCAGATGTCTATTTAACTTTTATTTCAATGCTAATTGGAACCACCTGAATGACCTAAAAAATGTTAACTTTCAATTCACCATCCCATCTGTAAGTTCTAAGGAAATTAAACATCTTTATACATTTCTCCTTCCTAGTTAATTCAAATCTGTAATTCCTGAAATTTATCATTTGTGGGTTCAGCTTTAAGTGTATTATTCATGCATCCAATTTCCAAATCCTTCACTACATTTTTATGTTTTAATCTGGGATCGTCCAATTCATTATTAGAGGCATCACACACGTCACGTCTCTCACACGCAACCCCAGAATAACAGGAGTTATTAGTAATGAATTATGCAACTCTAGCAATTAAATTCTTCACACCCGTACTCAGATTTATAGCTACTTCCATAGCAATATTTTCATCCTTTCTACATACGCTGCATTGCAGAGATCTATAGGTGAAGAACTGCATTGCACAGGGAAGCTCTGTAGAAGGAACAGAACATTACAGGGAGGGGGAAGAGGACAAGGAGGGAGAAACATTACTGTTCAAGAGTTAAACATGAATGCACTGCACTCACCATCAGAAAATAAAGTATTCAAGTAAAACCCTACATGAGGGATGAGTTCTGCCCTGAACTGTACCATGTGCAACGAGTTGTAATATTTTATTGAGTGCTATTATGCAGCCACAAGATCTGTAGTGGGATTTTTTCCCCCTCTTCCCAATGACACAAAAAAACTGAATTCCTTTTTCCAGATCTGTTACAACCACTCAAAATGACAGTATTCTGCAACATTTAATTCTTCGCTGTGTTTTGCTTTAACATTATACATGTGCTAGAACTTTTGTGTAGCAGTATCATAGGTCTTGCTGGCTCAGACATGTTAAACAAAGATAAATGTGGAGTTGGAAGACACAAACAGCTGCTTTCCTGTAGTGGATATGCAGCAACCGACCATCAAAATATACAGGTGTGCAGCATTTTGGGGAGGATTAATGGGAACCGTATCAAAATAGTTTTAAAAAGTTTTTCTAAAAGACTGATGCATCAGCAGGGACTAAACCTCTGCAATAACACTCCTTCCCCCAATTCTGAATTGTGGAAAAAAAAACTTACTTATGCTGTTTGTATCTCCGGCCCCGCCCCGTCCCCCACCCTCCCACCTACATTTTTCTCCTCTCCTTAAGGAGCTGGTTTATGATGGGATTTGGTTCCACAGATGTCAGTAGCCCTCAGGTCTTCATTTATCAGCACTTGCAGCAGCCTCTTCAAACGTGGGTGCGGAAAGAATCGCAAAGCTGACCCTGATCCCATCCACGTAAGTACATTTTCCTTAGAGGGTCAGATAACAATCAGGAGCAAGAACATCAGTTAAATTTTTCTGCCCCCTGGCTTGGGGATACTGAAGCCCCATTATCAGTACTCCAGCTGAGATCATCTAACTCAGCACAAATAGGGGATTGAAACTGGTACTGTACCTTCCTGATTTATATGGTTCAATATAACTGCATTGTCATATACTCATCAATCAATCATGGGAGCAGGCAATGTTTGCAGATCAGAGGTAATGCATCATCATTGCATTTGGGTCTTGAACTCTAAGCATAATCCATAATCTTAATTAATTAGATTTATGTGCATAGCATGTACCACAGATAGGCTCTAGTGATACAAAATTGACAATTTCACTGATGAAAAAAAGGTCACAGCCCTAGTGTACATTCTTGGTCATCCCCCACAAAAAAGTGTATCTACCGTGATACTCCAAATAACAAAAGTAAAAAGTGTCAAGTACAAGGAAGTAATTACGAATGTCATGGGTACAACAGAAAACACAGCACCACAATGACCAGTTTGCTAGGTATACTTATTTTAATAAATTACTGAAGTTTTATATGTACATTTTATACAATTCCAGATGAGGCACATTTGAAGAAAGTGGTAATGTAACTGTAACAGGACACGAACAATAGCAGTGCCAACATGCCTGCAGTTCTCTGCTTGTGTGAATTTCTATTTCAGAAAAATATATTTTAGAATATACCTTCTTTTTTAAAATTCAAAATAATTTCTAGGAATTCTCTTCACAATATACAACACACTGCACTTGAGCACAATCTGTGTGAATACAGATCATTACCAAACTCCACAAAATAACCCAAAATCAGATGGGTCACATTTTAAATAAATCTGAAACAAATTTAGAAGTACTCAATTAGAAATTTAGTTGAAACTCAATCCCTAGCACATCTGAAAAACAATGATGAAACCAGAACAAGTTATTTTCTCTGAGATCAAAAATATGTTTTAGACAGTAATGGACTGAGAAAAGCAACTAAGATGGGTTGGAAGAGTTTGTGTTAAAAGACCACTATTAAAATTGTACCAATAGCGATCTAACTGGTGAATCTACACCGAACAGTGCTGATCAGAAGGGCAGTTTTATCAATGCCCAATTTTAGAAAATTGCACTTCTCTCAACACAATCCTCAGATGGACAAGCACAATTCTGGGACAGGGTCTGAATTTAGGCTTTTGCCATTCCTTTCCCCACACTAGTTATCCCAGTATCTATTTGATATTGTTCCTATCCTCATGTAGAAGCTACAGAATTTAAAAAGAAAACTAAAATTACCAAGTAAACGATCACCTTATTTTAAGGCATAGATTACCCTCAGAATGACCTTGCTCAGTGCATTTCTTCACTTAGTATTTGATGGCAGAAATAACTCCAGTTTCAAGGAAAAAAAATAAAAAGGATTGGTGAGGGCACATCCATTTTTTTATACTACTTTTATATGAGTAATTAAACGGAGATGATTTTGGAAAATTGATTTTTTTTAAATGATTTTTGGGGGAATAGGAAAATACGATCTTCACTTGCTATATCAGACTATTTAAAAACCACTCTATCAAGGGCAATTCATTTTCCAAAGATTACAAAAAATGTCTGAATGAAGAGTGCAGCAGTTACAAATTTCCTTAATCATATCTAATATTCATTTTTACCAAATTAGACTTTCTTTCTGGGATTACAAAATTGAATTCAATAGAACCATTTCATCAGTCAGCTTACCCACGTACACTCTGGTAATAATGCTTCATAAGAATGTGCTTCTTCCAAACAGAACAAACTTCTAGTAAAATAGGAATTTCATAATATCAGGAAAGAGGTTTTTGTACATGCCCAAAGAACCTCACAAAAACAGGCATCCCACTGGTTCAAAGGTGAACTCAGTCCAAATAAACTGATGCCCTGATGCACGCATCAGCAAAGAGATGAAAGTTAACGATAGCAGGCCTACGAAGCTGTTTGCATATAGGCTGAAGGTGAGGTAGCAGATTAAGTGTTTGAGGCTGTGCACAGTTAGCAGCTGAGGCCAAGTGTAAGGAAAGAACAAGGATGTGGTTATTCTGCTGAACTGGACAACTTTCTTCAGTTTTAGTGAAACCCTTTTGACTTTAACAAAAAGCAGCTTTTCACTCAAGTACAAAAGGTTTCTCTAAATTCCCCACAATACTTTGTCTTAAATGTTAAATATAAAATTGTCAAAAATAGTATGATTAGATAATCCATACATACTGTTCTTTAGAAAACTGCAGTCATTTTCACAGGTCAATTTTAAATCTGTACCTGAAAGTTATCAGAAAATAAAAATAATCTTCTTTAACAGATACCTCAACCACAGCCTTCTCACAAAATGGAAACAAAGACATGGGATATGCATGAGACACTTGAAATTTGCTCTTATAACAAGCCTTACAAATGAAAAAAAAAACAAGTATTTCTTTTATTCTTAGCAGTTTAATTGTCTGGGATATTGACATAAGAATCTATAGCTCAATTATTACAACTCCAACAGTTATTAAATATAATCCTGTTTCATTCATTTGCAAACAGCCAAAATAGTGAACTTTATATTTCCACAAAGTATTTTGTTCAAATTTGTAAGAAGGCTGAGGGAAGTTAGGGCTGTAATTTCACAGATTGCATTCCTTAAAGCTTTGCAACGTCAGGTAAATCTAATGATTTGCATAGCAGTCTTCAAAAATCTATGTACACATTTCTATGCAAGTCATTTGGGCCCTTTCTCTCCGCCCCTCCCTCCCCATTCTGTGGAGCTTCAGGGATTCAACAGAAACAAATGCACTCTGTCAAAGGTATACAGACTTAGTTATAGTAGATTCTATGATTTTTTTTTCTTTAGGGGCAATAGTACACAATTACCACAGCCAAATGGGACACAAACTGGAATCCAATCGGGAAAGAGTTTATTATTACAGGGGTAGTAAATAGATCAGATCAACCTTCACAAAATGATGTTCCTTTCCCCTCTCCACTGATGTACAAGTTACAACCCTGAGTTGTGGCTCTGAATGTGTGTCTTCTCCAAAATTATCTGAGTGCTGATCACCAGCATCAAGTGGAACTTCCTCCATCAGGATGACACTTTGGACAGTACTTGAAGAACTGGCAGTGTTGGATACATACGTTCAAGTAGCTTGCATTAAAAACAAAGCAACCAAAACCATATGGGTACATCCACTTCCACGGATCTCAAAGTCCTTCTTCAAAATGGTTTCCAATTTTCGTAGGCCATTTGGTCTTTTAATGTCCAGTAGATCCAGTGGAGTTCAACACATTGTTCTTCATTTAGATCTGCTATTTTTCTTCAAAGCTAGTAAAGCTGATGTCCTCACACACTGCTGTCCTGCAGCAGTGGCTCATTGTCCTCATCACTGCCAATGGGTGGAGTGGTGGGATTGTTGCCAAGACTGCCGCTATGCTTCCTTACATTATTGGCTTTACCAGACATACTATGCTCAGGGATAAATAAGGCAACCAAAAAAGCCACCAGGACTGTAATGGCTCCAAACAAGAAAGGTGGTCCAGGGATAATGGAATCCTGAATGAACAAGAAATGAATGAACTCATGAGCAAATCAACAGCTTGCAATTATACAGCACCTTTAACATAGAAAAAACGTTCAAAAACGTTTCACATAGGATATTGGCAGGGTGATCAAAGCTTGGTCAAAGAGGTTTTAAGGAGGATCTTGAAGGAGGGAGGTGGCAAGGCAGAGGGGTTTAGTGAGAGAATTTCAGCAGTGGACCCCCAGACAGTTGAAGGCACAGCCACCAATGGTGGGGGTTGCATAAGGGGCAGTCTGAGGAATGGCAAGTTTGGGGGTGGGAGTTATAGGGCTGGCAGAGGTTACAGAGGTACGGTGGGTTGAGGCCATGGAGGGGTTTAAACACAAGGATGAGCATTTTAAATCTAAGGAGTTGGGGAATCAGGAGCCAATATAGATCAGCGAAGGCAGGGATGATGGCTACGAGGGATAAGAGACAGGCAGCAGAGTTTTGGATGAGCCGAAGTTTACAGAGGGCGGAGGATAGAAGGCCGGCCTGTAGAGTATTGCAATAATCATGTCTGGAGCGACAAAGCCTCCAGGGATGAGGGTTACAGTGGCAGATGGACTGAGGTAGGGGTGGAGGCGGGCGATATTACGGAGGTGGAAATAGGCAGCCTTTGTGATAGAGAGCATATAGGGTTAGAAGTTTAGCTCAGGGTCAAATTCAAAGCTGAGATTGTGAACAATCTGGTTCAGCCTGAGACAATGGTTGGGAAGGGGGTTGGAATACAGAGTTTGTGGCAGAGGCCAAAGACAATGTCTTCTGATTTCCGAATGTTTAGCTGGAGGAAACTGTGGCTCTTCCAAGACCGCATGTTGGATAAACAAACTGACAACAGAGGCAGTGGAGTGGTTGAGAGAGGTGGTGGAAACGTAAAGCAGAGTATCAGCATACAAGTGGAAGTTGATCCCATATCTGCAGATGATGTCACAAAGGTCAGGGTCAGGAAGTGGAAGAGGCGAGCGCCAAGGATAGGTCCTTGGGGGACTCCAAAGGGAGTAGTGCAAGGGCTGGGAGAAGTCATATAGAAGAACAAAGCTCTTATGGAGCTAGCCAGTTGTACTTTGAAGACGTAAGTACCTAAATAGTTCGGGATTTTTTCTTTTGTGGATATTTGTGGTTGAATGCTACTTAAGAAAATGTTTTCCTTGCAAAATGAAGCACTGTGAAAAACTTTAGTTCGCTAATAAAATGCTGGCCCAAAGATAGCAATGGGGTGTGGAAGAGAGGAAAAGTAGATTAAAAGAGGTACTTGGTGGGCTGCATGTACTTACTGTGCCAAGAACCAAATGTAGATCTTTACAGAACAATTAATTACATTTTTAAAGAATTATATTTGAACTATAGTTCAGATATCTGGTCAGCTTCAAGCTATTCTGACTTCATAACACAATAAATTCAATAAAGTGGTGATAAAGATAAATCATTAAACAGTTAATGACAGGACAAATTGCTGAAGAAGCATTGAAAGGTTTATGCAATTTACAAGAAAAGGATTGACCAAAAGAAATGCAGCAAAATCCCTTTTGATAAGGGCAAGGATTAAGGCACTTGACAGTCAAAGCATAGTGCAAAAGCTATAAAAAAGATAGAACCTTCTTACTGTTGGAGTTATCAAGCAATAAGTAATAACTTGCATTCATTTCAAAGGGAATTACTTACATGAAACCATGCAGAGGGGATTTACTAAATTGTTGCTACAAAGTAGCGAATTACAGATGATGTCAGTTGGGAACTGAAATGTAAATATTTTGCTTCTTTTGCATAAAGCTTTATAAATTAGTTACTGGACAGCCTGGTTGTACAGCATTTTGACTTATTGGCTGGAGAATTGGACAGATGATTTTCTGTTGACCATCTCAGCAGGAATGCACTAATTTTCACATCTAGCAGCTTGCACACAGCACCACTAATAAAAACATGGGAACAGGTTACTTTCCTACCCTGTAACTAGGATACGGTGCATGGCAAGAGAAAATGAAGTGGAAATATTTTTCAAAACTAATTATAATCTGTCTTAAAGAGGAGACAAGACTATTTAAAATCCGAAGTACAGTGAAGTGTTATAATTAGCTTAAGATCCTTTATTCTATCTGTAACCTGCATGATCATTCACTAATGCCATTAGCCAGATAGAAACTGATGGCGTTGCTTTTGAAATTCAAAGTGAAATCTGAGGCTGATTTTAAAACTGGAAGGTACTCCATAACCAATAAATAAAACTCAAAATACCAAAAGAACTCAGGATTTCTGATGCAAGCGCCCAAGAGCAAGGGAAAAAAAAAAAGGAAACCAAGAATTTTTAAAATCTTTTGTTGAAACTAAATTTCAAATGTTTTACTGTATAAACATACAATCCCCTGCAGTCCCATTTCTACGTTCAAACACAGTATAGGAATAAAAAGGTAAATATTAGATTTGCCATATTTAGTACAAAATTATAAACAAAAAATTGTTCTCGAAACCAACATGTTTGATATCAAATTTTACCTCCATTTTGGAATTTTGCACATTGACCGTTTTGTCAGAGATTGCATCCAGCTCCACGTGAAACATGTAGAAAATAAAACCATATAGAGCAGGTCCGAGGCCGTTGCACAACCCCCTGATTCCTGTGATCATTCCTTGCACAACACCTAAAATAACCAAGATATCCTATTATAAATTAAAACCATTACTTCAAAAGAGAGTGAAGCTGTACTAACATACTGATGATGTCATGCACCATACAATAATTATTTCCTTGTTAATTTGTTTTAAATGGGAAAGAAAATATGCCTTTAAAATTAGCACAGACAGTCTGAAATCTTTGCACTAAATTACTTAGCTGTAGACTTTTTGGTGGATACAGCAACAATTCAATGCAAGTTTAATTTTGGTATTACACTGGCTAGCTCAGTAACTTCAGTACCATCAACAAACCGAAAACCGGATTTCAGATGGCATAAGCTTTTAATTTAGAAAAGTTTTGCATTTCCAACAATGCACAGTATAGGCCTGCAGCAGTGATCTGCTTTTCACAGAATTGTTGATCTCAAGCCATGTAGAAAGGTGCAGAGTAGAAGCCAAGTGCTTCCTCAGACAGGTGGGAGAGGGGAGAAGAGGAAAGAGCATGTTATTTTCTTAAAAAAAGAGAAAAAACAAGAGGAAATAAGGGAAAGTTACTACAACTACAGTTGTGCACCAAATTCATAGTGGGATTAAAGGGAGCCAGGACGTCTACCCTTGGGACGAGGCACCGAACCAAAGACCCTAGGGAGAAAGATTTTAAAAACTCAACATCGGTCTGTCCTTAAGACAACAAAATGATTAACTTGGACAAGGATACATTCATCTAAATTGTACACTTGCAGTATATCACAAAAAGCAAAAAGGGACATTTTTAAATGAAACCCATTATCTTACTAAATCTGTTTTTGAATTTTTTTTTGAGAGATTGAGAATTCCAGTATGTAATGATGTAAATAGGATAAGAACAGACACCTCTGACTCAGAGGCCACTATTGTAGGTTTCCTCAGTTACCACAGGGCGGAGTCCAAGAAATTAGAGAAGATATAATTTTTTTTAAAGCCAACAAAAAAACTTTGAGCTATCAATAAACAAGCCAAAACCAACCCACCCACAGGCAATTGTTCTTCGTCTACAGTAATTTTGTCAAGATCATCGCAAGGCTCGGACAGCAGAAATAGGGGAAGCGATAGCTATTAAAATGGAGCTATTTTTAGTACGTGCTTAAATCATTCTTATTCCTGTATGGTTTTGTTACTCAGTAGCACATAAAAGCTACTTAGACCAAGGTAAAGGGTTCAGTTTAACTC
Source organism: Heptranchias perlo (assembly GCF_035084215.1). Taxonomy (NCBI): domain Eukaryota; kingdom Metazoa; phylum Chordata; class Chondrichthyes; order Hexanchiformes; family Hexanchidae; genus Heptranchias; species Heptranchias perlo. Next base: position 79,589,059 of record NC_090328.1, read on the forward strand.
CTTATAATGGCTGCTAGTCACTGTCAAATCCTCTCAAAATATCTTTTCAAAATCAACAATTAAATGTTGAGAATAATCTATTTTTCAGTAACTTATTTTATCTAAAATGGAGTTTCTGTGTCTTCTCACACCTGCAAAGATTACAAAAGAAATCTGTGTGGAGACACCAATGGAAGGAAAAAATTCTAAAGATTAACGCCTTACTCTCAAAATCATATGAACAGCTGCAACAAAGTCTAAGAACAGTAAAGATTTATACTTTGTGAAATGTCAACACACAGTACACTCTTAACACACTCTTCTTCCTTCACACCCCCACCCCGCCCAAGAAAGTAAGCTTGCATCCTTTGACTGTGATCTCACTATTTTCCATTTTGTCACTGTGAACTTCGATGCATACGTGCTAAGTCTTGAAGCCCCACTCTCAAAAGGTAGATTAAAATGCATCAGTACACCCTAAACAAATAAATCCAAATATCAAACCTTAAAAAAAAGATTTGGAGGACACAAACAATAATTTTTGGTTTGAAAATGCAAATCATCTCCTTTTAAAAAGTAATGAATGCTCACATTGTAAGAACTGCTCTGGCAAGTGATTTTGCACTACCAGTTCAGAAAGAAAATGCATTTATATAACGCCTTTCACGATGTCAGGACGTCCCAAAATGGATTTACAATTAATGAAACACTTTTGAAGTGTAGTCACAGTTGTAATGTAGGGAAACACGGCAGCCAATTGCATACAGTAAAGTCCCACAAACAGTAACGCAATAATGAATAATCTATTTTAGTGATGTTGGTTGAGGGATAAATAAAGGCCAGAATATCAGGGAGAACTCCCCTGCGCCTCTTTAAATAGTGCTGTAGGATTTTTTACATCCACCCGAAAAGGCAGATGGGGGCTCGGTTTAATGTCTCATCCGAAAGACAGCACCTCCAATAGTGCAGCAACCCCTCGGTATTGCACTGAAGTGTCAGCCTAGATTATGTGCTCAAGTCTCTGGAGTGGGACTTGAATCCATAACCTTCTGACTCAGAGGCAAGAGTGCCACCACTGAGCTGTTGAAAATCTTGTTAATATTGCCAGGCAAGTTCTAAAGCAGCCAGCACACAAGAACAGCAGCACATTCATTAGCTCATGCATATACAGTTGTTTTTAAATTGCAGGTTGCAATCATATTCCACAGTGTTGTTCCTTCTCCAATGATTGGAAAGACATGCACAGAACCCTGAGTGTAAAACCGCTGTGCAGCCCTGTACGGGTGGCTGATCCAAGACTCAGACACCAGAATGCACAGGCCAGCCCTAATAATCAGCCATACTTCAGACAGTTAGTGGTCAGGAAAAATGGACACCTTCACTTCTGTTGCCATTCATGTGGGCCCTGTCTGGAGGCACCTATGGAATCTCCTCTTTTGAAGGCAGCAGTGGCACCTTATCTTACCATCATAAGGATTGCTGTCAATGGGTGTTCAATTGCTCTCATTCTTTTTGACCATATGTCTCTAATATTTTGCTGATGTTGACAGCGGTATTTGAAAGTTATTGAAATTTCAAGGTTAGAGTCAACTTCGATAGCTCAGCTGGTAGAGCGGAGGACTGTAGTGGAAAGCAAAGTCACCCTTAGGTTGCTGGTTCGATTCCGACTCAAGGGAGCAAGTGTGCTTTTACTACAGCCACATTACTCTGATCACACCCAATGCTGTCTGATCTTGGAAGCTAAGCAGAGTCAGGCCTGGTTAGTACTTGAATGGGAAACCACCTGGGAATACCAAGGGCAGTAGGCTAACGCGGTGTCCAACAGCTGGTATGCGACCGATGGGCACCGCAGTAGGGACTGGAGTGCATAGTAGACACAGGTGGAAACATAGTTACTTGATTTGTTAAGTTTCCTTTTTCTTTTGTATGATTTGGGTCTTATTAGTTGTGTCCCTCTAAAAAAAAAGAGGCACTTGTGTTAGATTTTTTGTTTGATGACACTGAGGCAACCCAGTGTCTCCTTATTGTCCAATTAAGAGAGTAGGGTCAACTTGGGGAACCTCCTTAATTCACACAATTGATGTGGTACTGAATCCAGAGTTGGTTTATGCACCATAGTCATAAAGAAAATAAAAAAGGGGGGAAAAAACAGTAAGAAAACTTGCATTTATATAGCACCTTCCACATCCTCAGGACATTCCAAAGCACTTCAGAGCCAATGAAGTACTTTTGAATTGTAGTTACCGTTGTCCACAGCAAGGTCTCACATGCAGCAATGAGACAGACAATCAGATAATCTAGGGTTTTTCTGGTGTTGGTTGAGGGATAAATTTTGACCAGGATATTGGGAGAACTCCCCTGTTCTTCAAATAGTGCCATGTGATCTTTTATGTCCACCTGAGCAGGTTTAATATCTCATTCAAAAGAAGGCAACTCCCTCAGTACAACAATTGTGTCAGGCTAGATTATATAAGTCCTGGAGTGGAGCATGAATTCATGACCTTCTGACTTAGAGGTGAGAGTTCTACTACAGAGCCAAAGCTGACACTATATTAAACACCGTCAGTCATGTCACAATGTGATAACATTCTTACTGTTGTATATGCAGAAAATAAATTACATGTCAAGAAGCAACTCTCATTTGCAGTACTCCTAAATTGCTCAACAAAGACTGGTTTATTTGCTGTAAACCATCTGGTTCTCAACATAGAATTACATAGAATGTACAGCACAGAAAGAGACCACTTAGCCCAACATGTCCATGCCTATGTTTAGGATCCACATGAGGCTCCTCCCAGTCTTCATCTAACCCCATCAACATATCCTTCTACCCCTTTCTCCCTCGTGTGTTTATCTAGCTTCCCCTTAAATGCATCTATGCTAGTCGCTTCAACTACCCCTTGTGACAGTGAGTTCCACATTCTAACCACTCTCTGGGTAAAGAAGTTTCTTCTGAATTCCCTATTGGATTTATTAGTGACAACCTTATATTTATGGCCCCTAGTTCTGGTCTCCCCCACAAGTAGAAACATTTTCTCTACATCTACCCTATCAAACCCTTTCATAACCTTAAAGACATCTATCAGGTCACCCCTCAGTCTTCTCTTTTCCAGAGAAAAGAGCCCCAGCCTGTTCAATTTTTGCAGATAGTTATAACCTTTCAATTCTGGTATCATCCTTGTAAGTCTTTCTTGCACCTTCTCCAGTGCCTCTATACCCTTTTTATAATATGGAAACAGAGAGTAGGCATAAAAATGGGTCATTTGCAGGTTGGCAAGATGTAACGAGTGGAGTGCCACAGAGATCAGTGCTTGGGCCTCAACTATTTACAATCTATATCAATGACTTGGATGAAGGGACTGAATGTAAGGTTGCTAAATTTGCTGATGACGCAAAGGTAGGTAGGAAAGTAAGTTGTGAGGAGGACATAAGGAGTCTGCAAAGGGATATAGATAGGTTAAGTGAGTGGGCAAAATTTGGCAGATGGCATATAATGTGGGAAAATGTGAACTTGTCCACTTTGGCAGGAGGAATAGAAAATTATTTAAATGGATTGCAGAACTATAAGGTCCAGAGGGATCTGGGTGTCCTAGTACATGAATCACAAAAGTATGCAGATACTTCCTAACCAGCAAGTGATTAGGAAGGCAAATGGAATGTTGTCATTTATTGCAAGGGGAATGGAATATAAAAGTAGAGATGTTTTGCTACAGTTGTACAGGACATTGGTGAGACCTCATCTAGAATACTGTGTGCAATTTTAGTCTCCTTATTTAAGAAAGGACAGAATTGCTTTGGAGGCGGTTCAGAGAAGGTTCACTCGATTGATTCCTGGGATGAGAGGGTTATCTTATGAGGAAAGGTTGACAAGTTGGACCTGTATACACTGGAAATCCTGAGGGGACTAGAAGGGGTAGATGCTGAGAGGATGTTTCCCCTTGTGGGAGAGACTAGAACTAGAGGCCACAGTTTAAAAATAAGGGGTCTCCCATTTAAAGACAGAGATGAGGAGAAATTTTTTCTCTCAGAGGGTCGTGAGTCTGTGGAACTTTCTTCCCCAGAGAGCAGTGGAGGCAGGGTCATTGAATATTTTTAAGGCTGAGTTAGATAGATTCCTGATTAACAAGGGAGTCAAAGGTTATAGTAGGTAGACGGGAAAGTAGGGTTGAGGTCACAATCAGATCAGCCATTATCTTATCAAATGGCAGAGCAGGCTCGAGGGGCCAAATGGCCTACCCCTGCTATTAATTCATATGTTTGTAGAACTGTTCACAGTACTCCAAGTGTGATCTAACGAAGTTCCTTTACAAGGTTAACATGAAGTCTCTGGCTTTTAAATTTTATACCTCTAGAAATTAACCCCAGTGCTTTGTTTGCCTTTATTATGGCCTTATTAACCTGCATCACTACATTTAGTGATTTATGTATCTGTACCCCCAGATCCCTCTGCTCCTCTACTCCATTTAGACTATTATCCAAGGAGTGTGTGGCTTCCTTATTCTTCCTATCAAAATGTACCACCTCACTTAATATATTGAAATTCATTTGCCAATTACAGGCCCATCCTGCAAGTTTATTAATGTCTTCCTGCATTTTGTCACAATCCTCCACGGTATTAACTATACCCCCCAATTTGGGTTCGTTTGCAAATTTTGAAATTGTACTTGCAATAACAGAGTCCAAATCGTTTATGTAAATGGTGAACAACAGTGGCCCCGGCACTGATCCTTGTGGAACACCACTTCCCACCTTTTGCCAGTCTGAATAACTAGTTACCGTTAACCCCTACTCTCTGTTTTGTAGCCAGCTTGCTATCCATTCTGCTACTTGTCTCCTGACTCCACATGCTCTGACCTTAGTCATGAGTCTACAATGCGGTATCTTATCGAAGGACTTTTGAAAATCCAAATATATTATATCTAATGGATTATTCTTGTCTACCCTTTCTGTTACTTCTTCAAAGAATTCAGTAAGGTTAGTCAAGCATCACCTTCCCTTTTGAAATCTGTGCTGACTATTCCTTATTATATTTTCGGTTTCTATATGTTTTTCTATTTCATCTTTGAGTAAGAATTCCATTATCTTTCCTTCCACTGACGATATGCTAATTGGTCTATAGAATGTAGAATCATACAGCACAGGAGGCAGCCATTCAGCCCATCGCGCCTGTGCCAGCTCTTTGAAAAAGAGTTATCCCATTCCCCTGCTCTTTCTCCATAGCCCTACAAATGTTTCCTTTTCAAGTATATATCCAATTCCTTTTGAAACTTAATACTGAACCTGCTTGCACCACCCTTTCAGGCAGTGCATTCCAGATCATAACTTGCTGCGTAAAAGAAATTCTCATCTCCCCTCTGGTTCTTTTGTCTCTTTTATATTTCCAAATGGCATAATTCTGAAGTCAGAGGAGGGACAGAGAGAAATCAGGTCCCAAGTGCTAATACTGTACAAGCAATTGATCTTCTAAAGGTTACTGCCCCAACGGAATCCACTACGTGCATCAGCAAAGTATTCTAAACTGGACAACACAGAATGCAGAACTGATCTTTGAATTTCATGACTAATACATAACTGTTATTCCTGAATTCAATTTCAAGCTGAAGGTTCATTAAGAATGAAATTTGCTTGCTGCGAACAAAATAGTGAAGCTAAATCACTCACCCTGCTGATCAGAATCTGCATTTGTTGAAACCAGAGCACTGACTGCTGGAAAAGTAATACTGGACATTGCTGCCACAGCTCCTGCTGCCCACATCATCCTAAGAAAGCAAATGACAATTAAAGGGTTAGTGTCAGACTAGTCACTTCAATATATCCCATTCATATTGTGCTAGTGACAACCTCTTCTTCCCCACTCCTCCCCAAAAGACCCAGAGCGATGCTACTAATACTGTAGCCAGTTTCAAAATTACAATTTGCATCACTGACAGCTTGAAAATAGAAAATGATGCAGGCCAGAAGTTCTACAATTTTTTTTTGATTTTTGTACTGTGGAAGCAATAAATGGCTCTTCTTTAAATATATGCACTTTATATATACATAAACATACATTTGATACAATGCTCCTAACATGAGGAATTTGCAAGCTCAAGTATTCAAAAATCCAGATAACTAACCTGGTTTCTAGCATCACTGGATTCACATAATTGCATTTTACAGAATACATGTCAATATCTCAATGAAGCATGCCTGCTTACCAGGGCTGGGATCCAAAGCCATACCAAGCCAGTTGCAGCATCTGAAATCCAAGGCCAAGGAGAACAGTGTTCTTGTTCCCTATGGACCTCATTAGGACACTAAGAAATACAGTCTGTGAAAACAGAAGTTAGAAAAAAATCCATTAATGTGTGCCTATTTCTTACCTTTAAAGAATGTTTGCACCCTTAGATATGAAGAATCTATTAGACTATGAGAATTGCGCAGAATTTACAGTACAGAAACATAGGAGGGAAATATTGGCACTAAATTGGGCTGTGTGGCGCCCATTGTTTCGGGGTTACACGGCCTCTCTGACGTTCAAGGTGGTGACTTAGATGCGCATGCATGTTTCCAGCGTGACGTGCGCCAGATACCATCTTGGTATAGGAGTTAGTGCAGGCGCAGATAACGAACGCTGGAATCATGTAAAGTAGGGAGAAAATGGCTTCAGTGTACAACGCTGTTTTAAAGTGATAGACACCATTTTGGGTCTTAACGCTCAACTCAATGCACAGTCTTAACCCCGACCATCTGAACGTGTCTTACAGTGCCTGAAGGACCCCCCGCCGGCTCTATTTAAAGGGACCATGCAGGATTTACAGGTTAGTGTCTGGATTATTGCTTCTAGCTGCCGAGACATTTGTAACTGTTTTTGGAGGTCTCCTATACTTGAATTCTAGGACTAGGTGGTATAGCCTAGCATTTAGAGCCAGGACGTGCAGGAGTGAAGTTAGGAAATGCTTCTACATGCAAAGGTTGGGAGAAGTTTGGGAAGCTCTTCTGCAAACGGCAGTTGATGCTAGCTCAATTGTTAATTCTAAATCTGAGATTGATAAAGTTCTGTGAACCAAGGGTATTAAGGGATATGGGGCTAAGACGGGTACATGGAGTTAGGTCACAGGTCCACCAGGATCTCATTGAATGGTGGAACAGGCTCGAGAGGCGGAACGCCACTGCCACTTACTGCTGCTGATATGCGCTACCTTCTCCTGCAAGAAAGCGGGACGTGTGTCTGGGCAATGTGCCTGTCACGTATGAATAGCTGCCAGTGTGTATAGCCTGTGAGTTGTGGGTCGGCAACAGTGATAATGTGTGAGGGTGAGAGGAAGCATCTGATTGGAAGAGCTGAGTACTGATGGAAAGAGATTGTTGGTATGTGGGTGATGGGGGGGGGGGTGTAGTGCGTGCAGGAGTGGATGCGGCTAGTGGTGCAGTTGGTGGAAGAAGCCACTTGACAGTTAACTTCACTCACCTTGATCACTCATGTCAAAACATTGAACTTCTTCCTGTACTGCATCCATGCTCATGGTGCTGTGCGCCTGGCATTGACTTCATCCCCTGCTGCCTCCCACTGCATTTTGAGTGTATATCTGGAGGTTCGCTTGCTCCCCCCCCACCGCCCACCGCAGATATAGGATGTCCCTCCTTCTGTCTACCTCTTGCACCAAGGCCTCTGGTGCATCAGTAAAGAACCTTGGTGCACGGAGTCTCAGATCGGCAGATTGGTGAGGTCTGGCATGCAGATTGGAGGATGTGGGATTTAGTGGTGCGCAACCTTTATTCAAACATAACTCATCAGTATGTAAATACAGGGATGGGACCTGCATCTGTGCTTTACGTGTGCCATGTCTGATCTCCGTTCAGACTCAATGCAGACAGCAGGCTGTTATATTCAGCAAATAACAGGTACCAGATACCTTTAAGAGATTTCTAACAGACAGCCTGCCTTTAAGATTGGCGCTCCCCCCGCAGGTGGAAATTGCGAATTGCATGGAATCCTCGTTCAACGCTGATTTCCAAGGCAAATTGCAGGTGAGTCCTCAGGCCTGACGAAAATCTTGTCCTGCCTGCGCAGGGACCATTGGGCGCGGGGTAATAGCGGATCGTGCTACCCCCACCCAAAAACAGGCCTTATCCAATTTCCCCCCCGTTGTCTTTCTGCAAACTGGTTAGTCCAGCAGAAAAACAAATCTTAATCCCTAACCAATTTTATCAATGGAGAATTTTAACATTCTAACAAGCAACAATGGCATTAAAATTCTGTTGTTCAAACCTGAGCACAGATTTATGAAAGTCTACAATGAAAAGGGCAGCCTAGTTTTGTTAATTACAATTTCTACTGAGATCCTGTTCCATAACTTCTTGACGGCAGCTCAGTTTATTTGATCAATTGCTGATTTGTAAAAATTGCTTTCTGAAAAGGTTTCAAATTATTGACTATGCTTGTGAACTTCCCTGAAGGTTTAGTGAATAAATGCCCACATAGTGTGGCACTGAACCATAAATCAGAAGATCCCAGAGTTAGTTGTTTTCAGTTAGGTCACAATTGGCCTCAGGATCCATGGGCTAGAGAGAGAAAAAAAACAAAAGCCATGGCTTGCACCCATGGTTAACACCCAGTCGGCCCAACTAGAAACTGCAGGTGTGAGGAGAAGATCAGGTTGGCTGTGGTACCCTCCATAGTCAATTGATCTGCTACCACTCAAAGATGAAAAATGTCCACTTGAGCAAGAATGGTTGCCTTCCCAACACCCTCTGTGAACCCATCCTGGTACAGCATTCCCATCAAAATAAATTTCGCCTCTCAATAAAGTAACCATAACCCCCAGCCAAGAAAATTGTATTCTGAAATAGAAGAGTGAAAGGATGGCTCGATCGGAGGGGAGAGGGATTTATTTTAATGACACCTGTACCTGTGGAATGGCACCTGATCAAGATTCAGGAAAGCAGGGGTAAAACTGGAACAAACAGCATATGAATGTGCCCTCACTAAATTCACAGTGATATAATGGAGCTATGGCAACTTTTACTATAAGCACAAAATCATTTATTTACATTAGAACTGGAAAAGAATGGATAGTACAGTGAATCCTTGACAATGGCTGCAGGGTGACCAAGGATGGGAACTGAACATCCATCCAGGGTTATTCAATATTTAGCAAGGACAGGCAAAAAGGGAAAGGACGTGGGGTAGCATTGTTAGTAAAGGAGGAAATCAATGCAATAGTGAGGAAGGATATTGGCTCAGAAAATCACAATGTGGAATCTGTATGGATGGAGCTAAGAAACACCAAGGGGCAGAAAACATTGGTGGGGGTTGTCTATAGGCCCCACAAACAGTTGTGGAGTTGTAGGGGAAGGCATTAAACAGGAAATTAGAGACACATGCAAGAAGGGTACAACTATAATAATGGGTGGCTTTAATTTACATATAGATTGGCAAACCAAATTAGCAATAATACTGTGGGGGAGGAATTCCTGGAGTGTGTACGTGATGGATTTCTAGACCAACATGTTGAGAACCAACTAGAGAACAGGTGATCCTAGACTGGGTATTGTGCAATGAGAAAGGATTAATTAACAATCTTGTTGTGCGGGGTCCCTTACGGAAGAGCGACTATAACATGATAGAATTCCTCATTAAGATGGAGAGTGAAGTAATTGAATCCGAAGCTAGGGTCCTGAATCTAAATAAAGGAAATTACAAAAGTATGAGGTGTGAGTTGGCTATGATAGATTGGGGAACTTTACTAAAAAGGGATGACGGTGGATAGGCAATGGCTAATATTTAAAGAACGTGTGCAGGAATTACAACAATTATTCATTCCTGTCTGGCGCAAAAATAAAACAGGAACGGTGGCTCAACCGCGGCTTACAAAAGAAATTAGGGATAGTATTAGATCCAAAGAGTAGACATATAAAGTTGCCAGAAAAAGCAGCAAGCCTGAGGATTGGGAGCAGTTCAGAATTCAGCAAAGGAGGACAAAGAGATTGATTAAGAGGGAGAAAAAAAATTGAGTATGAGAGTAAACTAGCAGGGAACATAAAAACTGACTGTAAAAGCTTCTATAAATATGTCAAGAGAAAAAGATTAGTAAAGACAAATGTAGGTCTCTTACAGTCAGAAATGGGGGAAATTATAATGGGGAACAAAGAAATGGCAGAACAACTAAACACATACTTTGGTTCTGTCTTCACAAAGGAGGACACAAATAACCTCCCAGAAATGTTAGGGAACCAAGGGTCTAGTGAGAGGAAGGAGCTGAATGAAATCAGCATTAGTAAAAAAATATAGTGCTAGGGAAATTAATGGGGCTAAAGGCTGACAAATCCCCAGGGCCTCATAATCTACATCCCAGAGTACTAAAGGAAGTGGCCCTGGAAATACTAGATGCATTGGTGGTCATCTTCCAAAACTCTGGAACACTTCCTACAGATTGGAGGGTGGCAAATGTAACCCCACTATTTAAAAAAGGATGGAGAAAAAACAGGGAACTACAGACCAGTTAGCCTAACATCAGTAGTTAGGAATATGTTTGAGTCTATTATAAAGGATGTGATAACAGAACACTTGGAAGGCATTAACGGGATTGGACAAAGTCAGCATGAGTTTATGAAAGGGAAATCATGCTTAACAAATCTACTGGAGTTTTTTTGAGGAGGTAACTAGTAGAATAGATAGCGGAGAACCAGTGGATGTGGTGTACTTGGATTTTCAGAAGGCTTTTGATAAGGTCTCACACAAGAGGTTAGTGTGCAAAATTAAAGCACATGGGATGGGGGGAATATTCTGGCATGGATTTAGAATTGGTTGACAGACAGGAAACAGCGAGTAGGAATAAACGGGTCTTTTTCCGGGTGGCAGGCAGTGTCTAGTGGGGTACTGCAGGGATCAGTGCTTGGACCCCAGCTATTCACAATATATATCAATGATTTGGATGAGGGAACGGAATGTAACATTTCCAAGTTTGCAGATGACACAAAGCTGGGGTGGAATGTGAGCTGTGAGGAGGATGCAAAGAGGCTCCAATGTGATTTAGACAAGTTGGGTGAGTGGGCAAGAACATGGCAGATGCAGTATAACGTGGATAAAGTGAGGTTATCCACTTTGGTTGTAAAAACAGAAAGACAGATTATCTGAATGGTGATAGATTGGGAAACGGGGAGGTGCAACGAGACCTGGGTGTCCTTGTACACCAGTCGCTGAAAGCGAGCATTTAGGTGCAGCAAGCAGTTAGGAAGGCGAATGGTATGTTGGCGTTCATTGCAAAAGGATTTGAGTACAGGAACAGGGATGTCTTACTGCAGTTGTACAGGGCCTTGGTGAGACCACATCTGGAGTATTGTGCGCAGTTTTGGTCTCCTTATCTGAGGAAGGATATCCTTGCCATGGAGGGAGTGCAATGAAGGTTTACCGGACTGATTCCTGGGATGGCAGGACTGACTTATGAGGAGAGGTTGAGTCGACTAGGCCTATATTCACTAGAGTTTAGAAGAATGAGAGGTGATCTCATCGAAACATATAAAATTCGAACAGGACTAGACAGACTAGGCAGGGAGAATGTTCCCGATGGCTGGGGAATCCATAATCAGGGGCCACAGTCTCAGGATACGGGGTATGCCATTTAGAACCGAGATGAGGAGAAATTTCTTCACTCAAGAGGGTGGTGAACCTGTGGAATTCTCTACCACAGAAGGCAGTGGAGGCCAAGTCATTAAATATATTCAAGAAGGCGATAGATATATTTCTTAATGCTAAAGGGATCAAGGGATATGGGGAGAAAGCGGGAATAGGGTACTGAGTTAGACGGCCAGCCATGATCATTTTGAATGGCGGAGCAGGCCCGAAGGGCCGAATGGCCTACTCTTGCTCCTATTTTCTATGATTCTATGACAATTACCAGCTGTTATCAGTATTCTGAATGCTCAGTTATACAGATGCTAATGCTAAAATTACAGTAAGCAAGGCCTGCTTAAAATGGGATAGAACTACATAGAGAGCAAAATATTGGCCTAATACGAGTGAATATTAACATCACCAGGTGTTGAAATTCCATCAGTCAATAATTTTAGCAAAGTAGTTGGCATGGGTACAAAAATGGATCTTCTCATTAAAATCAAATTGAAAGGGGCAAAGAAAACAAATTGAATCGAATTTTACCACAGTACAATTTTACAATTAGATAAGTATGCTCCAAATACACCATCCTCACATGCTATTCCTCCTTGTACAGCCTCACTGTGCTGTAATTAAGACTCATTGCTCGGTTTCCTTCCGGATATCTCTGTGCCTCCTTCAGTCTTTGTTCCAATCTACAACTTTTACAATCCAAGCTTGGTGCTAACAATTAATCATTTCCTCATTTAACTATTTTTCCCCTCTACCATGATGCTGTCCTGTACAATGGGCCTTGGCCCTTCATTTATGCTTCTCAATTTTTACAAAGTATATCAATACAATTTTTATTTTTATCAGCCCACTGGGTGTATAATATTTGAACATGTATTTCCACTGGGATGCTATTAATATCTCATTTATATTGTGGGGCTGCTTCCTGTGGAAGCATTACTACAACATGATCCCATCTCCTGGGTTTTAAATCCATCCCAATGTATTGCGTAACCAACTTGAAGACTGGAAAGAATAAGTTTGATATATTAACGAGCCACATTGTACACATTTTGTGAAGGAACAGACTAAAGCCCATTTCTCATTATACATATTTTTTCCCAACATTGGTACTAAAGAATAAAGAAACATTCAGTAGTTCAAAATTATCTTAGCTCCCATTTGTGACCAGACACTTTTCTTGCTGCAAGATAGGTTGTAAATAGCAAGTGTACAAAGTAATTTAGAGCCTGAATTTGTAGTTTTACCATCAAAAAGTGAAAATAAATTTCTTGTTCTGAAAAATCATTATTCAATATTTAAATTATCTGGATTGCAATCCAGGTAAATGAACAAAATTATTCAATACCCACCTGTGCTATTATAGAGAGGATTCCCACCACAGCTATAAAGGCTGCCAGATTTCCAGAAGAAAAGTCGATAACCTGAGAGAGGAGCAAAGATGTTAAAAATTTACAGTTAAAAGTATTAGGCTGAGAACCAGCCCAATATCTGGTAACTTGGCTTGGTAACAGGTAGCTATTTGTAAGTTAAAAAGGTCAAAATGACTATAAAAGTATTTAAATGAGAGTTTCCCCATCAGTGCGGTTTTCAACTGTTGACAATTTCATTTTTAGGTTTAATCATCAAAGAAAACATTACAAACTGCAGGAAGGATATTTGTAAATAAGTTAGCTTCTCTGATCTGCCCCGATTGCTGATCTCTACCAGGTAGCAATAAAGGCACAAAACAATTAACCTCGGCTCCCATGTGTTAAGGTTGCAGGGGTGGGGGAAGAAATGGAAGGGGAAAAAAAGTCAGCCAGTGTTCCCCTCCTGATTACTATTCAGCTGCAAGGACACACAAATAGTTAACGTTGGATAAGCAAGCTCAGCCGTGACACACATCCCATACCCTTAGCCAAATAGTCTGCTGACACAGTTAAGGCTCAAATATAAATAATGGTTGCTTGGGCAAGGTATCAGAGAGCAATTGGTGCAGAACTATATCCCAAGGAATAGTAAACACCCACAGGAAAGGAGCAGTGGTGGGAAAATTGGCATAGACAAAAAGTTTTCTCTACGAATAAAGTTTAGTTTAAAAGCTAAAAGGACTCTTTCATAAATACTAGTCTCCTTTAAAAAATTTTCATGCGGTTACAAAGTGCTCTGTAAAATCAGCGTTTCAACCCGTGCTCTCAGCTTTACAACAGCCTATCATCTTGCACACAGTAAGCTGGGCAATTAAATAATAATACTGATGCTGTATAAGAGAGCAGGAAATGCTGAGTTGAAAATTTGACACAAACCTGTTTAAGATAAAGGAAAAAGCTAGAGTACTGTCCAGCCTCAGGCAGGTACGAGAGAAACACAGTTATACAGATGAGCAGCACAGTGGTGTCCTTCCCAACCTTCTTCAAAGACTGTAATAAAAGAAAAAATGATACCATATACATTTTGTCAGCTTTAAGTTGCTTATTCACATTACATAGTACAACAGATTAGAAGCACACACCCTACAACTCTTGGCCGAGCATCCTGGAATTTAATGGAACTGCACAAACCAACAAAACAGGCAGGGAAATAACAGGATTGGTGGGAAAATACTGACCAAGATGGATCAATGATGTGGAGATGCCGGTGATGGACTGGGGTTGACAATTGTAAACAATTTTACAACACCAAGTTATAGTCCAGCAATTTTATTTTAAATTCACAAGCTTTCGGAGATTTTCTCCTTCCTCAGGCAAATGTTTTGACAATTGTAAACAATTTTACAACACCAAGTTATAGTCCAGCAATTTAAACATTTGCCTGAGGAAGGAGAAAATCTCCGAAAGCTTGTGAATTTAAAATAAAATTGCTGGACTATAACTTGGTGTTGTAAAATTGTTTACAAAAGATGGATCAAGAAAGGGACCTTGGAGCAACAGTAGATAGATTCTTCAAGACAAAGAGGAATGGAGCATAGATTCAAGAAGTAATCCTGCCATAATATAGAGCATTTGTCAGGCCCCAACTGCAATATTGTGGGCAGTTCTGCCACATCACATTGTATTGGCACAAGAAGAGAATGAGGGGGACAGAAGTACAAGAGGTAGATTCAGGCAATATGTAAGGAAGCATTACTGAGAGGATGGTCAGTTTTTGGAACAGATTGAGATTTTCCATATATCTATTATAACTTTTAGATGTAGCATATATGAGACACTGAATACACTTAACTGCTTTTCAATCCAGTTTTGCCTCATCTCCCAAGATCGCTGTCTCATACTAGGCACAGTTCCACAGACATCAACAACCCACTGGTAGTTTATCCCAGTGGCTATTCTTCATGTCTGTATCCATACAGCTATCAGTGAACAATTTCATTGAAGGGGCATCACAATCAACGTAGATCATGTCCTCACCAAATATTGATACACATACTTTCCACCAGGGGTCATTGGACAGCCACAAATAGAAACACCAAGGCCCAGAATTTGCCGACAAAAATTATGGGGTGTGAACGATGCACGCCGTTATTAACGTGCAAATCGGCCAGCAGCTTGTGGCAAGGAAGAGATACCCCTTGAACTGTGAATCGCTACAAGTTGCTGGCTAATTTGCGCGGCTCTGCCGACAGCTTCACTGAAACATCTCGCCCTTCACCTCCCCATGATTTTCATGAAGTTGCTGCATTTGCACATTAATTGCCCATTAAACTCGCCACAGAAAGTTAAGTCTAGTAATTAATAGTGTAGGCACCCTTTTAACAACATGATAATTGTTAATGACTGCCAATCAACCACTCTGGCCCAGAAAGTGAACAATTAAAAGTGTGGCGTTTCATTCCTTCAGGTAGTGAATTGTTGGAGGTTTTAAAAATGTCAATTTTTTTTTCTTATTTTTCCTGTGTCTTTTCTCTCTCTCTTAATCCAATCTTTCTTTCCCTCTCTTTCTGTACCTAATTTGACATTGAATTCACTCTCCTTCTCAGTCCTTCCTGTTTATTTCTCAATCCTTAAATCTCACTGGTTAAGGAGATACACTTTGTCCCGGCCGTTAATAGCCAACGTCCCAGATGCCCCGTTGCCCTCGCTATGCTGGTGTCAGCTCGCACTTCCAGCTACTTCGTGGGCAAAAAATTTGAGCTGAAAGGTGCAGGAAAAAGTCTAACTAAATGGGCACACTCCAACAAATTTTGGCCCTAACTGATTTTTTTCCTTTGCCTACTAAGGCCAATTGGAGCAATTCCATGAGCATCTTGGCTAACTATTCTTTAATGCACAAACCTGAGTCAATTGCATCTCTTTCCAACCAATCTAATGAATTCACCCCATCAACCTTTATTCCTGACTTGTGACACACTTGGAACAAAATGGATAATTTCTAAAGACATTTTATTCTCCATCAGATCAAGACAACCAATAAGTACCTGATATTGAAGATCTTTGTTTGGAGTTTCTTTGTCCTACATACTGACTAGGATAGCCTACTGTTACATAATCACTTTCTGCAATTTTGCTAACCTGGCTGGGACCTTCCCTGATGTTTGGGGGTATGGGGGAGGAGGTGTGATACAAACCAGCAACAGAACACAGACATGTGGATTGTAAGGTCAGACTAGCCTAAGCCAGACCCAAGATGGTAGACAAGCAGCTGCGTGCAACTGGTTAGCTCTGCCTTCCCTGGCATCACATTCTAGCGACAATAGGTGAAACTACTGCCTATGGAGAAATTTGCTTTCTTTGTCAGCAACAGCCAGGTTGTTAATATTACAGGTTTCCTTCCAAATGTGCCTTTGCTGTCAGAGGTAAAACAAGATTGCAGTCATATTACAAAATTATTTGAAAATTAGATAACTAATGCTTCAACTGAATATGCAGAAGTAAATGTCGGATAAAGCAGTTTATTCTATTCTTGAAGATTTTATATAACCGGTACAAACAGACATTCAATGTGTAAAAGCTGCTTATAATCAAACCTTTGTGTACCCTGAGGCTCTGCATGCAACAGGGTTTTGCTTGTTAACTTAATTGTTTAGTACGTTGCTTCCAATATTATTAAATTCTGTAACAATTACTGATAGCCCCAAAAATGCAAGTAGTCTGTACTAGTCCAATTAGTGCTGCAAAATGAATCAGTGCATACATAAATGATGAAATGTTGCCTCAGAGCAGCGTAATGCAGACATCGGCCGGTACGCAATATTGTCAAACTATGTCCGTGCATTCAAGAGCTAAAGAATAAAAATAACCATGTACGAACCTCTATATTAGGTATGGCTTACTTAATACGACAGCAACAAATTTTGCATTCTGGTAATTACAGTCTACATACAGATCACTACATGCTTACAGAAAAAGGGTCCGCTTGCTCCCATGAGAAAGGTGATCCCCGCGAAGCAGGCCGAACCTTCTCGGGGAGAGATTCGGGCACAGCCACTAAGATAAAGCAGATGTCCAATGCAGCAATCACAGTGGCTACAAGTACCACAAGGTTATCACCGTATTTAATTGAAAGATAACTACCAATGGCAGGACTGGTTACCAAGCTTGCTGCAAAAGTTGCAGATACCTAGGGAAAGGGCAAAAAAGACAAGTTTTACTTACAAGATCATTAACGCTTAAAATGTGAACATATCCAAAAATAAAACAAGTAACCTATGAAGTAAACACTATATAGACACATAAGGGATGAAATCAGTCTACGCCAGTAGGGCAAATGGGCTTGAAATGAAATGGAAGCCTGTTTTACACTGACTTCAACGGACAAGAAAAATTGGGCACATTATAATACGGGCTGCCGATTCACTGAGCCCATTTCGCTCGACTGGTGTAGACCAATTTCACTCCATATTGTTTTTGAGCTTCAAAGTATTTTTTTTACAGTTGGTCCACCAAATGGCAAAGGAGTGAAGAATCTGAATGTCATAAATAACACTATTGTACATGCGACTGGATTATCAATTCCACTACAGTTGTCTGAACATTAAAGAAGTGCCCAGCTGTAATGGAAATAGTCTTAACTCATGTATTCTAAGAGAATTTAAAAACTAGCACTAACTCAGTAGTCCTTTATTTGGCACCAGAGGCAAAGAAGATTACAACTGGAGCCAAAATTAGTTCCACAGCTCCAGCGAATACAATTCAGCAAAAACGCTGCCAGGCTCAAAAAATAGCAGCATCATTTTATGGGCTCATAGCAAACTCACTTTGTGGTAAAATTGAACCACTCGGGGACAGACACCATAGAATCCCATTATGTGGTTTTCATGAGTTGAGATAAAACAGGTTTGTCTGTACAAGAATTAAATGGAAAACAAAAAATATAAAATCAGCTTGACAACAGATGAACTGAAAAAGAGTTACCATGCACATGTCAGACAGATCAATACCATTTTAAAAATGTATACACTATTTATTGCTGCTAAATTTATGCTGGTGACTCCTTACTATCACAGTACCCTTTATAGGATCACTGACACCATCCCATTAATCGGGACTGCACGAATACTTCAATCATTTTTCTTCTCCCTGTATGACTGATAGTGCTGCACTTACACCATTTAGTATGTAGCCTGCAGTAAAATCAACAGCAATAGAAGGCAAACCATCACCTGGCAATTATTTCACATTGAAACATAAAACACAACTTCCCTCTCTTTGTAGCATATTTGCTTCTTTTTATAATCAAAAAATCAAAGCCAGCAAACATTAAATATGGACCATTTTGAGTATCAGTTTTCTTTATTCTGGTCCCTCTATTTTGGCATTTGCAATTATCCTTAGATCACAAGGATCTCTTTACAGTGTAATCAGGAGTTGCAAATTTAAACTTGTAGATATTAAAACTATTGATCAAGTCCTATATAGTACAGAATGAGTTTTGCTTCATCTGGAATTGTATCAACTAGAATTGATCAAAGCACAATTATATTTCATGGCAGATCCATGAAACAAATGATCCGGGCTATATATTCCTCTATTCAATAATTTTGGCAAAACAATTAGGGATAAAATGGGGAACAAGAGAAAGGAGTACAATATATCCTCTCACTGGTCTGTGCATTTTACTTGAAACAAAATGTCTCAAGTTCCAAATAGAGGAAAGTGCAAGCTGTAAATAAGACTGCTCCTTTAAATACTTTGCAACAACTAAATGTTTCTTGTGATGTAATTATAACTGAACTGAGTTTCTCTGTTCCTTCACCTTCACCTAAAGGCAGACAGATTTTCTTGTTCCTGCACCGTGATCTATTGGATCTCCTGGGTGCAGTAAAAACAAGAAAATTGGGCAAGGAAGAACAATGCAGTCATAATGGACCTTGCCCGATTTTCCATCCATTAATTTAAATGGGTGGGAAAAACGGGCAGGCTCCCTTAAAGGCATGTGCTCCACTAGGCCCTATGTTTTTATATTTGCTGTGCCTAGGCAATCCAATAGCCCCAGGAAGATCTACTCCATAAACTTTCTTTAGTTTATCTTTGGTTTCCCACAGGGAGAGGAAAACTTATAGAAACTAGCAGTCAGTTTAGCAGACCGCATCAAAGGCAATTTTGTACCCTTCCGATTGCTAATGGAAGTGTCTCGTGCCACTTTTTGAACAGGTCCAAAGTCAGTCAATGATGGTAGCCCTGTAGATAGTGTATCTGGATTTCCAATAAGCCTTCGATAAAGTGCTGCACAAATTAGGTTTAGTCTTGTGGGATTGGTGGTCAAATTTTAAGATGAACAGTGAATTAGTTATAAAGGCAGAAGGTGGCTGTTAAATGGTAGCAGTTCCGCATGGAGTTCGGACACTCATGGAGTCCCAGAGATCTGTTGCTCTTCACCATCCCTAATACTGATTTGGATGAAGGTATCGGTAGTACAATACTTTGGACAAAATAAATAAAACTGTAGATTGACTCCAATGCAATGGGGGAATGGGCATGGGAGTGGCAGATATTAATGTTGATAATTGCAGCCTGATCTATTTGAGTCTTGGTAGTTCTGGACATGTACCATGCAGGATTACCCACTTATAGGAGGAGGACAGACACCCGAGGTTTGCCGTTCATGAAAAGTTGAAGGTCCATGACCAGTATCGCAAAGCTGTAGGCAATGAAATACAAAAACTTATCTTTTATAAGACACTGGTACGGCGCCATTAAGTACTGTGCCCAGTTTTGGTGTTCTCACATGATGGTCGATACTGAGGCCCTGAAGGAGGTCCAGAGGAGCGCCACCAGCCTGATACCAAGTCACTTAGTTATCAGGACAGGTTTAGGGAGAAGCAACGGCACACGGGTAATATAATTGAGATCTTTAAAATTATGAAGGAAATAGATTCTGTCTGGATGAATAGGTTATTTGCGCTAGAGAGGGAAGGGAGGACTAGATGGCACCAGTAAAAAGTAACAAAACTAGAGGTAGGTTAGATGCCAAGTACTAATAATTGCAGAAAGTCATCAACCTCTGGGATAGATTGCTGGATCGTGCGGTGAGTATGGAGACGCCACTGGCTTTCAAAAGGGAGCTGGCAGAGTTCCTGCAAGTAGAAAGCAACCAGAATTCTAGAAGGTAGGCAGAGCTAGCAGTGATTAGTGTCATCAACTACAACAATTCCCTGGAGTTTGCGTGATTGCCATCAAGGGTCAGAGAGGAATTGGCCTAAAGTTTTTTTGCCTCTTCCAGGAGATTGTGTTAGGGAGGTGGGGTGGGGGAGGCTGATGCTGCACAGTCAAGATGGAACGGGCTGAATGCACAAGTCGGTCTTGTTCCTCTGTCTTGTGTATCTTGCATCTTGCAAGACAGGAAGTAGGAATATTCCTTGACAAGGTAGATTAATCTAGAGCCTTGAAATAGCAAACAAGCTTCGTACGAAGTTGAGAAAAGGAATTGGGCTGAGGGTGAAGAGAAGGAAGGAAATCAAATTAAAACAAGTGAAACATATAGGGATAAAAGATAGGTATACGTCCAGAACAGTCCTCACTGGAGTTGAAGAACCCTCTATAACTCATTGCTTTTCATCAGAATCTTCTTCCCTCCTCTCCTATCCAGGCTGACAGGTGGATGATGTGCTTCCAAGTCCTTTAGGAACGGTACTCTAAGCACCCATTAGAAAGAATGCAGATGCAAATGGTTGATTTTACTCTTCATTTTTTCCCCTCTCTCCCTATGAAGAGCATCATCCCATCACTTGGCATACACTCTGCTCCTAGTGGAGGTCAGAATTCACTATATGTCACCAACCATTCCACCACATAGTTTGCTGGGTTACAAGCATTTCGCCACACCAGGCGTCTGTCTGCATTTATTGAGGAGATGTTGAATGGCTAAATGGCTTCCAGTAGAATTTCAACCCTGTTTTTCATCAACATTTGTATTGTTTCACATACATGAATCATCAGCTTTGATAGTCTGATGTGAACTATCAATCTTGTAGGCAATAAAATCATAGAATGATTACAGCACAGGAGGCGGCTGTTCGGCCCATAAAGCCCATTCCAGCTCTTTGCAAGAGCAATCCAGTTAGTCCCATTTCCCCACTCTTTCCCTATAGCCCTGCAATTTTTTTTCCCCCTTCAAGTATTTATCCAATTCCTTTTTGAAAGCCACAATTGAATCTGCTTCCACCACCCTTTCATCCAGCGCATTCCAGATCATAACTACTCATTGCGTAAAAGAATTTTTCCTCATGTTGCTTTTGGTTCTTTTGCCAATCACCGGAAATCTGTGTCCCCTGGTTCTCGACCCTCCTGCTGATGGGTCTCTTTATTTATTTTATCTAAACCTTCATGATTTTGAACACTTCTATCAAATCTCCTCTCAACCTTCTCTGTTCTAAGGAGAACAACCCCAGCTTCTCCAGTCTATCCATGTAACTGAAGTCCCTCATCCCTGGAACCATTCTAGTAAATCTTCTCTGCACCCTCTCTAAAGCCTTCACATCCTTCCTAAAGTGTGGTACCCAAAAATGGACACAATACTCCAGTTGTTCCTGAGCCAGTGTTTCGTAAAGGCTCAATATAACTTCCTTGCTTTTGCACTCTATACCTCTATTTATAAAGCCCAGGATCCCATATGCTTTTTTAACCACATTCTCAACCTTTCCTGCATCAATTAATATGAACTGAGCATGCCAGATCTTAGACAAAGTGATGAAAATAAACCATATCTATCATATACTTTTAGAAGGATGTGTATTGTTTAAACCCCAATGAGAGATAGTGAACAGGAAGTTGAAGCCAAATAGTAACAGAGTGTCATCCATTTAAAAATAAAACTGAAGAGTGATAACACCATTGGTTTGGCAGAAGTCCATAGCTCATCATATAGCGCCAAACGGTACATGGTAGAGACATCACGTGGTTAAAGAAATGCAGTTAAGCTGAGACACCCCGGAAATTACAGCTACAGGTTTTTTTTTTAAAAACCTCAGTGCAGACTCAAACTGCTTGAACAGTTAATTGGAGGATCAATAAACCTGCTGCTCCTCTTGCCCCACCTTCCACTTTTTGAAACAATACCACCTATCCAATTTCTTTCCATACACTACCATGTTACCAGTGTAGTATTTCATATTTGGGCTGCTAACAAACACTGTACAAATCATCATTCATCCTTTCATTTAAATTAGAATGTTAAACTACAATGTTCCAACACCATACAGTTTTGCATCAGTAACCATTGCAACATCATTCAAAAGGCTACTGTACCTACTATAGAGTCAAAACAACTAATGGCATTTGGGTGTAGAAAAAGGAGCAACACGTAAACAAAAATTTAAGCAAGGTTTGTTTCAAGATCCAATATTAAAAATAGCTGCTAATGGCAGATTCTGACACTGTGCCAAGTCAGTTTTTGTGAAAGAGAATTGCTTCAAAATACTGAACAGCATAAAGAGCTATAGTATATTGGCTTGGAAAAATATAATCCAACTTGTCGAAATACACTCAGGGTCCATAGCTAAGCAAGTATACTCAGACATGTTTATGGATCCAATTTCTTTTTTAAAGCCAAATGAAGTCACAGTACAAGGATGAGATGAAACAGATACAGGAGTGGGTGAGCGTGTGTAGTGACTCCTAACGTTTTATATACTTTGTTAGTGCTTATACAAAGGACACCATTAAACCAACTCCCCCCACCAATAAATAAATCTTTGTCTGAACTGAATCGGCACATTAACTGCAAAGTATAAGTCCAGTATCTACACTGAAACTTATAAATAGACTAAGATGCATTATATATAATTCAAATTTCATTTTAGTAATGGTATGTAACTATACAATTAAAATTCCATCAAAATGCATGAATCCAGGTATGTGATAAGGGAGAGAATTTGTATGCTTGTGCCTGTGATTATAATTAGAATAAAGACTTTTTAAAATTGTGTTATTTATCAAATTGAAGCAAATACAAGAGGACTGGGAGACACACTGGGATCGTCTCTGCGACCTGCACCGAAACCAGCCCAAATTGAAAGGATGAAAATTTCCTATGTGTAAGGGTTCTAAGTGAAATGAGTATGAAGTGCTCAAAGGGAGCTCAAGACTGGCAAGGTACTGCACTCCCACTGCAGAAAAACTTACACCAAGTAAACTCATCGCAGGTGGAGCCATGATAGGGTACTACAATTGACTCAAAAGTGAGTGTACTACCACTAAGCCAAGGCTGACACTAAGTACACTGGAGGCATTGCAAGTACCACCTCAAAGTGCTGGAATGGTATAATTTTCTGAAATCTGGGGTTAAGCTAGTTAAATTTTATTACCAACTAACAGTGAATGCAGAATTTCTGTTGTTGTCCTGTGATCTCTTTCCTTTTGAATCATAAAAGATTCAATATTTTTAATATTTCTTTATGGGAATTTGTAGTGGTCAGCTTGGTAGTCACTTCACTGCTTGCTGGGAACAGCTTGTCTCTATGAATGTGAAATACAGTTTCCTGCTCATATAGAACATCATTGCAAAGGCAGGCGAGTCACCTGTGTCAGAGTGGATATCTTAATGAGTGTTAAGATGCAAAGCTCACCTAGGTGTTAAAAGCACTGGAATGATTAATTGATTACAACTTTACATTACACTCAGTTATAATCTTTACACCAGTGAAAGAAAGTATCAAGAAAACCTGTCCACAGTTTCAATGTGCCTTTGAAACTTATTTGTGATAACTTTATTTAGAACCATAGCAGCTTACAGCACAGAAGGAAGTCATTCGGCCCATCACATCTGTGCTAGCTGTTTGCTAGAGCAATCCAAAACTAATTTAACTATCCCACGTGCTCCTTATTGCCTAGTATCTTCCTCTGCTTCAAGTATTTATCCAATTTTCCTTTGAAGTACACAATGGTCTGCCTCAACCACTCTATGTGATAAATGCATTCCATGCCCCAACAAATATCTTGTCTAAAGAAATTTTGTTTAGTCTCTCTCATTGCTCTCTGAATATTTTAAATTAATGACCCCCTTGTCACCGATCAAAGGAAATAGTCTTTCCCTCTTCACGCTATCTAAACTGTTCATAATTTTAAAAAAAACTCTAATAAATCTCTCCTTAGCCTTCTCTGCTCCAGTGAATATAGTCCCAGTATCTCAAGTCTCACATTATTATTACATCTTCTCATCCTGTGCGTCATCCTGGGGAATCTATGCTGTACACTCTCTATAGCTTTAAAGTCCTTTACATAATGGGTTGTCCAATACTGCACACAGTATTCTGTGGCCCAACAACATTTTCTACAAATTTATTGCTTCTTTGCTCCTGTACTCTTAAGTCTCTATTTATAAACCCAAACTGCTGTTTGGCCTATTTTATGGTTTTATAAAGCTACATCTCACACTTTCATTTATTGTGAAAGATAAATCTTCCTTTGTCTCAGTTTCAGGCTTCAAAAGGGAGAAAATAATTGTTTCTAGTAAAATAATTGCTTTATTTTCCTTTCATTGTACTGCCTTGAGGCAAGAGGATTCCATTTGTCCTGCTCACGAGAGCATTTCATCAAGGATTCAGGTAGCTTAAGGTACTACAGAGATCTGATGAACTACTGTTTTGACAAGGACTGGTATGTAAGGTATGTAAAAAATTGATTTATCAATCTGCTGTGTTTACCCTTGCTTCTGTTTAATTTTACTTCATGATAGATCTAGAAAAGGACTTGCATTTATATAGCACCTTTCAACTCAGAACATCCCAGTAGCCTAAGGTACGTGGCTTTTCAGTTGAAAAGGTCCAAAATGACTGTAACCAGTGTATATAGCAACGGTAAATTGGTTACCGTTCACCCAGGATGCCCAGATTACTTTGAGCAGATCAGATTTCAATTCACGTATTTGCCTGTGGAAACTGTCCTTTGCATTACAATCACTTTCCCATAAAACCCCTGCTAAGTGCAATATTCTAAAGAATGGAGTGGATTTAACAAACAGTGACTGATAACCAAATATGAATGACAGTGATGATTGGGCATGTATGGATTTTTTAAAACTACTTTAAAGCTTCTCGATGCCAAATACTGCACCTTTCAAGTTGTCAGAAAGTAATGGAAAAAAACAACTTGTTTCTGACAAGATCTGTTATGTGTTACTATGAAGAGGTAACAGAGACTGGGGCACTTCCAATTAGGGCTTCAATAATTCAGTACTCTTTCGAGGAGCTTCAAATATGTTAAACTTTAATTCCCAAAGCTCCTGTTCTCTTCATCACCACTTAAAAAAATAAGAGGAATTACAAAGAAAAAGTTTGGGGGAAAAAAAAATCAAGAAAATTGATAAAATAAAGAAAAAAGCAACAGTTTACATTGCAATTATGTAAATTTTATAGACACTTTAAGAAGATCTGCAAAAATTTAGTTGAAAATATTTTAATTAAGGTTCAAAAAAAGGTAGTAGCGGAATCCCAAATCAATATTTTTATCTAACTGCTTTGACAAAAAGTTAGATCCATCCGAGAGGACAGAATCTCATTTGGGTTTAGCGTCTCACCCGAAAGTGTAGCTTTCCCTCATTATTGCACTGAAAAAAATATTGACTTCCAAAGGCAACTCAAAAGAAAGTGAAAATTATTACCCAGAGGTACATACATAGAATGTACAGCACAGAAACAGGCCATCTGGCCCAACAGGTCTATGCCGGTGTTTATGTTCCACGTGAGCCTCGTCCCACCCTTCTTCTTCTAACCTGATCAGCATATCCTTCTATTCCTTTCTCCCTCATGTGTTTATCCAGCTTCCTCTTAAATGCATCTATTCGAGTTGTCTCAACTACTCCTTGTGGTAGCGAGTTCCACATTCGAATCACTCTCTGGGTAAAGAAATTTCTCCTGAGTACCCTAGTGGATTTATTACTGACTGTCTTATATTTATGGCCCCTAGTTCTGGTCTCCCCCGCAAGTGGAAACATCTTCTCTATGTCTATCCTATCAAATGCCCTTTCATAATTTTAAAAGACTTCGATCAGGTCACCCCTCAGTCTTTGCTTTTCTAGAGAAAATAGGCCCAGCCTGCTCAATCTTTCCAGATAGATATGACCTCTCAGTTCTGGTAGCATCCTAGTAAATCTTTTTTGCACCTTCTCCAGGGCCTCTATATCCTTTTTATAATATGGAGACCAGAAGTGTTCACAGTACTCCAAGTGTGGTCTTACTAAGTTTAACATAACTTCTCTGCTTTTCAATTCTATCCCTCTAGAAATCAATCCCAGTGCGGTTTCCTAAAATGGCCTTATTAACCTGGGTCGCTACTTTTAGTGATTTGTGTATCTGTACCCCCAGATCCCTCTGCTCTTCTACCCCATTTAGACTCTTATTAACCAAGCAGTATATGTCCTCCTTATTCTTCCTATCAAAATGTACCACCTCACACTTACCTATATTAAAATTCATTTACCAATTACAGGCCCATTCTGCAAGTTTATTAATGTCTTCCTGTATTTTGTCGCAGTCTTCCTCAGAGTTAACTGTCCCCTCCAATTTGGTGTCGTCCGCAAATTTTGAAATTGTACTTCTGATTCCAGAGTCCAAATCGTTTACGTAAATGGTGAACAACAGTGGTCCTTTTGCCAGCCTGAGTAACCACCTTTAACCCCTACTCTGTTTTGTAGCCAGCTTACTATTCCCTCTGCTACTTGTCCCCCGACTCCACATGCTCTGACCTTAGTCATAAGTCTACTATCCGGTACCTTATCAAAGGCCTTTTGAAAATCCAGATATTATTACATCTACTACATTACCCTTGTCTACTCTTTGTTACTTCTTCAAAGAATTTAATAAGGTTGGTCAAGGATGACTTTCTCTTTTGAAATCTGTGCTGATTGCTCATTATATTTTTGTTTTCTAGATGTTTTTCTATTACATCTTTGAGTAAAGATTCCATAATCTTTCCTACCACTGACATTAAGCAAACTTTTTAAATGAATTCTTATATATATGTAATAATGCCTCTGCTATCTCTTCCCTAACTTCTTTTAATATGCGCAGATGCAATCCATCTGGACCAGGGATTTTATCCTCTCTAAGTTTGATTAGTTAATCAATTATCTCCCCCCTATCCATTTTAAATGTCTTTATATCTTTTTTGACCTCTTCTAATGTCATGCCCACCGTGTTTGCCTCAGTATTTACCAGGGAGACTAAGTAATTATTTAATATTTCTGCCATTTCACTGTCATTACCTGTGAGTTCATTGTGTGTATCCCTTAGTGCCTCATCCTGAATTTTATTTTGTTATTTATGGGTCTGTAGAATACTTTACTTTTTTTTTTATATTCCTTCATAATTTAAATTTTGTAGTTTCTGTTGCTCTCCTAATTGTTTTTTTGACTTCTTCCCTAACTTTGTATTCCCTTTTGTCATCATCTCCTTTATTGTCTATGTATTTAGTGTATGCCTTTTTCTTAAGTTTCAAAATTCTAAGCTTCATGTGTCCAGAAAAGTACAAAAATTGTGTCTTACCAGTCCATAGGCTGTACTTCTCTCATGTTCTTGAGTAATGTCAGCTACATATGCAAATATCACTGAGAAAGTGACTGCAAAAACTCCAGACACTGAAATAACAGCAAAATACCACCTATAAAAGCAAGCAGAAACAAGAGTAAGGAAAAGAACATAAACTGCACCTCTGATATAAATTAAAATGAGCATTTTCCCTTTGTTTCAAATCTGAAGATTTCCTTTTACAAGCAAGTCTTTTGACTTTAGGGTTAAAACCAAAATTATCCCTTGAAAAACAAATTTGAAAAGTAGGGTTGAACCCAGAAACATTGGTATTGGCATACTACAGTTCTTTTGTGATACAACTAGCCAGATTTCCCAATTCGTGCAGGAAGTACTTAATCATCTTTCGACAGGTAGCACTGATGCATAGCACTCCTTTAGCCAACTGTGACCTGTACTGAACAGTGCAGTGGGGACGAGGCAGTGAGGATGCAACTAAGGATGCACATGAACTCCTTTTAGCATATATTTTGTGAAGATAGGTGAACACTGATTATTTATTTTAAGTATTTTATTCAATCCTTCCAAAACCATTTTGCTGATTGTAATCTGAAAACATCAGGTTTAAAGATTTGGTTTTATTTTTGGCCTGAAAAGAAAACATACTGGGTCGCTGCTGATTTTCCTGAATTCAGGTAAAATCTGGTACAAAGATAAAACCTGGGAATCAGAAGGCCTATTTATAAAGGTGATATCCTTTTATGGTCACTCGATCTTTCATATAATCGAAATCTGCAGTACTCCCACTGGGGAAACAATTTCTATATAAACAAGAGTTCAAAACACCAGTGTTACAGATAATTGGGTCTATTGAACTGTGGAAATCTCCTAGCTCAAAGGCAAACACATGATTTACAATGAAAGCACAGAGCTCCCCAGATAGTTTAGTGGGTAAATGTACCATGGTACTAAACCACACAGACCAAGACGACTCTAAGCTGATTCCCAATCTGTGTAAGTTAACTGATCTCAGTCAGAGTGCTACAACTGGAGTAATCACCCCAGGCCAGGAAGGGGAGAGGTCCTTGTTTTACACCCCATCAACGGAAAGGAAAATTGGGCCGGATATATAATGGGTGCCAAACCGCTACGGTATGTTTTGAACCCCCGCCGAAGTTGAATTTCACTACCAGTGATTTCATGAGTGAGAAAATAGAAATACAAGGAGCAATATATCAGGACTGTCATTGTGCAAATTCCTCGTTTTAGAAGATAAATGTTAAAAATCTAGATAGTTGCTTTCGTTGCAACAGAATGGTATCCAACAATCTGGTGGTGCAATCCAACAAATGTCATTAGTAAGTGCTCCTGCAAGATAAGGCATCACACTTCTTTCAGGAGCATTTTGTGTTATATAACATATATAGGTTAAGTGAGTGGGCAAAAATTTGGCAGATGGAGTATAATGTGGGAAAATGTGAACTTGTCCACTTTGGCAGGAGGAATAGAAAAGCAGTATATTATTTTAAATGGAGAGAGATTGCAGAACTCAGAGGTACAGAGAGATCTGGGTGTCCTCTACATGAATCACAAAAAGTTAGTTTGCAGGTACAGCAAGTGATTAGGAAGGCAAATGGAATGTTGTCATTTATTGCAAGGGAAATGGAATATAAAAGTAGAAGTGTTTTGCTACAGTTGTACAGGGCATTGGTGAGACCACATCTAGAATACTGTGTGCAGTTTTGTCTCCTTATTTAAGAAAGGACATAATTGCTTTACAGGCGGTTCAGCGCAGGTTCTCTCGACTGATTCCTGGGATGAGGGGGTTATCTTATGAGGAAAGGTTGGACAAGTTGGGCCTATATACACTGGAGTTTAGAAGAATGAGAGGTGATCTTATTGAAACATATACGATCCTACTAGAAGGGGTAGATGTGAGAGGCTGTTTCCCCTTGTGGGAAATACTAGAACTAGGGGGTCACGGTTTAAAAATAAGGGGCCTCCCCCATTTAAGACGGAGATGGGGAGAAATTTTTTCTCTGAGGGTCGTGAATCTGTGGAACTCCCTTCCCCAAAGAGCGGTGGAGGCAGGATCATTGAATATTTTTTAAGGCTGAGTTAGATAGATTCTTGATTAACAAGGGAGTCAAAGATTATAGTAGGTAGACGGGAAAGTAGGGTTGAGATCACAATCAGATCAGCCATGATCTTATATAATGGCAGAGCAGGCTCGAGGGGCCAAGCGGCCTACTCCTGCTCTTAATTCGAATGTTTGTATGATCACTGCATACAGGTGGTATCAAATGGAAGAACATCAATTCCACAGAAGAATATCACATTTAAAAATAAACATTCCTGGCAAATAACATTGTGTCGCATTTTCAATTATCTAATTGCAGATTGATGGGTTACAGTACAGGCCATAGTACATGTGTAAATTCCAAATGACTTAAATCTTAACACTGTAAATTAAGACATAACTGCCTGAAGTTTAATTCTCAGTTTCACCCAACTCTACCATTATCAGTATTTTTTATACTGAGGATCAATGTAGTAAAACCAGTATATTTTATTGGTTGCTTTAAAACATAGGTTTTCAAAAGTCGAATCATATCCCAGGTCTTCAAGCTCATATTTCTGTCTATCCGTCATCAGACTTCCGAATATTTCTGCATTTGCTGACTTACTAGTTTATTATTTCTGTTGCTGTGCAGTAATGAAGCACGTTTCTGCGACGATAGCATTGTTCTCCTTTGGGTACCCAACATTGTCTTTTAGAAGTTAAAATGGGTCCCCTGGAATGTTAACATTTGCAGGAGATTCTTAATACAGAAAAGTTTGAAAGCGACAGTTTCAAAATTTTAATACTGCCCTCTCCTCCTCCTCCCATCTTACCCCAAATGCTACTTTTATTAATACACTTTATCTCTGCTTAGTTATTCTCTGATGCAGTGTATCTGGTCACAATACAATCTGAAACACAATGCAAACTGTTCCATACCCTAATTTATTTTATTTGCAGGATAATTATTAACCCACTCTCTTCAGTTTATAAAAATAACATGTGACAGTAAAAATATAACATGAAAGTATTTTGTTGCACCTCTATCCCTTCTCTCAGCTGCTTGCATGTGAACACTATGTGATCCCACCATTCTAACCTACAATTCTTACCATGGACTTATCCTCATTAAAGGAATTGGGACACAAGTGAAGAACACAGTTAGTAAGAGAAACGATCTCCTCCCCCACACGTCAGACAAAGCACCTATTAGTGGAGCACTCATAAATGATAAAAAACCCTAAAAAAGGAGAGAAAACATAAAATTAGAACAAACTACAACAGTAGTGGCAATTTATACATTACTACAATAAACACAGGTAATAGGCTGGTTTCACCACAAAGAAAAAAGATAAAACCTGCAATTCTTGGCTAATCACCAAATTAGAGCTCTTAAAATTTATCCAAAAAAATTTCAAAGATAGTCATTCTTTGACCCAGCACTATGCATAGTGCTCATAAAAAATTGGCCAAATACTGAACAACATTAGTTATCTAGATTTCACATGGAAAGATTTGAATTTGAAATTGCATTGCTGTACAGCTACATTTGAAATTGCATTGCTGTACAGCTACATTTTGTATTTTAATTTTTAACTGCCTCAAGCCCTAAACAGCTAATTTATGGAACTTAAGGTACTACAGAAGCACATCGAACACGGTGGAGTTTACTAGTATCACCACCTAGCTGCTGAATCTCACTGGTTTGTTTTCAGCACTAGCTGAAATGGTACCTACATGTCTAGCATATTGAATTCTGTACTCATTTCAGCAAGTCAGATGTTGGGAGAAAATGAAAGTAATTTAATATGTTTGAAATGCAATTTCATACTCTGGATCATTGGTTTGATGTCAACTTGGAGTACTGCATTGTCAACGAGGAACACTGCATCGTAATTAAATATCATTTTCGAAGTGGAGAGACTTCAAGAGTCACAATGCAATGTATGATGTCAGTTGATTTTGAAGACTTAAGTTTAAAAACGGCATCTTTTAACAATGTTAAAAATGGCCACGAAATCCACCCCCTAATACAGTAAACCCTAATATTGTTTTGGGAAGCTGCACGGAGGGAAAAAAAATCTCAGGGGTAGGTTTAAAATTAATACTGGCCCTCTGGAGTGAAAGCAGCAATTTTGGCAAAGTGCCAGCCACACTACGAAGTGACTGGTCTGTTTGTCCAGGACATTCCTTTCTTATTCATGCTCGTTGACTGGTGCTGATTGCATCTGAAGTCTAATGCCCATCCATGCTTCCATTCCTCAAAGGTCTACTGCTTGGTATGCTGAATCTGCCAGATGACAGGCAGACCTGAACAAAGAAAGCCAATACACACATTCCAAGATAAGGAAAAGGAAGGGTGGTCTCAAGGTGTCATGCGCGTCTCATTATGAAAAGCGACACTTAACACTGCTTTTAGATTAAAAACAAACAGGAATTCTCAGTAATGCAGAGGAATCTACCAAGTCTTCTACACATTTGGTTTAGCAAATATTTTGCAACTAAAGTCAATACACAGGATTTTGTGCACACAGTGGGTACTACCACCAAGGTGATCACATCTAAATAATTTCCCTGAAAACAGCTAAATGTTACACTAAAAAGCAAAATACTGCAGATGTTGGAAAATTGAAACAAACAAAATGCTGGAAACACAAAGCAGGTCAGTCAGTATCCGTGGAGAGAACAAACAAGTTTACGTTTCGGATGCAGACCCTTCTTCAGAATGATGATGCACTGGTTCCTTACGAGCTACGCCCCACACCTCCCACTAACAGGAAGTGACTACCGCACCTACCCCATCATCTAACTATTTTGAAAATAATTTGGGTTGTGGTTGTCTTAAAAGGCATATGCACAGCAATTGAATATTATAATTTTTTCCCAACAAAACAAAAGATATTATGCAGTCTGATGACTTCTATTAATCCCCCCCCTTAACCTGCTGTCTTCAAGGCAACAACTCTCAGTGAGTTATTGCTCTACAGCACATAACCTTCCAGTAGCGTACCCAAGTGCACACTAGGACAGCAAGCATTAACAGGTTATTTGACCAAGGAGGCCATCACAGCTGAGTCCAGTTCTATCCTCACCAGTTGCACTTCCAACAGGTGGAAGGAACAATGCAGGGCAGCTTGCAACACGTCAACCATTTTTCTGTTCTAAATGTCCATGTCCATCTGGGGCAGGGCACACCGTGCAACCTAAGCAATTCCTCAAGACTGCTATATTGTATATTTTTCACTTACTAGTACATTATTTGTATACTAATTTTTTTTTAAAAGTTTCCTGTAACGGCAGTTTTAAACTGACAATCTTTTGGAGGTTAGGACAAAGATCTCTACAAGTGCTGAGGATCCCCGACAGCTTGAGTATTTGCAGGAGGTCCCCCGGCCTCCCTATTTCTATAACTAAAGATAGATTACACAGCGATCTCATGCTCACTAAGGTGCATGAAACAAAGGCCATTTCACAATTTCTGAAAGTATAAATAAGCTCCCTGCCTGTTAGAATGAAATGGACGCTCAGCTTGAAAGATAAATAACATATTAAAAATTAAGTAAAAAGGGGAAATTAGGGGGTCTGCTATGACAAAACATTTCAGATATACTATTCTTATCTGCTCATAAATATAAAATTGCCCCATTCTGCAATCAGTCCCAAAACACAGAATAGTGCCAGTCATGCTCAGCTGAATTTGATGGTCACTGAACAAGGCTCTAAAAAGAACTTGAAAAAACAAGTCACATCAGTGGCTTGAGGGTAAGGAAACTCTAGAATTACAAATATTCTTTTTGTTTACATTTAAATGAAATCAAATTCAAAAGCATCCAGGAGAGCTCATTCTTGTAGCACAAATATCCAGATACTGCCTAATCCTAGTAGGCTGCATTACTTAAGTGATTGAGAAGTAAAATGCAGATGCAACAGCAGTATATCAGAACTACTGGATTACTTCATTATGAACAAAAAGCAAAATACTGCAGATGCTGGAATTCTGAAACAAAATCAGAAAACGCGGGAGACACTCAGCAGGTCACGCAGCACCCGAAGAAAACACAAGTGAGCTGACGTTTCAGGTAAAAAAAACCATTACAGAGGAACAGCATTTAGAAGGAATAGAGTAAGGGAAAGGAGGAGAGAAAAAAAATGACCACACACAGGAAACGGCATTGCATGACCTGTAAAGTGCTAAGATGGGGGATCAGGAAATGGTCAGAGGCATATCACTTCTGCCCGTTAACCATTTCTTGATATGCTTCTCAACACTTGTGTCTTTTCCTGTGTGCGCGGTTGTTGTGTCCACGTTTTTATTTTTCTCCGCCTTGTGTTTTCTAGTCTATATTCTGATGAAGCAGAATCCTGAAAACAAAGACTAGCTTTAATCAGGCAGAAAATTCTCGACCAGTTGATGGCATACAGTCAGTATTTCAGAGAGAAAGTTGAACAATTTTCACATATGTACCTTAAGGTCAGACAACTGGTGATTTTAATGATAAAAAAGTGATATTCTTTATATATCTATTTCTTCATCCTTGAATTTTCCACCCCCAGTTTCCCCTCAACTCTAGACAGCAAAATTAGCAAACTAGCACAGCAGAAGCCAATCCTCTTGCCAAATATCCACATGGATCTACTTTCCAGCAGTGGATAGTGAGTAGGAGCAGGAATGCAGCAGATTTTTCCTCTCCCTAGCCAAGGAGCATGGAGGCCAATTGTAATGTTACAGCTGTTGACCCTGCTGATATCAGCTAACTCAGCACAGAGCAAGAATCGAACCTGGCACCTTCGAGTCTGTTTGGCTTAGTACTACACTAGATAATTGTTTTTACCCACTAAGGCATCAGGGGAGCAACCTATTTTAATAAATTTATTATATACTATCTTTGGTTTGCTATGGGTCGAAATATAACTAGGCTCAAGCCAAACCACACTTTTCAGGAGTCTCAGATTGAAAGAACTCTTAGTGCTATGAAGGCCTGCTATACAGTATTTAATTTTAATCACTTACTAGGTAATTACAGTACAAATTAAATTATAACTCATATTATAAAACATATCATAGCCCTCAAAATGCATTTATATTAACAGACCTTTGGCTATCTTCAAAATATCCAGCATGACTGAAGATACTCCTGATCTGAATCCGTTTGAATCATTACCCATTAAAACTCAGAATAGTGACAAACTCACTACAGATTGGTCATTAAACCAGTAAAGATCTTTCTACAGATGTGTACATTCAGCCTGCGTGAATGCTCTGCACATAAACAGAAATCTCTAATAGAAGTTGATTTTTTTTTATAAAGAGGACATGATTCCACCTCACATTCATCTTTTCCCAGTATTTTACACCTAAAAGGAAACACATTAAAAAAAATGCATACTAAATACAAGAAACACTAAAAATCACGTGGTGTAAAACCCACTACAAGAACCCACAAAACAGCTGTACTATCAAGAAGTTCTCACAATAAAAAGGCAAGACTCTATAGAAATAATTAACGGTTAATTGTCTGTATTGTATTGGGAAACTGACCTGCTCATCCTCAAATTCAGTACAGTCATCCATTATTAGACACAACTTTCAATTTTTTTAAAAAGCTAATTATTGAACACTCAGAATTCATATAATATTCCCGGATCTAAATGTTGGTTCTGTCATCATTAAGCATGCATGACCATAAGTCGCTCATGAGAGTTATACATCTCAACAATTCCTAATGGACGGGATCTAGATTTGAAGACTCCCACAATGCATTTCATAAAGGCAGCATTAAAAGGCAAGAAAATGTCAAATTGAAACCTATAACCTGT
Organism: Heptranchias perlo; assembly: GCF_035084215.1. Classification (NCBI taxonomy): domain Eukaryota; kingdom Metazoa; phylum Chordata; class Chondrichthyes; order Hexanchiformes; family Hexanchidae; genus Heptranchias; species Heptranchias perlo. Next base: position 79,624,405 of record NC_090328.1, read on the forward strand.
ACATTATGCTATGGTACCGAGATGAAACGAATTGGGATAATATTCTAAATTAAAACATTTTGGGCAATTAAAAATTTCCAGAGGCATGGAAGAGAGTGTACAATTCTCTATTAAACATAAATATGACAAAATATTTATCTTACTTTGGAGGGCATTTACTTGTTTAAAAGATAGGCTTGCACAAGATGTGCCAGAGTTCACCAGGATGTTGTCATTTTGTTTTATTTTTCATAGGCTATATCTCAGGAGGTATGATGGGTATGCAAGCTTCCTTTCTCAGACTGTCAAAAAAATCCATGAATTTCTGCAACTGAGTCTGAACATGTAACAGTTCATTCTCAAAAACCATCTGACAAAAATCAACCTACTGCATTGATGTTTATCACCTACCAATCGGATTGGTTTCAACATGTTGCCTTGTTTCAGTTGTGTGTGCCTAAATCAAAAACTTGAAAGTACCTTTATAGATCAATCTGTACAGGAATAGCTGACAAGTCAGATTTTGAGAACATATGGTTTATATGACAGTGATAATAATCCTTGCTAATTGCAAAGGCTAGAACAGCAGCATGCAATTCCACAGAATGTTAGGATATAGGCATGCAGATTTTCCTCATATGGTGAGGTTTTAATTTTTTTTATGCCTTGTGTTTCTTAAAGCAGAAGCTCCCAGTACGATGGAACTTCCACCATCCAGTTACATTACAAGGTAATTCTACAGCACCATATCATGATAAAAATAACAGCAGGCACAACTGTGTTAAAATACATAGTTCATAGTTATGTTCTGGACACTGGACTTTCCCCAATAACTGGGGGAAGATCCATACAGCACAGCACATAAAGTATCTTAGTGGCCTCTAAGACATACCAACAGCCAGAAAACATGGCAGCCTCACTCCCAAGCAACTGTTTACACTCAGTCACCAACCGGACCTGGTGAATCCATCTCATTAGGTGACTCTCAGCAGCTCATTTACTTTACACTTTCTAGCACCGAGACTCAGGCTGCTGCCAGCAGAAATGTAAACGAAACAGGGCATTAGCTATGCTGTCAGGGAGGTGTTGTGTGGATTGTATTGATCAGAGGCCTTACAGCAGGTTAACTGTACAGTGGTTTAACTGAGAACTTGTGCAACACAAGGGATCCCAAAATCATTTTAGAATAAATTCAGGAACATGAACAAAAACTAGCTTGACCAAATTTAGAAGTTAGCAATTGGGACATAGTTTCTGGGATTTCAATAAAAAGTTAATAAATTGGATTAACTAAAGAGATGTTGAGTGGAGAGTTATGATAAAACTCATTTACCTATACAAATATTCAGCCAAACAGAATATACATTCAGAATGTTAACATTTTTCATAAAATGCTTCCAGAAACACAAGGCAAAAAGAATTTAAAACCCAGCCATGTAAGGAAAATGCTATGCATTCCTACAACGTAACATTCTGTGCATGCTCATGTGCCAACCTTTGTAGTGAAATTCTTGGGAGTATTTTTTTAAATCTAAATCTAAATCTTCATAACCAAGAAGCAAATTATAACAAGGTCTTCTGGTGCGTTATGAACGTGTCATTAATGCATTTCTGTAAAAAAAGGAGCCAAGAGCAGTGAGGAAGTGCAATACAAATCATTGCGAAAACTCAGTTCCTTTATTTTTTAAAAAAAAACAAAGAATCACACCACTCATCAGAAGAGGAAGAGACTGCAGCATAGCTTCCGCTGTTCAGCATTCACCTGTAAAATGTGCATTGTGCTTGTTCTGCATGCTCACTTCCTAAATTGCCTTTACTAAATTTACTGAAACAAAATATAACTTGAAGAAAACAATTTAGTTTGTTTTAAGCAAGGTCAACAAACTTCAAAATAATTCTGAAATACTGCACATAATGTATTTAAAGTATTAGAATGAAACTTCAACTGAAATATGATGTTGATTATAGTGATCTTAAAACCTCTGATACTACAATTTCACATGCAATATACATCTCCACACATCTCTTTATTTTTATGAAATGATACCTAACTTAATTCCTTCTGCACATCAGGAACTCAATTGCAGAGATATTCTTACCTTTACACCCTGAATAAGGCCATTCATTAAAAATGTATGTTTGGGAAATGTTTCATGCAGAACCTGTCAAGAAAGAGAATAAAAATATTAGATGTACAAGGGCAGAACCTATTTAGTTCATAGATTCAGTAAGTATCAACAATCTCACTGTAACAACAACTTGTATTTACATAGTGCCTTTAACGTAGTGAAACGTCTCAAAAGTTCAGTCTGACAGTGTTTCCCCATTAATAATAATGTGCTATTCCAATAAAACTTTAGTGAAATATAGCCAAATTACTGGGATGACGCAAGGCCTACCCCGGTGACAGGAGAAACAAATGGCAAGAGTGGGCATTAATTATCTCTCAAATAAACCCCAGATTTACTCCAGTGAAAAGTGTGGGGGGGGGGGGGGGGAGGAGGAAAGAGTAGAATGGAAGATGGTCAAATAAAGCAACTCCACCTATCCACTATAAAAACAAAACTGGTTACTCTAAACTATGACAACTAACTTGCAAATGGTCAGCACACTTTATTTCACACATCACTGAACATTTTGTAATGGTGCTTCAACCCAGTTGCAGCTAACAATAACCAGACCAGGTTAAAATCATTTAACGTCAACATTCAAGTGATTAGTTATTCTTTTTAAAAATGCATACTATGGTGGTAAAAATTGTACTTAACATGGTCAATATGAGATAACCAGTCAATACGTTTTAGTGATGTTGGCTGAGGGATAAATGTTTGCCAGGAAACTAGGAGAACTCCCTTCTTTGAATAATGCCCTGGATTCTTTTACAACTACCTGAATAGGCAGATAGGGCCACGGTTTAACGTCTCATCTGAAAAGACAGCATCAGCATCAAAGCAGAATTCCTTAGCGTCAGCCCAGATTCTATGTTCAAGTCCTGCAGCGGTACTTGAACCCAAGGCATTCTGACTCAGAGGTGAAAGTGCTACCAGTGAGCCAAGCTGACGCTTATGAATGTAAAATGTATACCTTAATTTGTATTCAAAAATGTCAACATTGATAACATTAGATTAGCAATTTAATAATATAAAAGGAAACAGATTGGGAATTTACAATAAATGAGTAAATTTCAGCCAGTTATCAAAACACTAACAGTATAGGAGTGCTACTGCTGCTGAATGACATTTACTGCAAGGTCTTTCAACTTGTAACTTCATAGAATGGGAATGTTATCAATCCAACTTCTGAATTTAGAATTCCCAGATCTAACAACAGGGAATTGGGCTCTTACAAGCTATATGCTAAAATTATCTGTATTCCAAACTTTATTTGAATACTATTAACACAGAAATATTCTACATGCTAGCTTCTTCATTCTCGGTCTATCACTAGTAAATGTTTGAGTAGAGTGAGATTCCATTAATCACCAATTTTTGGCATTTACTGTCAAATTCAATAGTAGGTATCTGTGATCATCACTAATGCTGATCAATTTACTCTGATTTTGGCCTTAGATTTCCTTTATACAGAGACTATAAATTAGATTAATCATATTAAATCATGAATGATTTAAATGCTCTAGGTCAAACAATCTTATCCTTAAGTATTTATGCAGAGAGTCAGGGAAGCTTTTCTTTTTAAAAAGAAATTCCATATGATGAACAGTAAAGGTTTGTTTTAAAAAAAGGTTTGTTCATCATTTTCCCTATTATGCCCGACGTGAGTTGGGATATTTTTCTATGTTAAAGGTGCTACATAAACGCACGTTGTTCTCCACTCCACCGCCTCCCCCCACTTCTCTCCTCTTGTGAATTTGGCGGCTCATACTAGAATATGGTTGCATGGGCACCAGCAGCTCAGAATTACAGCAGCTGTATGTGTGGCTGCTCCAACTTAATACATTTATATTAACTACATCCTACAAATTCAAGAGTGCATGGAATAAAGTCACTCTCCTTTATTTCTACCCCAAAATATTACATTATTTTGTATCGGAGGTAAAAAATCTTATCTAGGTTAATGGCGTGTCAAGCTGAGAAAAGAGTTTATTAGTAAACTCTGCTCTGAACAAAGTTTACTAACATTTAACTTACACAGTAAGTGATTCTCAAATGTTGTACATTTTTGTTCAGTATTTCAGACTTTACACTGAACAGGTCATTTCAGAGACTTAAAGCAGGTCAAATGTTTACCCTTTTGACCACCTTATTTTTCAATGAACTTCTTAGCTGAATGCCCCTGTAAATATTTTTGCACCACACACATCTGGGATTGCTCTTTTAGAAATAAAGCACTGACTTTTTCCAATTTGATTGAACCACAATGAAAACAACGGACCTAAATAAACTTGCAGTGCCAGTCAGGCTCAAACCAGTTACAGTATTGGCAGAGGTAAATTGGCTTCCCGAAGGGTGGAAAAATTTAGGAGAGGAAATGAGGACATGTCTAAGAGCTACATGTATTAAACTGGGCATTTGTTGGTTTATACGCCAATGTGAATTGTTAGAAGCTAAAACTGGTACAATATTTTGCTGGTCAAACTGCAGCTGATGATTTGTAGCTCACCCCATTTCCTAGGTAGGATGCGGTACACCACGATGTAATTGGCTGAGAATTTAAAAAAAAAATAAAAACAAACATAAGGTGGGAAAAACAAAATACTGTTGGAGGCAATCCCAATGGAAGAAGTTTCATCTCAATTTACCATGGTAGTTAAGGCGGTCAACCCACCAGGATTGTCCTGGAATCTCCAGGAATTAAAGATCAATCTCCTGGACACATTTTTTTATTCGTTCATAGGATGTGGGCATCGCTGGCAAGGCCAGCATTTATTGCCCATAGCTGAATGCCCTTGAGAAGGTGGTGGTGAGCCGCCTTCTTGAACCGCTGCAGTCCGTGTGGTGAAGGTTCTCCCACAGTGCTGTTAGGTAGGGAGTTCCAGGATTTTGACCCAACGACGATGAAGGAACGGAGATATATTTCCAAGTCGGGATGGTGTGTGACTTGGTGGGGGATCGTGCAAGTGGTGTTGTTCCCACTTGCCTGCTGCCCTTGTCATTCTAGGTGGTAGAGGTCGCGGGATTGGGAGGTGCTGTCGAAGAAGCCTTTGAGAGTTGCTGCAGTACATCCTGTGGATGGTATACACTGCATCCATGGTGCGCACTGGTGAAAGGAGTGAATGTTTAGTGGTGGATGGGGTGCCAATCAACCGGGCTTCTTCGGCCTGGATGGTGTCGAGCTTAGAGTGTCGTTGGATCTGCACTCATCAAGGCATGTGGAGAGTATTCCATCACACTCCTGACTTGTGCCTTGTAGATGGTGGAAAGGCTTTGGGGGGTCAGGAGGTGAGTCACTTGCCGCAGAATACCCAGCCTCTGACCTGCTCTTGTAGCCACATATTTATATGGCTGGTCCAGTTAAGATTCTGGTCAATAGAGACCCCCAGGATGTTGATGGTAATGCAGTTGAATGTCAAGGGGATTTAGTTAAACTCTCTCTTGTTGGAAGTGGTCATTCCCTGGCACTTGTCTGGCGCAAATGTTACTTGCCACTTATCAGCCCAAGCCTGGATGTTGTCCAGGTCTTGCTGCATGCGGGCACAGACTGCTTCATTATTTGAGGGGTTGCGAATGGAACTGTACACTGTGCAATCATCAGCGAACATCCCCATTTCTGACCTTATGATGGAGGGAAGGTCATTGATGAAGCAGCTGAAGATGGTTGGGCCTAGGACACTGCCCTGAGGAACTCCTGCAGCAATGTCCTGGGTCTGAGATGATTGGCCTCCAACAACCACTACCATCTTTCTTTGTGCTAGGTACGACTCCAGCCACTGGAGAGTTTTCCCCGATTCCCATTGACTTTATTTTTACTAGGGCTCCTTGGTGCCACACTCTGTCAAATGCTGCCTTGATGTCAAGGGCAGTCACTCTCACCTCACCTCTGGAATTCAGCTCTTTTGTCCATGTTTGGACCAGGGGTGTAATGAGGTCTGGAGCAGAGTGGTCCTGGCGGAACCCAAACTGAGCATCGGTGAGCAGGTTATTGGTGAGTAAGTGCCGCTTGATAGCACTGTCGACGACATCTTCCATCACTTTGCCGATGATTGAGAGTAGACTGATGGGGCAGTAACTGGCCGGATTGGATTTGTCCTGCTTTTTGTGGACAGGACATACCTGCGCAATTTTCCACATTATTGGGTAGATGCCAGTGTTGTAGCCATAGTGGAACAGTTTGGCTAGAGGCGCGGCTAGTTCTGGAGCACAAGTCTTCGGCACTACAGCCGGGATGTTGTCGGGGCCCGTAGCCTTTGTTGATATCACGTGGAGTGAATCGAATTGGCTGAAGACTGGCTTCTGTGATGGTGGGGATATCGGCAGGAGGCCAAGATGGATCATCCACTCGGCACTTCTGGCTGAGGATGGTTGAAAACGCTTCAGCTTTGTCTTTTGCACTCACGTGCTGGACTCCGTCATCATTGAGGATGGGGATGTTAATCATAGGGACATCAAAATAAATTGTATTCTTTTCCCCCATTTTCTTTTAACACTTTAATTTATTAGTTATAAAAATATTGGAGATGGGGGGAAAAATGGCTATTCGACTGACAGTTACCCGATTGGCTGATTATTGACTAAGGCTCTGTGTGCTTTCCAGTTGGCGTGGGAAGGTGGTGTGCAGCGAAACGACGTGTCGGGCACAATTACATAAGAATTTTACAGAGCAGAAACAGGCCATTTGGCCCAACAGGTCTATGCCAGTGTTTATGTTCCAAACGAGCCTTCTCCCACCTTACTTCATCTAACCCTATCAACATATCCTTCTATTCCTTTCTCCCTCGTGTATTTATCTAGCTTCCCCTTAAATCCACCTATGCTAGTTGCCTCAACCACTCCATATGGTAGCAAGTTTTATACCCCACGATGGTTGGAGCACGGGGATGGAGCTGTTGGAGACGCGAGGTCATCTGGTGAAACCTCCAAGAATACGTCCAGAGTTGGCAACCCCAATGGTGGTTGTAGAGAAGAATTGTACTAGGGTGCCAATACCTAAGTTTTTTTTCCCCTGCCTCAATCCATACTCCAACAAACCTATTTCAACAAGTGGTGGTTAATACTGAGTTTAGGTTTCTACATACAAGGGACAAAATTCCAAAGTATGGAGGCCCCCCCCACAGGCAGACGTACTGTGTAAAGGTCAGGATTTAATCAGCTCCACTAAAGGGAATCTCTCCAGTATTTGCATATCTCTTCACTTTCTACCTCAAAATAAATTATAGAAACCTTACCTCTGCTTGGGCAATATAAATGATAATACCAAAAAGACATGTTTTTACATAATTTTGATGGCAACCAGCAGAACTTACATTAAGCAAAGTATGTGGTATATGTAAAAACTTAACTAGATTCTGACAGTGATAGTAGCTCTTCTAAAAAGAAATTGTAATGGGCTAGTAAATAAAGATGGCAGTAGTTTCTACATTAGTACCAAATCCTTCTTTGAGAATTTTTTTTTAACATCTAATGATTTTAGAATTTGTTCTTGGGATGTGGGCGACATGGGCACTGCCCCTATCCTTTGTGGCCCTTTGGGCAATAACTGTCAAGCAAAGTGGGACTGCAGTCACATGTAGGACAGACAAGATAGGATACAATCCTGAAGCTTTCATACTAGTGTACAAAATACCAGATTTATTGAATTTCTCAACTTGCCACTAGGCTACTGTACTCATGTTTTTAAAAAATGGAATATATATTTATACTTAAGTTTATACAACAAATGAGAATTGGTCCAAATATTCAGGTGTTCCTATTTCAAAACATGACAGCTTATGCCCAAGGAACACTTTGCCAATAATACAAATATCCCAGCACAATTTAAAACAACTATTCACAAGGAGTGAAGACTATTTTAATCATAATTCTTTGAACATTTGAAGTCTAAAATGGTTATGACAGTTAAAAACTAACTTAAAGTTGAGTTATTGAGACACAAAATTTATTGAGCTATATTCCACCTCAATGGTATTCTCATTTACTGGGTCTCTATCAAACAGCATTCATGGTACACTGTTTGATAGAGACCCAATAAATGAGAATAGTACTGATATAGTGGCTATTCTCTGGCATTTATGAAACTAGCTCACAGATTAAAAACAATAGAGTTTTATAAAAAATATCTATATTGTGCACAATTTGAACACTGCAGGAACTGGTTCTGAATTTCAACTTGGATGATCCAACAAGCAGGAATATGTCCTGCTTGTCAAATATTATAGAGCTGAACGAAGACCAAGAGTAAACCTAGATCACCAACTTAGTGCAAAATCAATTCACCAAGGTAGCATTAGCTTTGTTCAAATACAGTACACTAAAAAGGCATGTGTCAATAGGAGTCACTAATTTTTTTTGTGGACCAAAAAAAGATTACTCCACCAGAAAAGAATCATGTGACAACATAACCTACTAATTGGCGTGGGAAATTTAGAAAAGTAAAACCACAATGCGGTGACTGACCTTATAAATATTTAGGCAGTTTTACATTCCTGAATGGATATTCCACAAACCAAAATATTTTACACAATGCCACCAAATCGCTGTTCAATGAGGAATATTTAGTGCCCACCCCCCAAAAAAAATCTGTGGCTCTAGAATGTGTGGAATGGAAGTAGATAAATTGACCTTCACATAGTTTGCACAACTATCTATATCAACTCCAAAGTGAAGACAACCAAGCTAAGGTCATATTCTAGTAGCAATACACTTTTTGGATATTTGCCAAAATCTAGATCCAAAAATTCACCTCATTTTCTAGTAGCTTCATCCTTGATTTTCCTATGTTTTAAGCTCTTCTAGAAATTCCAGGATCAGCAGGCTCTACTGATCTGCAGTATCCACTCCCTTTAAGTGAATGAGCTATTCCATGATACACAAAGCCCCTTCCCAACGCCACCTCTGGTATGGCGAAAGAGGGAAGACAAGTGATAAATAGCTGCAGCATCCTCTTTGCTAAGCTTTTCATGAAATACATAGAACAAACAGAATTGTATTACCCCAGTTTTAGTTATGGGATTATTTTCAAACAATTTCCAAGTTTCATAGCACAAGTTCTACTTACTGGCACTTGCTTCTAAATTACCTAAAGATTAAAAGTCACGAGTATATTTAGACACTGTTTTGAAAAGATAGACAGGAGCTTTTTCTACAGATTTTAATAGCACAAGATTTCTGGATTCAAATCTAATTCTCTCCTTTTTAACTGGTACACTAAATGCATTGAAAATTTGAAATATGCAGATGTCTGAATTTCATAGTTTAACCAATTTTAAGAGGTTAGCGTTGGATCATTGAATGTTAACAGTGCAGAAACAGCCTATGCAGACCATCAAATCTGCACCAGTACTTTTCTTCACGAGCCACCTAATCTAATCACACACTCCTGCTCACTCCTCAAACCCTTTAATATTCTTTTTCAAGTGACTATTTAGGTCCCTTTTAAAAGTACTTGTGAACTCTACTTCAACAATGATTTGGTAATTCCATATTCTAGCCATCCTTGAAATTTTTTTCTAACCTCACCTTCAATTTGTGCCTCCTCTTTACTGTCTCACTAGCCAATCTATCATAAGCCTTCATAATCCTGATGACCTTCATTAGGTCACTCCTCAACCTTAAATGAATAAAGCTCTAATTTCTCAAGTTTCTTTTCATAATTGCTTTCTGCTCTCAAATCATTTCTCTATTGATGTGGCCACATGCCCCTCAATTCCATGTGCCATTTTTGCCGTAAGTATCTTGTGTGCTACCTCATCGAATACTTCTTGAAATGCCATAGAAACTACATCTACCCTCGGTTATTCCTTCAAATAATTCTATAAGAATGATCAAGCCCAAACTGCTCTTCAAAAATCCATGCTGATTAATTCATATTTCTCCAACTGCTTAGAAGTTTTATCATGTATTATAGACTCTAGTAGTTGATCAAGAACTGGAGAAAAGGCTAATAGGCCTATATTTCACTGGCTATCCCCATCTCATTTTTATGAAAAAGGATGCAACATTTGCCAGCCTCCTGTCTTCATCACAATTTTCCTCTTTGAAAAATTTTAGAAACTTTTAGTCATGGCCTCTGCTATTCCCTCTCTCGTTACATCAATCCCCAGATGTAAACTGTGATTTGTCTACTTTAAAGTTTGTGTAACTTATTTAGTACTCTTTGAATGATAACCTTCTTGAATTGTTCTGCATCCATCTCTGGTGGTTCTACAATGGCAATATCCATCTCCTCTGAAAAGTGAGGCAAAGTACTTAAATTTACCTCTGCCATTCCTTCATTCTTCACTACAAGATTGCCTCCCTCATCTTTTCGCATCCCTACCTTAACTGTCCATGTACCACTAATGTGCCTATAGAAAGCCATTTATTGCCGATAATATTTTTTGCCAATTTTCTCTTTACTCCCTCTTAACCTTTCTAATCCTTTTTGTAGGTTTCCTATATTCTTTATATCTGTTCTGGTTGTCATTTCTGTTATCTGCTCTGTAAGCACTAAATGCTAAGTTTCAAGTATGATCTAATTCCACTAATTTTAGGCCAATTGATTCTGCTTCATTATCCAGAACCAGGTCAAGTAGTGCTTCACTGCCTGGTGGGAGTAGCAAAGACTGACTAAGAAACCAGCCCTGAACACATTCCAAAAAAACTCCCATTATACCACATTTTCCATACCCTAATCTATTTTTAGATAATTAAAATCTTCACAATTATGATTCCATGCCACTAACTTGTCTACAAATTTCATAGTCAATTTCCTCTCCACTGTTTGGCAGTCTATAATATTCTCCCAGTAATGAACCCTCTCCTTGCTAATCCATTGACGCAATCCAAAAGAGATTTGTCTGGACCACTTGTCTATTTAAATCCTTATGCACTAGTGCTAGAACATGGGGCTCCAATATTATTATGCCTCTTCATTTTCTTCCTTTCCTATCCCTCCTGATCATTATACCCAGGAATATTTAATTGCCAGTCTTGACCCAGCTGCAACCACATTACAGTTCCTGCTATTTTGTCATTATTTTCTATTTTAAAGTGACTAATTTCCCAATCTACATTGTCTAGAAGGGGAATAATTTAACTGATAGCAAGGTGAAAGTACTCATATTGAATCTGTAACATTGTTAAAGGTGATGTGGCAAACCAGTATTAAAAAGTTACTGTAGTAGGAATTTTTCAGTTTTTTTTAAACTTTGTTTTATTCTTATCGAAGTTTAAGAAATTTTAATGGCATAGCAGAGATATAACAGCAGTTAGCATTCGCAATCTCAGTTCGCAATCTCAGCATTAAACAAATGCTAACTGAAAAATGTTGAGTCCTTACAAGCTTCACTAATTTAAAAAAACTGTTGAAAAACACAAACAATATAGGGGTACTACCCAGTTATCTCCAACACAAGGCAGGTCACTCAGTAAGATTGAGGAATTCCAGATCATGGACAGTGCTGTATCAAAAAGTGCCCATCAGATCTTTCACAATATGCTCATTAGACCAAGGAAGAAAGGAGGCGACATGTTTATTATTGGGCCATTTCAGTGCTGCGTCAAATTTTGTTTGATGCAGTAAGCAATTGCAGAAATTTACCATGAAACAAACCGTACTCACTGTTAGCATTGGCGTGGTTAACAGTCCCCAGGCAAAGAATTCTAAAAAGATGACAACTACTGCATGATAAACACTGGGCCGACCAATTCCTTGTTGCTGAAAAACAAAAAGATAGAGCAGCTTACCATAGGAACAAAATCAATCATAATTAACTTACAATGCAACCAAATGTTTTACACCAAACAGGAAGTAGTTTACTGATATTTAATGCAAACCACAGCATTTTCGGTACACTAAACATTTAAAAAGAGCTGTAGTACAGATATTTCACCCAATGCACGAAGTCATATTCTGTAAAATAGTAAATTAAGGCTGTGTTGGCAGGGGGGGGGGGAATTTCTGTGCACATAATTACAGCTTACATAAACCAGACCTTACACTGTGCATTTAGATTGATTATGATGTGGAGATGCCGGTGATGGACTGGGGTTGACAATTGTAAACAATTTTACAACACCAAGTTATAGTCCAGCAATTTTATTTTAAATTCACAAGCTTTCGGAGATTTTCTCCTTCCTCAGGCAAATGTTTCAAGATCTCCTTGAAGTCTACGCATTTATACATATTGAACAATAATACATGGTGTTTACAGACTGCCCCTGCAACTGCCCGTTGCCAAGGCAATCACCGTGTTCAGACAGAGAGGTGTTACCTGCAGAACCTCCGAATACACATTCAACAAAAAAACAAACAGGGAAAAAAAACAGAGAAAAAAAAAACACAGAGAGAGGCAGAAACATCCGGAAGGCAGAGAGAGCCAGCAAATGACCCATTATATTAAAAACAGATAACATTTGTTCGCTGGTGGGGTAACGTGTAGCGTGACATGAACCCAAGATCCCGGTTGAGGCCGTCCTCATGGGTGCGGAACTTGGCTATCAATTTCTGCTCGACGATTTTGCGTTGTCGTGTGTCTCGATTATGGTAGAATTACAGTAATTGATTGATTATGGTAGAATTACAGTAATAATGATTCTCTCATTTAAAATTATCCTGAGCCTTCTGTTCTTTCTAACTACTATCGCATCTCTATCTTCCTTTTGCCCTCCAAGGTTCCTCAAATATGCAGTGGTGGAGAAGCCTCAGCCTTTACCCTTATCCAACAGGTACGAGGTACTTGCTACCAGTGTGCATGAGAACAAAGACTGCAGGGAGGATGGGCAAATTGGCCACAGCACCGTGGGGGGTAGTCCTGATAATAAAGGATGAGATAACAGCAGTAGCGAGAAAGGATCTTAGCTCAGAACATCAGGATGTAGAATCAGTTTGGGTGGAGCTAAAAAATAACAAGGGGCAGAAAACACTGGTGGGAGTAGTTTATAGGCCCCCTAACAGTAGTTATAGTGTTTAAGAGTGTACAAATCAGGAAATTTGAGGAGCATGTAACGAGGATAATGCAATAATCCTGGGGACTTTAATCTTCATATAGACTGGGCAAATCAAATTGACAAAATAGTTTGAAGGTCAAGTTCATGGAATGCATTTTAGACAGTTTTGTAGAATAATATGTCAAGGAACTAACTGGGGAACAGGCTATTTTAGATCTAGTAATGAGGCAGGGTTAATTAGTAATCTTATAATCAAGGATCCTAGTGATCATAATATGATGAATTTCATATTGAGTTTGAGAGTGATGTAGCTAAGTCTGAAACTAGAGTCTTAAATTTAAACAAAGCCAATTACGTAGGTATGGGGGGAGCGAGTTGGCTAAAGTTGATTGAGAAATTAGATTAAAAGATATGACGGTAGATAGGCAATGGTGAACATTTAAAGAAATAATTCATAATTCTCAACAAATACACATTCCCGAGGAATAAAAATTCCATGGGAAAAATGATCCAACCATGGCTAACTAAAGAAGTTAAGGATAGATTAAAAGAGGCTTATAATGTTGCCAAAGAGTAGTAAGCCTGAGGATTTAGAAATCAACAAAAGATGACGAAGAAATTGAAAAAGAGGGAGAAAACTGAATATGAGAGTAAACCAGCAGGAAATATAAAAACAGATTGTAAGAGCTTTTACAAGTATGTAAAAAGGACGAGATTAGCAAAAGTAAACGCGGGTCCCTTAGAGGCAGAAGAAATTATAATGGGCAATAAGGAAAAGGCAGAGATGTTAAACAAATATCTTGTATCTGTCTTCACAGAAGACGACACAAAAACATACCAGAAATAGTGGGGAACCAAGGGGCTAATGAGAGTAAGGAACTTAAAGCAATTAAGATTAGTAAAGAAAAAGCACTGGAGAAACTAATGGGACTAAAAGCCAACAAATCCCCTGGACCTGATGGTCTACATTCTAGAGTTTTAAAAGAGGTGGCTGCAGAGATAGTGGATGCATTGGTTTTGATCTTCCAGAATTCCCTAGATTCTAGAATGGTGTCCATGGATTGGAAGGTAGCAAATGTAACCCCACTATTCAAGAAAGGAGGGAGAGAGAACACAGGGAACTATAGGCCAGTTAGCCTGACATCAGTAGTAGGGAAAATGCTAGAATCTATTATTAAGGACATCTACTCAGGCTTACTACACTTAGAAAATCATAATATGATTAGGCAGAGTCAAACAGTTTTATGAAAGGGAAATAGTGTTTGACAAACCTATTAGAGTTTCTTTTTTGAGGGTGTAACTAGCAGGGTAGATAAAAGGGAATCAGTGGATGTAGTATATTTGGATTTTCAAAAGGCATTCGATAAGGTGCCACACAAAGGGTTGTCGCACAAGATTAGGGCTCATGGGGTTGTGGGTAATATATTAGCATGGTAGAGGAGTGGTTATTGGACAGAAAAGAGAGTAGGAATAAATGGGTCATTTTCAGGTTGGCAAGTTGTAACAAGTGGGGTACCACAAGGATCAGTGCTTGGGCCTCAGCTGTTTACAATATATATCAATGACTTAGATGAGGGGACCTAGTGTTATGTATCCAAGTTTGCTGATGATACAAAGCTAGGTGGGAAAGCAAGCTGTGAGGAGGACGCAAAGAGGCTTCAAAGGGATATCGACAGGTCGGCTAGAAGGTGGCAGATGGAATAAAATGTGGGGAAATGTGAAATTATCCACTTTGGTAGGAAGAATAGAAAAGAAGAATATTTTTTTAAAAGGTGAGAGACTAAGAAATGTTGGTCGTCAGAGGTCCTTGTACATGAATCACAGAAAATGGACATGCAGGTACAGCAAGCAATTAGGAAGGCAAATAGTACGTTAGCCTTTATTGCAAGGGGGTTGGAGTATAAGAGTAAGGAGGTCTTGCTGCAATTATATAGGTGAGACCACATCTGGAGTACTGTGCACAGTTTAGGTCTCCTTACCTAAGGAAGGATATACGCGCCTTAGAGGGGGGTGCACTAGATTGATTCCTGTGATGATAGGGTTGTCCTAAGAGGAGAGATCGAGTAGAATGGACCTGCATTCTGTGGAGTTTAGAAGAATGAGAAGTGATCTCATTGAAACGTATAAAATTCTTGGAGGGCTCGACAGGGTAGATGCTGAGAGGCTGTATCCCCTGGCTGGAGAGTGTAGGGGTCACTGTCTCAAGATAAGGGTTCGAGCATTTCGGACCAAGGTGAGGAAAAATCTCTTCATTCAGAAGGGTTGAGATTCTTTGGAATGCTCTACCCTGGAGGATTGTGGATGCTCAATCGTTGTGTATATTCAAGACTCAGATCAATGGATATTTGGACACAAAGGGAATCAAGGAATATGAGGATTGGGTGGGAAAGTGGAGTTGAGGTCAAAGATCAGCCATGATCTTACTGAATGGCGGAGCAGGCTCGAGGGGTCGTATGGCCTACTCCTGCTCCTATTATGTTCTATGTCCTTGCCTTCCAGCTCAATTTTCAAAATTCCTGCTCAAATCCCTCTAGCCCTCCCACAACCCTAATCAGAGCACAGACAGCTCTGACCCAAGTCACAAATAATATTCTCCAGCTGTGGAGTGCTATCCCTCTTTGTCCTCATTGACCTCGCTACAGTATTTGGCAGTGTGGACCATGCCATCCTTCTCCATCACTTTTCTTCTGTTCTTCAGCTCTGTAGGACTGCATTCATGTAGTTCCACTCCTATCTGTCTGAACACAGCCAGCATATCTCCAGCAATGGCTTCTCTTCCAGTCCCTGCACTATTACCGAGAGTCCCTCAAGGATGTATCCTTGGCCCCTCCTCTCCCTCAACTACATGCTGCCCCTCTCGGACATCATTCACAGGAAAAGAGTTAGCTTCCATATATATGCTGATGACACCAAGCTTCATCTCTCCATCACCTCTCTTGACCAAACAACCTTCATGCTGTCAGACTGCCTGCTCAACATAGTCATAGATGAGTCACAACTTACTCTAACTTAACACCAAAGCCATCATTTTCTACCCCAATATAAATTCTGCTCCTTTGCTGCTCATTTCATCCCCTTCACCAGCCACTTGCTCAGGCTGAACCAGACTGACATGCATTGAAGACAAAGTGACAAGCCTACAACAGTTATACTGCAAAATTTAATCTTTCAGTGAGGAAGTCATCACGTCAATTAAACGCAGTATCCAGACTGGCATCGGCCATGACAAGCACTATCAAAAAAACTCTGCTTTCGACAAACAGCAACAGATTTGACTAAATTTTTCACTAAGCAAGCATTGATATATAGATTATCAATAAGTAATAATTGGGTGGAAGAGAGAACAGAAAATTTCATCTCATTGTTCAGATGACAAACAGATCAAACTTCCCCCCACAGCATCCAAAACCCCGTAAGACTATTTTCTTGTATCCATTTCTATCCATCTATTCTCAATACAACTCTAAAACCTGAAAACCATTTCACCAGTTAGATAAAGCTTAAAAGTAGTAATCATCCCTATTTGCTCAAATCAAAGTTCTGCAACAAAATTGAGACGGTCCTGATGCTCAACAGCATACCCAAGCAAACAACAGGTGTTTCACACAGGGAGGAAAGTGAGGACTTAAAAAATATACATTTCAAAATGGACCTTGAGCTGCTCTCATATGCAACACAGCCTTAGAGTAGCATTAGTACAGTAAAAGCCAGGGAAGAAGATTGCCATCCTCTTGGCAGGGTAAACGTGCACATTTTTTAAAGTGTTGTTCTCGGAACCCCAGCACTATATTTATGCCCAGTTTGTGCTGCTAGATCTGTGTTTAGTCTGACCCAATTAATATAGCAGTAGTGCCAAGCTACATGATGATGGTCCTCAGGGTGGAGACTTGGCTTTGCCTTCACGAAGACTGTGCGGTGGTCACTTCTACCAATGCTCGTGGACAGATGTGTCTACGACAGTAGGTTAGCGAGAATGAGATCAAGTAGGTTACTTCTTTGTGTTGGTTCCCTCTCCACCTTACCACAGTCTAGCAACCATGTCCTTCAGGACTCAGCGAGCGGTGGTACCACCAAGCCACTTTTGATGGTGAACATTGAAGTTCCCCATCCAGAGAACATTTTGTGCCTATGCTTCCCTCAGAGCTTCCTCCAATTGATGTTCAACATGGAGGAGTACTTATTCATCAATAGGGGTGAGGGAGGTGGGTGTTGGTTGTGATCAACAGGATGTCTCCTTGACTTTGTTTGACTTGATGCCACAAGACTTCATGGCATCTGCAGTCAATGTTGAGGACTCCCAGGGCCACATCCACCAAAATGTGTATCACTATGCCCCCACCTAAGGTGGGTCTGTCCTGCCAGTGCTTCAAGATATACCCATGGATAGTGACAGAGTCATCTAGGAATTTATCTGATAGATAAATGTGTACATGATACAATAAAATTTTTAAAATAAGTTTTAAATCCTCACTGCAATTACAGATCATTGTGGATCATTACTGAAAGCAACAAGTTGAGGCTCTGGAGTCAGCCCAGACGCAACGTTTCTTCCCTCCTATTCTTCTGATATAACTGTGCTAAATACTGGACAGATGATTCAGAACAATACTGCCTTAAACACAAAAAGGAATTTGCATCTTAAGACAGACAAAGCAATAAAACAATGGAGATTACAGTCACTTCATTCTTCACAGCAACACAAAAACAAATGGTTAATACAGACCAATAGCATCAGCTGTGGGATAGCCTGTCATTTGAAATGAGGGATGGTATCTCAAACTATTCCTTGAAATATCAAATTAAAAACTTTAAAAGTTCACATATATAGCCTTGAAACGTGGTAGAGATTAAATCTGGGGTTTTCCCCTTGCGTGCTCGCTAGCCTGAAATTTTCCATTCATTAAAAAGAATGGGAGAAAAATTGAGGGTTGGTTAACACAAAGCAGAAAAGAGCTGCCATAAGCAACAGCATCACAAGTTACATCAACTGCACCATGAATAATTAATTTTCATGGCATATTTGAGTAACAACATCACAATACATATACAGCACTGAAGAGGAAAAGATTCATAACTACTCCTCCAGAGTCTGCAATTCCCACAGCCCATTTAAAAATTAAGTCTTGCACCCAATTTTTATAATTTTAGTGACTTACCTAACACAGCATAAATCAAACATGAGGAGGAGCTATGGAATTCAATCCAAATCCCACCTGCTGCACTGAGCACAAATCACAGTCAACTCATTTGTGGAAAATAACCTTACCCCACATCTTCGTATCCTTTATCTGCTAAGTTCTAAGTTTATAAATGAGGTAATGGGGGTAGGTGGGACAGAGAACAAGGCAATTGAAAGTTGCTGAGCAACAGATCTGAGATTTGGGAGGAATGTACAGAGAAACTTAACCATGTATTTCAACAAACATATTTAACAATTTTAATCAGCAGCCTTAACTTCTATCCGTTGGAGCTTTGTGCTTACATCAGGTGACGTTAAGCAGTGTAATGCAGCAGTTTTAGATAACTTTCGCTTCTTCATCCTCCCAATTCACTAAAAAAGTCAATGAAAACAGAGGTTGCTACAACCTTTTTCTGCTCTTTTTCCCCCAATGTCTTGCTTCTCCAAAATCTCCCAAAGCAAGCACATTTTATTTTGTGTGGCAGATTATTTGCATGGTATTTACCACAAAAATAAGAATTCAGTTCCTGTGGCTGTGTACTTTTACCTTTGAGCAACTCACTTCAGTCAGTTGACTCTGGAGAAATTTACTGTGGGGCTTTGCAAACCACACATTGTACACTCTGCGTTGTGGAGAAAACTTTAAAGTTGCTGGCATCATCAGGCTAGAAAGTCCATTGGGACGTTTAAGATAGGACTGAGCTCAGCTGCTTGCCCCCCTCTCCCCCAATTGGTGAATGGCGTGTTGAAAGCAGGTAGTATTTGCATTGATATGGCACCTTTTAGGTCCCAGAGCGCTTCACAGCCACTACTTTTTGAAACGTAGTTACTGATAATTTTTGCAGGCAAACACAGCAGCCAATTTGTACAAAGCAAGGTCCAAAATCAAGCACACATTGGTGGAGGGTGTCTCAGTTTAATATCTCATCCAAAGGATGGCATCTCTAACAATACAATGCTCCCTCAGTTCTGCCTAGATTATATGTTGCAGTCCTGAAGCAGACTTGAACACAAAAGCTACTGACAGAGGCATATGGGGGGCAGGCGAAGAAAGAGAGGACAAGGCCAGGGGTAAGTGTACACACACACACACACACACACTCAATTTTCAATTGGAGGATACAATAACTTCCAATAGAGCAAAGTCTCAGTAACCATGTCAGGTGGTGAAAACTAAGCAGTTTCCTGGAAGGAGACAAATTAGAGGGGTTGAAGAATTTCATTATAGTTATTTTGACTAGGAATGCTGCACAGCACAAGAATTTTTTAAAAAAGGAGAGACTAACTAGAAGCACCTCTGCAGTGCAGTAACAAAAAATTACCATAAGTATCCTTATTTAAAATGCAACTTGTCTTAAAATAGGTAGGAACGTTGGGTACAATTTTGTTTCCTTTATAATTTTAAAACATTGGAACTTTCTAATTAATCTACAGTACCAGCATGCTTTAAGCTTCTCTCCAAGACAAGAAAACTACAGGGTAAAACCTGCCTCAGCTCTGTGCTTGATGCACTTGGGAATTTCTTTTATTATGAAGGCATCAGTGACAGTAGTAATTTATTGGGAAAATTTTAATCTCCAATCTGACAGTGAAAAAGAAAAAGCCCGATATCAAGGTATGTACAGAATAGCAATACCCCGTGGCCTGGAGTATCCTCCGCATTTGCACCCGTAATCTGGGCACAAACCAATTACATTGATTGCGGAATTTTAGGGGTAAGTCTCCTCAATCTTTTAGGTGCGTCCATCAAAACCCCGTCTGAACAAATCGCCGCCCGCAAAATTGGCCACACCCCCGACTCTCAAATGTGAATATCCTCCAAATACGATTGTTCAGGGAGGGGGTCTCAACATTGCAACCAGATTTTCAGGCACAGCAGGAATGAGTCATTTTTCGGGCCTTTCAATAGCACTTTTTTTGAGCGTTTTAAGATGTGTCCTCACTGAGACCTGCTCTGTATTTTCTGTTTCTTTTATACTTAATGCTGTCAAAATGCATTGTCACATTAAAAACTGAAAAGCTTTCCTGATTGCAGGTTCTTAAACATTCTGTGCATGAATGATGATTAAATGAGTTGAAACTTAAATTTTAAGACACAAAGACGACATATACTGGTGTGGGTTCGACATTTCCTTGGGCCACAATTGCTTCCACTGATTTATGTTCATTTTAAACTCGGGCAAATGCTAATGAGATTGGGAGGCTACTTGGGTGTAACTTGACATCGATAAAATGAGGGCATTATTGTGCGCATTTTTGATCTAACTTCTGGGTTGCGCCCAAGGAGGGAGCTCCAGGCCAGTAAGTATTTTTCCATTTATCTGCTAAAAGCGCACACAGAGGTAGCTCTGCTCAAGATGTTACCAAACACATTTGTGATACAACGTTTAATATGAATTCAGTGTTTAAATCCCATGTTACATAATGTACACTTTAAAGTCAACAACCAGTTCCATAAGCAAACCGTCACTCCCAATAAACTGAAGTATGGCTGTAGATGCAAAAAATCTGGTAATGTAGCATTGCCATGGGGTTACTCAAATTAGCTCACTTGAACTAACAAACCTTCGTGTTTTCCTAACTTTTAGATAATTGAAATATAAACACTATGTGACAATGCAATTTTGGCTGTGACTCTCCTTTATTCAAGGTAAAAATGAAATAGCAGCAAACAGTCAGTAAACCTCAGATTTCACTTGATTACAGAACTTTTTAACTTACTCCTCCTTGGGTACAAAAAAAACACTTTGCTGCCTCTCCTAACTTGGACCAGTGCCCTTAATATAAAGTTACACATATGGAGTAGAAATTGGTTATGGCCCGTTTGCAGGCGCGTAAGCAACGGTGCACAGACAACCAAGGCTCACCCGAAATGGTGTCTTGGGCCTCATTTAAATAACGAGCGAGCTATTGGCGCCTGTCGTGCCTCCAGAGGCGGCTCATCCATTTCCTATTAATCAAATTCGGGCCACGTCTCACTGGTAGCAGCCCTCAGGTAAGTTGCAGGGGAGGGGAGAACGAGAACAAGAGGAGGGCCGATCATGGACTGGCAGCAGCCCTCAGGAGTGCTGTACAATCAGAAGGAGCACTCCAGGCTCCTCCTGGCTCCACAAAGTTTTAAAAAAAATTAACTTAACTTTTTGATGTCAGCCACTTGCTAGGCCGTAACCATGCCACACCAGTCCAATTTCGCAGAGGGGTCCTAAAATAGGCGTTAGGCCCCTAATTAGCAGACAGAAAGGGCCTAATGTCTGTTTTAGGTGACCACTTTGGATGGCTTCAAATTATCCGAAGCCAATATTGAGTTACATTGCATCTACAGCACAGAAACAGGCCATTCGGCCCAACTGGTCTATGCTGACGTTTATGCTCCACACAAACCTCCTCCCTCCCTGCTTCATTTAGCCCTATCAGATACCCTTCTACTCCTTTCTCCCTAGCGTGCTTATCTAGCTTCCCTTAAAATCCCATCTATGCTATTTGCCTCAACTACTCCTTGTGGTAGCGTGTTCCACATTCTTACCAGCTTTGGGTAAAGAAATTTCTCCTGAATTCCCTACTGGATTTATTAGTGACTAACTTATACTTATGACCTCTGGTTTCGGACTCCCCCACAAGTGGAAACACTTTTCCTACGTCTACCCTATCAAACCCTCATTAACTTAAAGCCCTTTATCAGGTCACCCCTCGGCCTTCTCTTTTCTAGAGAAAAGAGTCCCAGCCTGTGCAGCCTTTCCTGATAAGGATATCCTCGCAGTTCTGCTATCATCCTTGTGAAACTTTTTTTTGCACCTTCTCCAATGAGTCTGTATCTTTTTTATAGTGTGCACACCAGAACTGTACACAGTATTCCAAGTGTGGTCTAACCAAGGTTCGATACAAGCTTAACATAACCTCTGTGTTTTTCAATTCTATCCCTCTAGAAATGAACCTCAGTGCTTGGTTTGCCGTATTAACCTGTGTCGCTACTTTTAGGTGATTTGTGTATCTGTACCCCGAGATCCCTTTGCTTCTCTACCCCATCTTGTCTCTAATTAGTTCAGTTCCACCCCCCACCCCTCACCCCACCCTCCTTCCTTCCTTATCCTCTCTCAATATGTTATATCCTGCAATATTAAACTGCCCGTCCTGTTCTTTATGTAGCCATGTTTCAGTTATCCCGACTACATCTGGCGCCTCGCTACAAATTATTGCCTCCAGTTCCCCCATTTTGTTTCGGATACTGTGCACATTGTACAGGCAAATTAATTTGCTTTTAGTAATTGTTCCCCTCACTTTATTTTTAAGTCATTTTGTACTTAAGTTCCATAAACTGTATTGGTTCCCTGACTGTTTATGTTACTCTTATTCCTTACCTCTGTCTGACTTTTACTCAAATTTCCCATTTCTTTTATTTTTCACCAGATCCTCCTCCTCTTCCCCCCCCCCCCCCCCCGTCTTACCAGTTTAAAGTCCGATCCACAGCCTTATTTATCCTTTCCGCTAGGACACTGGTCCCATTCCAGATCAGGTGAAGCCCATCCCAGCGGCACAGCTCCTTCCTATCCCAGTACAGGTGCCAGTGACCCATGAAATGGAACCCCTTGTTCCCACACCTGTCTTTCAGCAATACATTCACCTTTCTGC
Source organism: Heptranchias perlo (assembly GCF_035084215.1). Lineage (NCBI taxonomy): Eukaryota > Metazoa > Chordata > Chondrichthyes > Hexanchiformes > Hexanchidae > Heptranchias > Heptranchias perlo. The sequence continues at coordinate 79,647,232 of NC_090328.1, forward strand.
TCTGTCTATCCCTATGCCAAATAGCACGTGGCTCGGGTAGTAATCCCAAGATTACCACCCGTGAGGTCCTGTTTTTTTTAAATTTAGTATCCTACACTTCTGATATTCTCTTAGCAAGGCCTCCTCCCATTTCTTCCCTACGTCATTGGGCCTGACATAGACCATGATAACTGGATTGTCCCCCTCCATTTCTAAGTTCCTCTTCAGTTGCTCCGAGATATCCTTTATCCTTGCACCAGGTAGGCAACACACCCTCCTGGACTCTTAGTCGCGACTGCTGAGGATGCTATCCTTCCCCCTAGAACTACAAGCTTTCTATTCTGCTCCCCCCTCCCTCCTGCTCCACCTTGCCACAGTTAGCATTCTGGCGGTCCACCCCACAGCCTGTATCCTTATCCTCACAGATAGCAAGTACACTGTACCTGTTGGATAGGACCAGTGTCTGCAGGAACTCCTTCTCTACCTCCCCATGGTTCCCCTTACCCTGCTATCAGTCACACTCTCTCCTTCCTGTACTTTCCTCTGAGGTGTGACTGTACTGAGTTTTCCATCCGTAAAATAAGTGTAACAAGGACCAATTTCTACCTCGTGGTTTCATTTAACCAGAATTTTCACTAGTCCACCTCCACACTGGCTGTAGTAGTGCTACAGGAAGAACTGGCAAGCAGGGACTGCCTTTAGGACTATGAACCTGCTCAAGGACTCTGAGCTGGAGTGTCTCAAGGCAGAGACATTTCCTGCAGATATGGCAATCCGGGACAGTCTCACTGTCCACACACTCCCACATATCATAATCCCCGACACATAGCCTGCACTGCAATTTCTAGTTTTTATTTATAGTAATTTAATTCTAGATACAATACAATTACTTGAGATCTACGGATTTAGCTTGATTTTAGATTAATTTGTAACTAATTAGTCTTGTTTTTTGTTTACTAACTTCATTTTAGTATCCCCTTAACTCCTATATTATGTATACCAGATTTTTATTTAATGCAATTCGGATCCCTTTAATGTTGGTATCCTCTATTTAGTTAATTTTAATTTTATCCCCTTGGATATAATTAGATTATTTATTTATCTATTTACTGTTGCCCCTTGGTTTAAATTTCTTAACACCTCCTTCACCCGCTGCACCTAATTTCCACTCTCACCAAATTCCCATCACTCTGTTTAGCAGATTCACCCAACTCTCACCAATGTCCAATATTTTCTCGGGGTTCATGGGGGGGCAGGGCATAGCCCTGCAAAATTGGTCATTTTTGCCCCCATTTTCCGTCCGTAAAATGAGTGTGACGAGGACCAATTTCTACCTCGTGGTTTCATCTAACCAGAGTTTTCACTAGTCCACCTCCATGCAGCCTGTAGTAGTGGTACAGGAAGAAATGGCAAGCAAGGACTCCTCTTAGGATTATAAACCTACCTGCCCTGTTTGATCTCTAAAAGACTAAAGGATAATTGATAGATAACAATCAAACATTTGAACAGTTTTCAATTGACTACCATGACTCGTTAGCAATTTTACAACACCAAGTTATAGTCCAGCAATTTTATTTTAAATTCACAAGCTTTCGGAGATTTTCTCCTTCCTCAGGCAAATGTTTCAAGATCTTGAAACATTTGCCTGAGGAAGGAGAAAATCTCCGAAAGCTTGTGAATTTAAAATAAAATTGCTGGACTATAACTTGGTGTTGTAAAATTGTTTACAATTGTCAACCCCAGTCCATCACCGGCATCTCCACATCATGACTCGTTAGGTAAAACATGGTCCTCTAGCCCTCCATACTCCAATTGCTTTTTAGTTGCGTTCTTTATAATGCTGGTTGTAATTACTTTTCAAGAACCAAAATCTAACCATTACTTTTTGTCCATTATTATTTCCTCAAATTTAGGCTTTGGAAAGTTTCACTTTTTAAAAAAAAGTTAGAGGAAATTGTTGAATAAATGGAAACATTCATCAAACATTGAAGTTCCAGTACACCCGAATAACCTCAATCTAGATTTAGTAACTACTCCAACCATCTCAACACATCCGAAAAGACTAATTTCACATCAAAAGGTTATGAAATACAGTCACAATAAGGTCAATTTCAATACAATTCTAGAACTGCTACTTCCTGTACAAACTTATGTAAAACAGTATCTCTGATTCCTTTTGCCTAATCTGCAGTATTGGTTAGGGTAGTAAGTACAGTGGGTCCAGTATTGTTCTAAAGCATTTTACTAGGTACCTTCTCTTCTTAAAAAATTATATTCAAAAACAGGAAATCATGTGATCAGAGATGATTCAGTCACTGCGCATGGTGCTCCAATAAAAAAAAACTATTGGTCTGCAAAGATTGGCTCTGCAGCAGCTTCAGTATCCATAATAGCATAAGCTTCCCAAGGCAATTAACATCTACAGCAGCACAAATCTGCCCTGGTAATCAGCCATACAGCTGCTATTCCAGGAACCAAGTCTAGCCGAAAAATACCCTTCAAGAAAGATAACAGATAATATATTATCAGATCCACTAAGTAATTCTGTGTTTGATTATACAGTCTACATTTCCTCAAAGATCAAGAGACTTTTATGCGAAAGTAACTGTTTGCTCAAGACAAATGTCTACTGCATTGCAGAAGGTACAGAACAGAAACATAGCATTTAGTAATTTAAGCATGCACCCCTGTTTTTGGAGGAACACAGGAAAGTAGGGCTGGAAAAAAAATCTCTACAGTCCATCTGGCCTGTTCCTAAAATTAATACTGCTCGCTCACTCAACTATTCATCTAATTTTCTCAAATTATTCCAAACTATCCACCTCCTTGGACAGTGGATTTCACACATTCACCACCCTCGTGTAACATAGTTAAATCTAAACTGTCTGTGCACCTTCTCTCTTCCAAACTTGAGTCAGTGTCCCCTAGTTCTAAAGTTTGTGGCCATCTGGAACATATTGGGGTACAATTTATCTATTTCTTTAAGAATCTTAAATAATTGAATAATAGCCTTTTCTTCTCTAAAAGTAAACAATTCCAAACTCGACCTCTCCTTCTAGATGAGACATCTCCAATGCCTGGATATTCTTGCAGTATGGCAACCAAAACTGCACACAGTACTCCAGTACTTTACACAGACTCATTATTACCCCCTGGGATGTGTGCTGCATCCTTCTGGCTATACATCCCTAGATACAATTAAATTTCCTTACTGCTGCTGCACATTGGTTGGTTGATTTTAGTTAATGATCCACCATTACCAGATTTATTAGAATGGTTCCAGGGATGAGGGACTTCAGTTACATGGATAGACTGGAGAAGCTGGGGTTGTTCTCCTTAGGAGCAGAGAAAGTTAAGTGGAGATTTGACAGAAGTGTTCAAAATCACAAAGGGTTTAGATAAAGTAAATAAAGAGAAACTGTTCCCATTGGCAGAAGAGTCGAGATCCAGAGGACACAGATTTAAGGTGACTGGCAAAAGAACCAAAGGCGACATAAGGAAACACTTTTTTTTAAAACGGTGTGAGTAGCTATGATCTGGAATGTGCTGCCTGAAAGGGTGGCAGAAGCAGATTCAATCGTGGCCTTCAAAAAAGGAATTGGATAAGTACTTGATGGGAAAAAAATTGCAGGGCTATGGGGAAAAAGTGGGAGAATGGGACTAACTGGAATGCTCTTACAAAGCACAGGCTCAATGGGCCGAATGGCCTCCTTCTGTGCTGCAATCATTCTATGATTCTACCTCCAGAATCCTCTCCTGTGGAGTGTCCTGTAGACTAGAGCCATGTAGTTTATATTTCCATAGGTCATTTCCCTTCTTACTCTCATTACCTTGCACTTGTCTACACAAAATGCCACTCATCAGTCCACCTTCCCTTCCTATCCAGGTCCCTTTGTGTTTGGTTTACTTATTGTTTGAAATCACTCAATGATATGCAATGTTCTTGTTATAGGATTTACAGCACTTTGCAACAGCTTAATGTAGTCATTTTGACCTTTTCTTAAAACACACTTTATAACGGGAGAAATACTTATATTGTAGTAACATTTTAAACTGAATTTCATGATATTTGGAAACCTCATTACGTATACTGGCAGGATAGGGGCTAAAATGGAAGCCATCTCCATACCAAGTTTTACATTATTCAAGCAAGTGCCAGAAAGTCCTTCTGTGAGATAAGAAAGATCAACAGTCTTAGAGAGGAGGCTTGTCTGGACAATTCAATTGGCACTTAAGAATAATGCTTAAGCTATTATAGCAACATAATGGTCAAAAACATCTTTTGTTTCTTTACTTGCCCCATTACCATCCACCTTGCCTTGCACCATCATCCCTTTTGTCTTTTAATCACTCCTGCCCTCCACCCAATCACAGCTATTCTCTTTTATTCTTTCCTCCCCTTCCCTCCTCCCCAACCCCACCCCCCAGCCTGGATCTGTACTTGCTTAAAAACTGTTAAATCTTTAACTTCTTCCAGTTCTGACGAAAGGTCATTGACCTGAAACGTTAACTCTGTTTCTTTCTCCACAGATGCTGCCAGACCTGCCGAGTATTTCCTGTTTTTATTCCGAAGATAAACCACCTAACTTCTTTAGACCCAATGGGGATTAAATTGACCTTGGGCGCTAGCGCATAACAAGCAATTGCAAACGGTCAGCCTTTTTTATATCACACTATTTTAATTGGGCAGGGTGCAAAGCGGGCTGCCGATTCGCCATCACTTATTTTGCGTATCGCCCAAGACCAACTTCATCCCAAATGGGTCTTGTGTTGTGCCACCTGCACACCTGGCTCCTCATGTCCTGCTAAATTTGTTTCAGTGCATCAGCATGCTCACATTATAATGCAAACTGCAGATGCACGGAATTAACGCAGGTGCAATTCCAAGGCCCGCTGAATCATTTTGTTTCTTTAAATTTGAAGTAGCAATCCAAAACGACAACTTCAACTAGCAGGTTGAAATCTGGGATTGCACAGTAGCAGCAGGAAAAATGCTCAAAACCCATAATATACATTAAAAGTGAAGAGGTAAATCAGTTGCTCATCATCCGAAGAGGCCAAGATTTTTCCAGAACTATTCCTTCATTTGTTAGCAGCTTAATTTGCATGTTATGGTGTTGTTAATTACATCCAGAACCGGACATTTTATAGTATTTCACATATAGTGGTAAGTTGCCTCTCTTTGGTAGTACAAATTTTGTTATATCAAATTTTGGATGTTTCCTGTAACGAGGTAAGAGTTAGCTATTTTCTTAGTATTATAACCAATAACTACAAAATTCTATTGTTTGAGCAGTTTTATTAAAAAAGCAACTCAGCCAAAACTATAATTACAGCAAAGAACAAAAAAATTCCAAACCGTTCTTTCCTGTATGTCATACAATACCATTACCCAAGTTGTGCAGCAACCAAAACTAAAAAATTCCATTTCAGAATACACAAAGCACTGATTCGTCACAAAACAAAACACGTCAGGTGAAAATACGAATATTAGTTGCAAATATTTAGTGGTACATTTCAAAACTATCCATCATTTGTTTTTAAAATCAGTTGCCTCCGTGCATTAACGACCATAATCCAACCCCCACTAACAAAACTGGTTAAATGGCTACTTTAAATTCCCAATTTATCAATAATGGAGATTTATGCTGCACTCATAGCGCACTACTGGTGCAGACCTCCAAGCGCTTCCAGCAGAACCCAAGCTATACTGAAAAAAACTTGCATTTTTATAGTGCCTTTCACGAACGCAAGACATCCCAAAGCATTTTACAGAAAATGAAGTGCTTTTTGAAACGTAGTGACTGTTGTAATGTAGGAAACGAGGCAGCCAAATTGTGCAAAGCAAATCTGTTTGTGATGTTGGTCGAGGGATAAATATCGGTCAGCTCACCAGAAGAACCCTGCTGCTCTTCTTCGAAATGGTGCCATGGGATCTTTTACGTCCATTGGTTTAACATCTCATCTGAAAAACTGCACCTGACAGTGCAACACTCAGTGTTGCACTGAAATGTCAAGATTATGTGCTCAAGTCTCTGGGGTGGGACTTGAACCCACAATCTTCTGACTCACAGGCGAGCGTGCTACCATTGACCCATGGTTGACCACGTGGGGACAGTAAAGTGCACTATGTTGCCAGGGTAAAGCTCTGCATATCCATGCTCCATAGCTGAAATTTTTTGCATGTTTTCATAGTGCGGCTTGAGCAGCCACTTCCTCAAATTACTCTGTTTAAATTTATAAACGCCCAGGAAATTCAGCCATTAAGAGCCAAGCTTGACACTACACTGGGACTAAATTCTGTACATGCGGTGTAAGCCATCCTCTAAGCGGGTGATCCAGAATCAGATTAGCATCTGACTCCAGGTTGCAACAAAGGCAGTTATACAAACTCAAATGATATTCAAAGAGTAGCTTCCCGACATAACAGTAACTTAGGAACATAGGAACAGGAGTAGGCCATTCAGCCCCTCATGCCTGCTCCGCCATTTGATAAGATCATGGCTGATCTGTGATCTAACTCCATATACCTGCCTTTAGCCCATATCCCTCAATACCTTTGGTTGCCAAAAAGCTATCTATCTCAGATTTAAATTTAGCAATTGAGCTGGTATCAATTGCCGTTTGTGGAAGAGTTCCAAACTTCTACAACCCTTTGTGTGTAGAAATTTTTTCTAATCTCGCTCCTGAAAGGTCTGGCTCTAACTTTTAGACTGTGCCCCCTACTCCTAAAATCCCCAACCAGCGGAAATAGTTTCTCTCTATCCACCCTATCTGTTCCCCTTAATATCTTATAAACTTCGATCAGATCACCCCTTAACCTTCGAAACTCTAGAGAATACAACCCCAATTTGTGTAATCTCTCCTCGTAACTTAACCCCTGAAGTCCGGGTATCATTCTAGTAAACCTACGCTGCACTCCCTCCAAGGCCAATATGTCCTTCCGAAGGTGCGGTGCCCAGAACTGCTCACAGTACTCCAGGTGCAGTCTAACCAGGGTTCTGTATAGCTGCAGCATAGCTTCTGCCCCCTTGTACTCTAGTCCTCTAGATATAAAGGCCAACATTCCATTTGCCTTCTTGATTATTTTCTGCACCTGTTCATGACACTTCAATGATCAATGTACCTGAACCCCTAAGTCCCTTTGGACATCCACTGTTTTTAACTTTTTACCATTTAAAAAGTACCCTGTTCTATCCTTTTTTGATCCAAAGTGGATGACCTCACATTTGTCTACATTGAATTCCATTTGCCACAGTTTATGCCCATTCACCTAATCTATCAATATCGCTTTGTAATTTTATGTTTCCATCTACACTGCTTACAATGCCACCAATCTTTGTGTCATTGGCAAATTTAGATATGAGACTTTCTATGCCTTCATCTAAGTCGTTAATAAATATTGTGAATAATTGAGGCCCCAAGACAGATCCTTGCCGGACTCCACTAGTCACATCCTGCCAACGTGAATACTTACCCATTATCCCTACTCTCTGTCGCCTTTCGCTCAGCCAATTTCCTAACCAAGTCCGTACTTTTCCCTCGATTCCATGGGCTTCTAACTTAGCTAACAGTCTCTTATGTGGGACCTTATCAAATGCCTTCTGGAAGTCCATATAAATAACATCCATTGACATTCCACTGTCCACTACTTTAGTCACCTCTTCAAAAAATTCAATCAGGTTTGTCAGGCACGACCTACCTTTCACAAATCCATGCTGGCTCTCCCTGATTAACTGAAAATTCTCGGTGCTCAGTCACCCTATCCTTAATTATAGACTCCAGCAATTTCCCCACAACAGATGTTAGGCTAACTGGTCTCTAATTCCCCGGTTTCCCCCTCTCTCCTTTCTTAAAAAGTGGAGTGACATGTGCAATTTTCCAATCTAGAGGGACAGTTCCTGAATCTAGAGAACTTTGAAAGATTATAGTTAGGGCATCTGCAATGTGCTCACCTACTTCCTTTAAAACCCTGGGATGGAAGCCATCTGGTCCTGGGGATTTGTCACTCTTTGGTGCTATTATTTTCTTCATTACTGTTGCTTTACTTATGTTAATTTTATCGAGTCCCTGTCCCCGATTCAATATAAGTTTTCTTGGGATTTCCGGCATGCTATCCTCTTTCTTGACTGTAAATACTGACGCAAAGTAATTGTTCAACATCTCCGCCATTTCCCCATTGTCAATGACAATATCCCCACTTTCAGTTTTTAAGGGGCCAACACTGCTCCTGACCACCCTCTTTTTCCTAATATAACTATAAAAGTTCTTCGTATTGGTTTTGATATCTCTTTTCATACTCTTTTTGTAGCCCTTACCATCTGTTTTGCGACCCTTTGTTGATCTTTGTATCTTTCCCATTCGCCAAGATCTGTGCCATTTTTTGCCTTTTTGTATGCCCTTTCCTTATGTCTTATACTGTCCCTTACCTCTTTAATTGTCCATGGCTGTTTTTTTGGCAAGTAGAGTTCTTACCCCTCAGGGGTATAAACCGGTTCTGCATCTCGTTAAATGTTTCTTTAAACATTTCCCACTGATCATCAGTCGTTTTACCCATTAACAGATTTGCCCAGTTTACTGTGAACAGTCTCTGTCTCATCCCATTGAAGTCGGCCTTGCCCAAGTCTAGGATCTTAGCAGCTGACTCACTTTTTTCCCTTTCAAACACTACATTGAACTCGATCATGTTATGATCACTATTGGATAGCTGGTCACGCACAGTTAAGCCGTTAACTAAATCTAGTATGGCTTGCCCCCTTGTTGCCTCTAGGACATACTGCTGTAGAAAACTATCCCGGACACACAAGAAATTTGCTACCTTTCTGACAGTTGCTAGTCTGCTTTTCCCAATCTATGTGAAGGTTAAAGTCCCCCATTAAGACCACTATGCCTTTCTTACACGCTTGTCTAATCTTTGCATTTATACAATCTAGCACTTCAGAGCTGCTGCCAGGGCTCCTATATACAACTCCCACTATAGTCTTAGATCCTTTCCTATTTCTCAATTCAACCCATAAGGTCTCTGTTGGCTGCTTACCTCTTGTTATATCCCCCTTTATCATTGAAGTGATTTCATCTCTAATCATTAAGGCTACTCCACCCCCTCTTCCATTTTCCCTATCTCTCCTGTAGACCTTATAACTCGGTATAATTAGTTCCCAATCCTGACCATCCTGCAGCCAAGTCTCAGTAATAGCTATCATGTCATACCCTCCGATTTGAATTTGAACCGGTCGTTCATTTAATTTATTCCTTATACTCCGTGCATTTGTATATAGAACTCTTAGTTGGGCCACACACCCCAGCCTGACCTTCAGCTTTGATGCTGGGTTAATCGCCTCACGCCTTCTAGTTTTTACGTTATCTGTCGTGCCTAAAGTACACTTTCTTTCTGCTGCTCTACGCTTTTCCCTCTCACTTGTTCTTGAACAACTGTTTGTACTATTTGTATTGTGAATTTCCCCTGGGTCTTCCCCTCTCTTGCTGCTCTCGACTTTATTCCCTTCTGACTCCCCGCTCAGGTTCCCATCCCCCTGCCACTCTAGTTTAAACCTTCCCCAACAGCACTAGCAAACACCCCCGCGAGGACATTGGTCCCGGTCTTGCTCGGGTATAACCCGTCCCACTTGTACATGTCCCACCTTCCCCAGAACCGGTCCCAATGTCCCAGGAATCTAAATCCCTCCCTCCTACACCATCCCTGCAGCCACGCATTCATCCTGTCTATTCTCCTGTTCCTATACGCACTAGCATGTGGCACTGGTCGCAATCCTGAGATCACTACCTTTGAAGTCCTGCTTTTTAATTTATCTCCTAACTCCTTAAATTCACCTTGCAGGACCTCATCCCTTTTTTTTTTAACCCAAGTCGTTGGTACCAATATGGACCACGACTACTGGCTGTTCACCCTCCCCCTCCAGAACTGCACTTCAAAGTAATTCATTGTACATGAAATGATGAGATATTTCTAAGAGACATGATAAAAGTATGCAAGTATTTCCTTTGCTTTCATAAAGCATTTGAGTTTTGCCAGCACAGTTCAGGACACTATTTACAGTTTATAAAATTATTTCATTATAAATCCCTCTCCAAGGGTCTTAATTTCTATGCAATCTGTGTATATATTGCTGCCATGCAACCCTCTCCCACTCCACACTTTTGGCAAGGGGAGGGGGACAAGAGGAGAATGAGAAAAGGGAATAAAAAGGAAGAGAGAATCTTAATGTTTGGTGTATGTAGACAATTTTTTTGCAACGTGCTTTGGGGGCTGAGGAAGCAAGAGCTCTCGCTGTGCTTGCAAAATACATAAAAATTATAGATGGCCCTTTAAAAAATGGACTGAAATTCATATTTAAAAGAAAGGTATTCATTGCTGCCAGGTTAATACATAATTGAGGGTCTTAAAAAAAGTACTCAGAATATAAAGGACATTGCATTATTTCCAGTTATTCACAACCATGATATGTATAGTACAAGCAGAACTAGCTGTTAGTGTTCTCTTAAAAAAAACTTTTGTAAGATGGCTTTCTGTGCTAGAATCCTGGTTTTCTACTTGATGTGCTTTAAGACTCTACCTAATGAAATCTTTCTAATTATCCAGCTGTAACTAATACCAATGACTTACCAGTTGTGACGATTCCAAAAATAACCAGCCACATCACAAAATAAATAAGCAAACCCAGTTAGTAATTCATTCTTCAAAAGAATACCATTAACTCAGCTCCATCGCATACCTTTATTACATCATACCTTTAAAAAATATGAACGGCCCAAATTCTTCTAAGTCCTGGAAATTCATTTGACCTAGTGATGTAGGATAGTCTACAATCAGAATAAGTTACTAGGAATCATGAAAAGGTCTTCATAGTCAGGAAAATCTATTATCTATTAATTTTAGCTCAATTTACATCAGTGGTTTTCAAACTTTCTTTGTGCGGGATCCTTTGCAACCGCAACCAGGAACTCCTTCCCCTAACTTCCAAAAGACAGTGTCTTCTACTCAAAAGGAAAACAGTGCTACCATTACAAAAAAAAATGTTTGAGAAATTATGTGCTGGTAAGTCAAGAAGCAGAGAAATTCGATGAACAGACAGAAATAGGATGACCTTGGGGATCCTTTGAGTTCCCTTTGCATATGGTCCAGGGACCCTAGTTTGAAACATGATGCCAAATGCATTAGTGCCAGGTCTGGTCGTGGATCAAATATTACAAATTGAGGTTTTATACTGAATAAAGAGACAAATCCTACCATCAGTTCTAATTTTGCATTTGGGATGTCCTGAGGTCATGAAAAGTGCTACGCTATATAAATGCAATCACATGTATGTTAGTAAACATCAAACTATCCAGTACATCATTTAGTACAGCTCTCATTCCAGAGTGTAGGAACACAGAATTGCCAGTCTAACATTATTTAACATCATTTTATTGCACTGAAAGACAAAGCTAAAGTCCCATAAACAAACTAAATTTGATGGAATAATGCAATTTTAAAGAGTAACAGATCAGAAAATCTTTACATTTCAGTACAAATTCTAGGACTACATTGTCTGCTGAGTTATGTTCTGGTTATCATGTTAAGATCAAGCCAAGCCGAACATGACCTGAACAAAAAAAATGAAAACTTTGTTATGGTCACTAGAATAATAAAGAGTCTACTTCAAATCTTTTACAATTTTTTTTGCTATTTCCCAGGCTACAGACATGGAACAGGTTTGTCCACAAAAGGTGGAATTGTAACTACCAGGGGATGTTTTTCTTAAATCCCCTAAAACCTCACCCTTCAAAACTGCCATCAGCACCCCCTCCTCAAAAAACCCACCCTCGACCCTGTCCTTACAAACTACCGCTCCATCTCCAATCTCACTTTCCTCTTCAAAGTCCTTGAATGTGTTGCTGCCTCCCAAATCCATGCCCATCTTTCCCACAACTCTATGTTTGAACCCCACCAATCAGGTTTCCACACCTGCCACAAACTGAAACTGCCCTCATCAAAGTCATAAATAACACCCATATGACTGAAACCGTGGTAAACTATCCCTCCTCATCCTTCTCGGCCTGTCTGCAGCCTTTGACACGGTTGACCACACCATCATCCTCCATTGTCCAGCTGGGTGGGACTGCCCTCGACTGGTTCCATTCCTATCTATCTAGACGTAGCCAAAGAATCACCTGCAATGGCTTCTCTTCCTGCTCCGTTACCCCTGGAGTCCCCCAAGGATCTAACTTGGCCCCCTCCTACTTCTCATCTACATGCTGCCCCTTGGCGACATCATCCAAAAACACGTCAGAATCCTCATGTATGCTAACGACACCCAGCTCTACCTCACCACCATGTTTCTCGACCCCTCCACCACCTCTGATTCGTCTCACTGCTCGTCAACACCCAGTATTGCATGAGCAGAAATTTCCTCCAACTAAATATTGGGAAGATTGAAGCCATTGTCTTCGGTAACTGCCACAAAACCCATTCCCTAGTCCCCAACTCCATCCCTCTCCTTGGCCACTGTCTGAGGCTGACCCAGACCGGTGCCAACCTTGGCGTTCTATTTGACTGAGATGAGCTTCCAATCCCATATCCTCTCCATCACCAAGACCGCCTACTTCCACCTCCGTAACATCCCCCGTCTCCACCCCTGCCTCAGCTCATCTCCAGCTGAAACCCTCATCCATGCCTTTGTTACCTCTAGACTTGACTATTCCAATACTCTACTGGCCAGCCTCCCATTTTCCACCCTCCATAAACTTGAGCTCATCCAAAACTCTGCTGACCGTATCCTAACTTGCACCAAGTCCCGTTTACCCATCATCCCTGTGCTCACTGACCTACACTGGCTCGCATCCGGCAACAACTGGATTTTAAAATTCTCATCCTTGTTTTCAAATCTCTGTGGTCTCTCCCCTCCCTATCTCTGAACCTCCTCCAGCCCAACAACCCTCCAAGATATCAGTGCTCCTCCAATTCTTGCCTCTTGCGCATCCCCGATTTTAATCGCTCCACCATTGGCGGCCAAGCCTTCAGCTGCCTAGGCCCTAAGCTCTGGAATTCCCTCCATAATCCTTTCCGCTGCTCTACTTCTCTCTCCTCCTTTAAGATTATCCCTAAAATCTACCTCTTTGACCAAGCTTTTTGGTCACCTGTCCTAATATCTCCTTATGTGGCTCAGTGTCAAATTCTGTTTGATAACGCTCCTGTAAAGTGCCTTGGGACATTTTACTGTATTATGGGCACTATATAAATGCAAGTTTTTGTGATATGAAAGCTAGATATTAAATACATAGTCACTTCCATAACAAACCAAAGATGTTAGGTGAATTGAGATCCTAATATTTTCGAAATGTCAGCTTTGGTTCACTGGTAGAACTCTCACCTGAGTCAGGGCATGAGTCTAAGCCTCACTTCAAGACTTCAGCACATAATCGAGATTGACACATCAGCGCAGTACTAAGGGAACATTGCTTTGTCAGAGGTACAGAACTGTTTTTCGGATGAGACATCTAACTGAGGCCATATCTGCCATCTCAGATGGAATAAAAGATCCTATGATACTATTCGAAGAAAAGCAGGGGAGTTCTTCTGTGTCCTGGCCAAGATTAATCCCTCAAATAACACCACCAAAACATATTAACTGGTCATTTATCTCACTGCCAATTGTGGGAACTTGCTGGCATGTTTGCAATGCCTTGCTGTTGCGTTTGCCTACAAAACAAATGACTACACTTCTAAAGTATTCATTGGCTGTAAAGCACTTTGGGAAGTCCCAAAGACATTGAGTGTATAAATGCAATTCTTTTTTAATTTAAGAAACATTTTCAAAATAGTCCATAATAGGAAACTAAGATATTTTCCATCTGGATACATGTTTAAAGGATGTTAGAATCATAGAAAGTTTACAGCACGGAAGGAGGCCATTTGGCCCATCGAGTCCATGCCGGCTCTATGCAAGAGCAATGCAACTCGTCCCACTCCCCCGTCCTATCTGCATAGCCCTACAAATTTTTTCCTTTCAAGTACTTATCCAGTTCCCTTTTGAAAGCCATGATTGAATCTGCCTCCGCCACCCCCTCTGGCAGTGCATTCCAGATCCTAACCACTCGCTGCATAAAAAATGTTTTTCCTCATGTCATCTTTGGTCCTTTTGCCAATCACCTTAAATCTATGTCCTCTGGTTCTTGACTCTTCTGCCAATGGGAACAGTTTCTCTCTACCTACTCTGTCTAGACCCTTCAAAATTTTGAATACCTCTATCAAATCTCCTCTCAATCTTCTCTGCTCTAAGGAGAAAAACTCCAGTTTCTCCAGTCTATCTACTTAACTAAAGACCCTCATCCCTGAAATCATTCTAGTAAATCACTTCTGCACTCTCTCTAAGGCCTTCACATCTTTCCTGAAGTGTGGTGCCTAGAACTGGACATAATACTCCAGTTGTGGCCGAACCAGTGTTTTATAAAGGTTCATCATCACTTCCGTACTTTTGTACTCTATGCCTCTATTTAATAAAGCCCAGGATCCTGTATGATTTTTTAAACCACTTTCTCAACCTGCCCTGCCGCCTTCAACGATTTGTGTACATATATCCCCAGATCTCTCTGTTCTTGTACCCCTTTTAGAATTGTGCCCTCTAGTTTATATTGCCTCTTCTCATTCTTCCTACCGAAATTCTTCCTAACGCATTTTTCTGGGTTAAATTTCATCTGCCATGTGTCCGCCCAAGCCACCAGCCTGTCTATATCCTCTTGAAGTCCATCACTATCCTCCTCACTGTTCACTACAAATTTGGAAATTATGCCTTGTACACCCAAGTCCAAGTCATTAACATATATCAAGAAAACCAGTGGCACTAGTAACAACCCCTAGGGACCACCACTGTACACCTCCCTCCAATCCGAAAAACAACTGTTCGCCACTACTCTCTGTTTCCTGGTACTTAGCCAATTCTGTATCCATGCTGCTACTACCCCTTTATTCCATGGGCTTCAATCTTGATGACAAGCCTATTATGTGGCACTTTATCAAACGTTTTTTGAAAGTCCGTACACACCACATCAACTGCATTGCCCTCATCAACCCTCTCTGTGACCTCATCAAAAAACTCTATCAAGTTAGTTAAACACGATTTGCCTTTAATAAATCCATGCTGGCTTTCCCTAACCAATCCACACTAGTCCAAGTGACTGCTAATTCTGTCCCGGATTATCGTTTCTAAAAGTTTCCCCACCACCGAGGTTAAACTGACTGGCCTGTCGTTGCTGGGTTTATCTTTACATACTTTTTTGAACAAGGGAGTAACATTCACAATTCTCCAGTCCTCTGGCAAAGTTTTTAGCAGTCTAGTACTTAAGATGATGTCCATCTCCCCTCCTCGGGTCTCGTTTCTCTCCCATTACCTGAATCAAGCACAGCCTGAATGGATAGGCAATCCAACACCCAGCCGTCAAGGTCACATTGAGCCAGCCACTAGAAGATTCCCAACAGCAGTGAAGGACTAGTCTCCTGCTGACCCTCACTTAGAGGTGACCCTGGCCTCCATTCATTGCACCTATGAAGTTCTGGAGAGGCAATCACCAAGCCAGCTACATGGGAGAAAATTAAACTGGTGTCCTGCATGTTGATGATCCATCCACAAAAATGGTAGAACATGGGGAGTCAACTGCAGATGCAGCAAGTCTAACAACATCTGTAGTGGAAAAAAACAGGTCCACATTTCGGGTGTATACCCTTTATTTTCAGTTCTAACCAGAAGTTACACTAGAAACATTAACTTGTCTTTTCTCTTCAGAGAAGTTGACAGACCTGAATTTTCTGTTTTTGTTTCAGATTTTCAACATTTGTATTTTTTATATTTTTCCAGGGTAACAGACAACTGCATCCACATGTGGTCCAACAGACCAGTTACTGAATTTTATCTTTGAAATAGGAGAGAGGGGCGAAATGAAAGCGAGTAAGCGAGAGGAACATAGGAACAGGAGTAGGCCATTCAGCCTCTCGAGCCTGTTCTGCTCTTCAATGAGACCGTAGGTGATCTGTGACCTAACTCCATATACCCGCCTTAACCAAAGGTATTAAGGGATACGGAGCTAACAAAAATCTATCAATCTCAAATTTAAATTGAGCTAGCATCAACTGCCGTTTGCGGAAGAGTGTTCCAAACTTCTACCACCCTTTGCATGTAGAAGTGTTTCCTAACTTCACTCCTGAAAGTCCTGGCTCTAATTTTTAGGCTATGTCCCCTAGTCCTAGACCCCCCCAACCAGTGGAAATAGTTTCTCTCTCTCTCCATCTACCTTATCAGCTCCCCTTAATATTTTCAAAACTCAAATCACCCCTTAATCTTCTAAATTTCAGGGAATTCAACCCTAGTTTGTGTAATCTCTCCTCTTAATTTAAGCCTTGGAGTCCAGATATCATTCTAGTTAATCTACACTGCACTCAATCCAAGGCCAATATATCTTTCCTAAGGTGCGATGCCCAGAATTGAACACAGTACTCCAGGTGTGGTCTAACCAGGGATTTGTATAGCTGTAGCATAACTTCTACCCCCTTGTATTCTAGTTCTCTAGATATAAAGGCCAGCATTCATTAGACTTTTTGATTATTTTCTGTACCTGTCCATGACATTTTAATGATCCGTGGTTCTTTGGACCTCCACTGTTTCGAGCTTTTCACCATTTAGAAAGTACTCTCTGATCTATCCTTTATAGATCCAAAGTGGGTGACCTCACTTGCCTACATTGAAATCCATTTGCCAGTTTTGCCCATTCACTTAATTATTAATATCTTTGTAATTTTATGCTTCCATCTACACTGCTTAACATGCTGTCTATCTTTGTATCATCGGCAAACTTGGATATGTGGCTCTCTATCCCATCATCTAAGTCGTTAATAAATGCAGTGAATAGTTGAGGCCCCAACACAGATCCCTGTGGGACACCACTAGTCACATCCTGCCAATTTGAGTACCTGCCCATTATCCCTACTCTCTGTCTCCTGCTCCTCAGCCAATTTCCTAACCTGGTTGATAATTTGCCCTCAATTCCATGAGCTTCAACTTTAGCAAACAGTCTCTTATGAGGGACTTTATCAAATGCCTTCTGGAAGTCCATATAAACAACATCCATAGACAATTCCCCTGACCACTACTTTAGTCACCTCTTCAAAAAAATTCAATCAGGTTCGTCAGGCATGACCTACCCTTTACAAATCCATGCTGGCTCTCTCTGAGCAGCTGAAAATTTTCAAGGTGTTCAGTCACTCTATCCTTAATTATAGACTAGTAATTTCCCAACAACAGATGTTAGGCTAACTGGTCTATAATTTTCTGGTTTCTCGCTCCCACCTTTCTCAATTAGCCGAGTGACGTGCAATTTTCCAATCTAGAGGAACAGTTCCTGAATCAAGAAAACTGTGGGGATTATAGTTAGGGCTTCTGCAATGTTCTCACCTACTTCCTTTAAAACACTGAGATGGAAACCACCTGGTCCTGGGGATCTGTCACTCTTTAGTGCCGTTATTTTCTTCATTACTGTTAATTTGCTTACATTAAGTATGGTGAGTCCCAGTCGCTGATTCAAAATTAATTTCCTTGGGGTGTCCGGCACGCTATCCTCTTCCTCTACTCTAAATACTGACGCAAAGTAATTATTTAACGTTTCCGCCATTTCCTTATTTTCATTTACAATATCACCATTATCAGTTTTTAAGGGGCCCACATTGCTTTTGACCACCCTCTTTTTCCTAATATAATTGTAAAAAATTGTGTTGATTTTGATACCCCTTGCAGTTTTCTTTTCATACTACCTTTTTGTAGCTCTTACTATCTGTTTTTTCATCCTTTGCTGTTCTTTGTATGTCTCCCAGTTGCCAGGATCTGTGCTATTTTTTGCATGCTCTTTTAGTTTTATGTTGTCCCTTAAATCTTTTGTTGTCCATGGCTGTTTTTTTGGCAAGTAGAGTTTTTGCCCCTTAGGGGTATAAACTGGTTCTGTATCGCGTTAAATTCTTTTTTGAACACCTCCCACTGATTTTGTCGTTTTATCCATTAACAGATTTGCCCAGTTTACCAATTTAGAAACTTAGTAGCTGATACAGGTTTCTCCCTTTCAAACACAACGTTGAACTCGATCATATTGTGATCATTATTAGATAAATGTTCACGCAACATTAGGCTGTTAACTAAATTCAGCTCATTACTCATTATTAATTCTAATATGGCCTGCCCCTTATTGGTTCTAGGACATATTGTTGCAGAAAGCTCTCCTGACCACACAAGAAATTCGCTACCTTTCTGACATGAACTCATCTACTTATCCCAATCTATATGAAAGTTAAAATCCCCCATTAAAACCACCCAGCCTTTGCTACATGCTTGTCTAATCTCTGCATTTATACATTCTGCCACTTCACAGCTGTTACCAGGGAGCCTATACACAACTCCCACTACTGTCTTAAATCCTTTTCTATTTCTTAATTCTACCCATAAAGTCTCCACTGCCTGCTTACCTCTCATTATATCCTCTCCTATCATTGAAGTAATTTCATCCTTAACCATTAAGGCTACTCCTCCCCCTCTACCAGTTTCCCTCTCCTTCTTGTAAACCTTATAGCCTGGTATATTCAGTTCCCAGTTCTGACCATCTTGCAGCCATGCCTCAGTGATGGCTACCATGTCGTATCCTCTAAGTTGAATTTTCGCCTCCAATTCATTCAATTTGTTCCTTGTACTCACACCCTAACCTGTTCTGCTTTAAATGTTGTTTTTCTCACACATTTCTTATTTCTCTCTCCTGATTTAATTACCTTACATCTTTTAGTTTTCCCTTTACCTATAGTGCCTAAGCATAATTTCTGACTATTACTCTACTCCCTTCCTTTTTGTTTGTTTTAGAATTATTATTTATACTACCTTTGCCACCTGAGGCCTTGCACCCCCCCCCCTCAACTGACTAGTTTAAAGTCCTTATGACTGCCCTATTTATCCTTTCTGCTAGGACCCTGGTCCTAGCCCAGTTCAGGTGGAGCCCATCCCAATGGTCCAGTTCCTTCCTGTGCTAGTGTCCCATAAGATAGAACCCCTCTTTCCCACACCACTCCTTCAGCCATGTGTTCACCTCCCTAATCTGACAGATAAAGAAAAAACAAAAAAAAGCAGGCACGCAAGCTTACAGAGGGAATTCTAGAGTGGGACCTAGGCAGCTCAAGTCACCGGTGGTGTAAAGGAAGGGGAGGATGCACAAGAGGCCATATCCAATGAGTTGGAAAGTTTGGGGGCGGAGGGGTTGTAGGGCTGGAGGAGATGGGGTGGGTGAGGCCACGGAAAAATTTAAAGACACAATGAGAATTTTAAATTTGAGGCATTGGGGGACTGGGGCAGGGTATAGCCAGCAAGAGATTTGAATGTGTTGAAGGTTATGGAGGGAGGGTGGAGGATGGGGGGGGCGGGCCCAGCATTGGAGAAAGTCATCGTTTAGTGATTTGTCCTTTTGTCTGAACATTGGACAATTGATGCATAGTCTTTCTTCAGGAACTATCGCATTTAACCTTGTAATGAAGGTCCGTCAGTCAGCTCACTTGACGTTATTAATCAGATGTTTGTCAAAAAGTCTTGTATGATGTGAATGCTCCCAATCACCTTATCAGGACCTCAACCCATGTTTCAGCCCTTTGTGACAACAGGTCTGCCAAGTTTGTTGCCAGTTCAGTCCAGTCATTTTAAAGTGTCTAACTATAGTTCCTAGATGCTACTGCAAAAACAGGTAGAGCTGTCACATTTGGGACTTTTTGACTGCTTTTCCACAGAAGATTTGGAAAAACTTTTGGATTTTTAAAGCAAACTGTATTCAAGAAAAATAAGGCACTTGGACAACTAAATAACAACAACTTGCATTTATATAGTGCCTTCAATGTAGTAAAACGTCCCAAGGCGCTTCACAGGAGTGTTATTAAACAAAATGTGACACCGAGCCACATAAGGAGATATTAGGACAGGTGACCAAAAGCTTAGTCAAAGAGGTAGGTTTTAAGAAGCATCTTAAAGAAGGAGAGAGAGGTAGAAAGGCAGAGGGGTTTAGGGAGGGAATTCCAGAGCAAAGGGCCTAGGCAGCTGAAGGCCCGGCACCAATGGTGGAGCAATTAAAAATCGTGGATGCGCAAGAGGCAAGAATTGGAGGAGCGCAGAAATGTCGGAGGGTGTAGGGCTGGAGGAGCTTACAGAGACAGGGAGGGGCGAGGCCATGGAGGGATTTGAAAACAAGGGTAAGAATTTTAAAATCGAGGTGTTCTCGGACCTGGAGCCAATGTAGGTCAGCGAGCGCAGGGTGAAGGGGAGAATGGGACTTGGTGTGAGTTAGGATACGGGCAGCAGAGTTTTGGATGAGTTCAAGTTTATGGAGGATGGAAAATGGGAGGCCAGCCAGGAGAGCATTCGAACAGTCGAGTGTAGAGGTAACGAAGGCATGGGTGAGGGTTTCAGAAGCAGATCAGCTGAGGTTGAAAGGAGACGGTCGATGTTAAGGAGGTGGAAGTAGGCAGTCTTGGTGACAAAGCGGATATGTGGTCGGAAGCTCATCTCAGGGTAAAATAGGATGCCAAGGTTATGAACTGTCTGGTTCAGCCTCAGATAGTGACCAGGGAGAGGGATGGAGTCTGTGGCGGGGACCAGACAATGGTTTTGGTATTACCAATATTTACTTGGGGGAAATTTTTGCTCATGTCAGACAAGCAGTGTGGCAAACGATGGAGGGGTCGAGAAAGTGGTGGGGAGGTAGAGCTGGGTGTCGTCAGTCTGTACGTGGAATCTGAAGTTGTGTTTTTGGATGATGTCACCGAGGGCAGAATGTAAATGAGAAATAGGAGGGGGCCAAGGACAGATCCTTGGGGGACTCCATAGGTAACGGTGTGGGAGCAGGAAGAGAAGCCATTACAGGTGATTCTCTGGCTATGACAGGATAGATAAGAATGGAACCAGGCGAGCGCAGTCCCACCCAACTGGATGACAGAGGAGAGGCGTTGGAGGAGGATGGTGTGGTCAACCATGTCAAAGGCTGCAGCAGGGATAGTTTACCATTGTCACAGTCACTCAATGTCATTTGTGACTTTGATTAGGGCTGTTTCAGTACAGTGGCAGGGACGGAAACCCAAGTGGAGGGCTTCAAACATGGAGCGGTGGGAAAGATGAGCATGGACTTGAGAGGAGACAACACATTCAAGGATTTTGGAAAGGAAAGGGAGGTTGGAGATGGGGCAGTAGTTTGCAAGACAGAGGGGTCAAGGGTGGGTTTTTTTTTGAAGAGGGGGGTAATGACGGCAGATTTAAAAGGGGAGGACAGTACCGGAGGAGTGGGAACCGTTAATATATCAGCTAACACGGGGGCCAGGAAGGGAAGTTGGATGGTCAGCAGTTTGGTGGGATTAGGGTTGAGGGAACAGGAGGTGGGACTCATGGTCAAGATCAGTTGGAGAGGGCATGAGGGGAGATAGGAGAGAAACTGGAGAACACCACGAGTTCAGGGTTGGGGGGGAGAAGAGAACCGTAGGGGAAGTTCGGCTTGGTGGGCTAGGGTAAGGGAGGAGAGCGGCAGAGACAGCTGAATGGATGGTCTCAATCTTAGTGACAAAGAAGTCCTTGAGCTTCTCGCACTTTTTGTTGGAGGTAAGGGAGGAGGGGAGTGGAGTTTAAGAAGATGGTTTTGTAGTGAAGAGAAGCCAGGGGTTATCTTTGCATTCCAGTGACTCACCGTAATCACAATGTATTAGCTTGTTGAAGTAATTGATGAATACCTCGTATAGGTTTATATTGGAAGGTCTTTGATCTCTTGCCAGCCGTCAACAGAGGAAGATAAAATGGAGGCACAGACACAGACAGGATTTTTAAAGAAAAAGCTATGAGGGCTTTTGCCGAGACAAAGAAGTTAGACATGCTGGAGGACAGTTAGAAGTCAAGTAAGATGACCCACTGATGTGGGGAAGTATGACATGTTCTTTACTTTGTACTATTATACGACGACAAGTTATACTGATTAAATTAAGTGAGTCCAACTATAACTGCTGCTCCCTATGTTCACTTTACTGTGAAATAAAGTAGCTTTTCCAATCATGTCAAGCCTCGTCTCACCAAGTGTTTGCTCAGCCTGTCTTTAAAGAGATTGAAGCAGCACATGTAAAAGGTACAAAAGTCCAGTTCCGGTCACAGGGGGGTCCTGATGTTACATCCCCAGGTTATGCTACTGTAAAAGTCAACTCCCAGAATAGTATGTCAGACTGCTTATGGAAGTGACTGACTCCATTGAACCAGAGAAGGTATCTGCAGTAAACCTGAATTACTAACATGCAATTTAAATATATCCAACTCACTGCTCAGTACATAGATACTTAAGTATGCAATACAAGTGGCACCAGGAAAGGGTGTCCATAGATAACCAGAGGTCAATTACAGCCTTTTTTTTAAAATTTGTTCTCAGGATGTCAGCAACACTGGCAAGACTGCAATTATTGCCCATCCCTAGTTGCCGAGAGGGTGGGCCTTCTTCTTGAACCACTGCAGTCCCTGCGGTGATGATGCTCTGATATGGTGTTAAGCAGAGAATGCCAAGGTTTCAACCAAAAACTGAAGAAGGAACAGTGATGTATGTCCAAGTCAGGATAGTTGTGACTGTGAGACACTAACGTTCTCACGATATTGCTACTCTTGTCCATCACTATGGTAGAGGTTGCAGTGCTAGGAGGTAATAAAGTAAGCTTGGTGAGTTGCTGCAGTGCATCCTGTAGATGATACAGACTGCAGCCACAATCCGCCAGTGGTGGACTGAGGGAGTATCGCATCCAGTGGCAGGGGTATCGTTGCTATATCCTGGATGGTGGAGAACTTCTTGAATGTCGTTGTACTTGCATCCATCTAGGCGAGCGGCAAGTATCACATCACACTCCTGACTTCAATCCTGTAGATGGTGAAGAGACTTCAAGCGGTCAGGAGGTGAGCCACTTGTCAGAGTACCCAGCCTCTGTTCTGCAATACATATAGCGTATTGATATAGCTGGTCTAGTTATGCTTCTGGTTAGTGGTGACCTTCAAGATGTTAATGTTAGGGGTGTGGCAATGGTGGTGCCTTTCAAGATCAAGGAGAAGTGGTTGGGCTTTCTCAAGTTGGAGATGGTCATTACCTGGCACTTATATTACCTGTCACTTGTGCAAGCTGCATCCATTTTACTGCACCATTTGAATTGCCAAAGTTTTATGTAGAACCAAGATGATTAAAGAATAAAAGATAACCATAGGAGGACTGAGTGGCATAGTGGAGGGCACTTGCCTTCTTTCATCTCTGCAACCTAGAATCAAGTACAGATTAGACTGATAGAATGCAAGTCTCCTTTATCCACTAGCTGTAGAGGAGTCATACGTAGCAAATTTAAGCAATGCACTTCCTAATGGGCAAGGAGCAACAGCACCAAAGTGCCGTTAATTTGGCAGTAAGTGGCAACCAGGTCCACCATAGGCACACAGGTCGATGGTGTCGGAATGGATAAAATGTCAGTGGTGCAGAGGCTGTGCTTTTGAGGTTGGGGCTGAAGCACACCGTTACACACTTTTCTTTCTATATCTGCACTTGTGATGAAGAAGTCAAATGTCACTGATGACTATCCAACTATAATTCTTTCTTTCGCAGAGCCATGATACTGTAGACAAATCTCCGGGACCCTACGGTTGCCACCCCAGGTGTTAAAAAAAAGTGGGTAGGAAATTGTTGATGCATTAGTCATGATCTTCCAAAACACTCAATTTAGGAATTGTCCCCTTGGATTGGAAAACTACCAATGTCACTCCATTATTTAAGAAGGGTAGGAGAGATAAACTAGGAAACTACTGGCCTATTAGTCTAATGTCAGTTGTGGGGAAGTTACTAGAATTTGTTAATATGGGCAGAGTGACCATTTGGACAAATATGAGCTGAGTGACCATTTGGTCAAATATGAGCTGATCAGAGACAGGAAACTAACGTGGTAGATAAGGGAGTATCTACGGGTGTCATTTATATGGACTTCCAGAAGGCATTCAACAAGATTCAACATAAGAATCTATTAACAAAAGTGAGAGCGCATGGAATTGGAGGCAATGTATTAGCTTGAATAGGTAAATGGTTAGGAGGTAGGAGGCAGAGAGAAGAGACAATGGGTATGAACACACATTGGCAGGATGTGGCTAGTGGTGTCCCCCAGGCATCTCTACTGGGGCCTCAGCTTTTCACTATATTTATAGATGTCTTGCACGAAGGACTAGAGAGCCATATATCAAAATTTGCTGGCACAGTGAATAGTGTAAACGGGAGCGCAAAGTTGCAAAGGGACATTGATAGATTAAGTGAGTGGGCAAAACTATGGCAGATGGAGTTCAATGTGGGAAAGTGTGAGGTCATCCACTTTGGACCCAAGATAGATCAGAGTATTTTCTAAATGGCGAGAAGCTAGGAACTGAGCATGAGCAGAGAGATTTAGGGGTACAAGTACAGAAATTAAAAGCTAGTGGACAGGTTAAAAATAAATGGAAAAGGCTATTGGAATGTTGGCCTTTATCTCAAGGGGGCTGGAATACAAAGGGGTGGAAGTTATGTTGGAGCTGTACAGAGCTCTGGTGAGACCCCATCTGAAGTACTGCATTCAGTTCTGGGCACTGCACCTCAGGAAGGATATAGTGGCCTTGGATGGGGTGCAGTGCAGATTCATCAGAATTCTACTAGGGCTGAAAGGGTTAAATTATGAGTACAGGTTGCATAGACCAGGCTTGTATTGCCTTGAATATAGAAGATTATGGGGTGATCTAATTGAGGTGTTTAAGATGATTAAAGGACTTGATAGAAAATAGTTTCTCCTGTCTATCCTCTGGTGGGGGGGGGGGGGGGGGGGGGAGTCCAGGTCAAAAGGGGCATAACCTTAAAAGTAGAGCTAGGCCATTCAGGGGTGATGTCAGAAAGCATTTCTTCACTCAAAGTGTAGTGGAAATCTGGAACTCTCTTCCCCCAAAAAGCTGTTGAGGCTAGTTCAATTGAAAATTTCAAAACTGAGATTGATAGATTTTTGTTAGGCAAGGGTATTAAGGGTAATGGAGCCAAGCCGGGTAGATGGAGTTAAGAAACAGATCTGGTGGAACAGGTTCATGGGGCTGAATGGCTTACTCCTGTTTCTATGTTCTTCCTATGTTCCTAACTCAGTTTTTCCTTTCTCCTAAAATCTTTCAAGAATCCAAGTTTTGCACAATCTAATCACCACTTCCTGATTTACCTACTTTTCCCTTTTACTGTTTCTTAACTCTGTTCCTGCACTATGTACCTTGTTCCTTCACACGTTTCTCAAGTAGAAAGAACTTTGCCCCCAGAATATAACTATTTCACTTGAATGCTTTTACCAACACCTGAAAATGCTTGTTACCAACACTTGGGCCTAAATTTTAACTGGAAAAAGCAGGTGGTTTGGGGGCAGGGGGGGAGGGGCAGTAAAAAAAATTTAAAATCTAAAACCCGCCCATTTCCGGTTTTAATGGAGGAAGGTCGGTCACTAAAAGCTTTCATGGAGGCTGTGGGCCTCCATTTTCACAGCTTTTTTGTTTTTAACCCCTGGGGGCCAGGATTCCCAGGCCTTCTACTTCACACCATTGTAAACAATTTTACAACACCAAGTTATAGTCCAGCAATTTTATTTGAAATTCACAAGCTTTCGGAGGCTTCCTCTTTCCTCAGGTGAATGTGGAAATGATTTCCACATTCACCTGAGGAAGGAGGAAGCCTCCGAAAGCTTGTGAATTTCAAATAAAATTGCTGGACTATAACTTGGTGTTGTAAAATTGTTTACAATGGTCAACCCCAGTCCATCACCGGCATCTCCACATCATGACTTCACACCATGTGAGAGGAGGCGAGAAGGCCTGAAACTGCAGGTAACTGGCTTTATTGCACGGCTTGTGGGGCCCAGAGGAACAGGAGTGCTTCCCCCAAGCCCAACAAGCTTACCTTCAGCGACTCCCTCCACAATCTCTGACCCCCCCCACCCACGATCTCTGATCCCCCCACCCCCCGATTTAAGACTTACCTTCTCGCATCCGCTTCCATCCTCTTCTCCGTCCGACTGAGGCCAGCCTGTCAATCAGGCTGGCCTGAGGGGCGGGAAACCAACAAAAAAAAATAAAAAAGACGTCCTCTTAGATTTCTAGACACAAAAGGCTGCAAGGGGTATGGGGAGAGGGCGGGAATATGGTATTGAGATAGAGGATCAGCCATGATCATACTGAATGGCGGTGCAGGCTCGAATGGCCTACTCCTGCTCCTATTTTCTATGTTTCACATCAAAATTGTAAGGACATATGGGTTTCCAGTCAGGAATTCTCCCCCACTCCCTGCTCCGGATTAAAATTTAAGCCTTGGTATTTGCAATCAAAACTGTTTCATTCCAGATCAATAACATGTCTCACCTCAGGTATAAAAATTCATAAAACACATTTAAAACAGAGATACTATAATCAAGACCTGATTTCTCCAGTGGGTCCAGGCAAACCAAGTTGCCAGTGTGTGGAACTAGACATTACAAGCAACTTGGTATTAGGGAGGCCTGGAAGGGATTTTGGTTATACTCTACTAACAGTTGGAGGCCAGTAGAGCTAAAGTACAATTTGCAGCCAGCAAAGCTCAATTTATGCAGCAGGCAACAAATCTGCTGACCTCCCCGTCGGTAAATTTTGAATGTTTTAAGAGGAAGGGCAGGAGTGTCCTCTTTAAAAGTATTTAAAAAAAATCTGCTTTAATTTACAAGGTGACCAGAAGTGCAACTTTTTAAACCTGTCTTGGCACTGTATAGGAGTTACACTCTGCACATCAAATCAAAGTAGTGTGAGGCAGCCCCATGGATAGAAATTCACAAGAGTCAGAATGGGACCCAACTCTGGAATTATGATTGCCATTTTGCAAATAAAGTGACAGTATAACTGCAGTCTAATACAATGAACCTCCATGCACAAAGTACAGTTTGATCAAAAATGATAATCTTGTCTGGACAAACCACAGAAATTTAAATGCATACCAAAATATTTGGTTTGAGCAGATACAATCTATCCACTTTACTTGACTACCCTGATAAACAGTTTTCACTATAAGTGGTGCCCACTATACAGTAAACATATTACAATGGCTAATGATGTTTCTTTTCCACCCAGACAAGTTTCAAACAGGCATTATATCAGACATACATATAGGCACCATTTTGCACCAGCAATGCAACATTTCAGTTTATTGAACAACTTGTACTGCCACAGGTGTATTTAGCCTTACTATGTATCAAAATCCTAAAACATTTTGAAAGTTTTTTTACTTTGTACTATGCAAGAATGACCACTGATAAGACTTTGTTAGTGGTTAACAAATTAGGTGCACAAGTTAGAAAACTGTCTTTTCACAACTGGTTTCAATTCAGCCCGGATTAACAGATTGGATTCTTCTCTCCGTGGCCAAATGTTCCTGTGAGTTTGAACTCCTAGCGGACATGCAAAACTGTCCAGAATGAGACATTAATCAACTATATCAGTTACAGGATAGGCCATAAGAATGGCTTGGTTTAGGCATCAAAATATCACACTGGTGACATATGATGTTGGAGAGGAGGCACTTTGATTAGAAAGTACCTGTGCTATATGCCACCTGGAAGCATTTGGGAGACACTCAATGCAAAACAAGAACTGCTAAAAGATTTATTTAGGAACATAGGAACAGGTATTCAGCCCCTCGAGCCAGTTCTACGATTCAATCAGATCATGGCTGAGCTGTATCATAACTCCATTTACCCGCCTCAGTTCCATATCCCTTAATACCATTCAAAAGCAAAATACTGCAGATGCTGGAAATCTGAAACAAACATACAAAATGCTGCAGAAGCTCAGCAAGTCAGGCAGCATCTGTGCAGAAAGAAACAGAGTTAACGTTTCAGGTCGAAGACCTTTCGTCAGAACTGGAAGATGTTAAAGAGTTAAAGTTTTTGAGCAAGTACAGAGCCAGGGGAAGGGGTGAGGGCAGAGGGGAGGAAAGAACAAAGGGATGATGGTGCAAGGCAAGGAAGGTGGTAATGGGACAGGGTAAGAGACAAAAGATTGATCAGGGGTAGCTGTAAATGGCAGCAGCAGAACCATTATCAGCACTAGCTGATGGAAAAAATGGGAGTAGTGGTTATGATCTGAAGTTATTGAAATCAATGTTGAGTCCAGAAAGTTGTGAAGTGCCAAAACGAAAGATAAGGTGCTGTTTCTCAAGCTTACACTGAGCTTCATTGGAACAGCGTAAGAGGCCGAGGACAGAGAGATGAGAGTAGAAGTGGGAAGGGGAATTAAAATGACAAGAGACCGGCAGGTCAGGGTCACTCTTGTGGACAGAGCGGAGGTGTTCAGCAAAGCGATCACCCAGTCTGCGTCTGGTCTCCCCAGTGTAGAGGGGATCGCATTGTGTGCAGCGGATACAGTATACTAAATTGAAAGAAGTACAAGTAAACCGCTGTTTCACTTGGAAGGAGTGTTTGGGGCCCTGGACGGTGGGAAGGGAGGAGGTAACGGGGCAGGTGTTGAATCTCCTGCGCTCGCACGGGAAGGTGCCATGGGGAAGAGAGCGGGTGGATGGAAGAGTGGACCAGGGTGTCGCGGAGAGAGCGGTCCCTTCGCAATGCTGAAAGGGGAGGGGAGGGTAAAATGTGTTTGGTGGTGGGATCGCGCTGGAGGTGGAGGAAGATAAGTTGAATGCGGAGGCTGGTGGGGTGGAAGGTGGAGACAAGGGGAACCGTATCATGATTCTGGGAGGAAAAAGGGGTGAGGGCAGAAGTGCGGGAAATAGGACGGACACGGTCGAGGGCCCTGTCAATTACAGTGGAGGGGAATCCTTGGTTGAGGAAAAAGGAAGACATATCGGAAGCACTGATGCGGAAGGTGGTATCGTCAGAACAGATGCGACGGAGAAACTGGGAGAAGGGAATAGAGTTCTTACAGGAGGTGGGGTGGGAGGAAGTGTAATCAACGTAGCTGTGGAAGTCGGTGGGCTTATAATAGATATTGGCTGACAACCTATCCCCAGAAATGGAGATAGAGAAGTCGAGGAAGGAAAGGGAAGAATTGGAGATGAACCATTGATGACTGTATTGGTGCCTGTTCCTGCTCTCGACAAACTGGAAAATTTCATCAACTTTGCTTCCAATTTCCACCTTGTTCTCGCCTTCACATGGTACATCTCCGACTCTTCCCTTCCTCGACTTCTCTTCCGTTTCTTAACCTATCCCATTACCACCTTCCGTGCCTTGCACCATCATCCCTTTTGCCATTTAATCACTCTTGCCCTCTACCCTATCACAGACCTTCCCTTTTGTTTTGTTCTTTCCTATCCTCCCTCCCCCGGCTCTGTGCTTGCTCAAAAACTTTAACTCTTAACATATCATATCAAATCCTTTGATCATGTTAAATACCTCAATTCATAATTTAACCCTTTTAGCCCCGATGTCATTCTGGTGAATCTGAGCTGCATCACCTCCAAGGCTAATATATGCTTCCTGAGGTGTGGTACCCAGATCTGAATGTAGTACTCCTGATATTTTCTTAAATAATCTTGAAGCAACTTTTTTTTTAAAACAGCAACTGTTTTTTTTTAAAAGTCCCAAGCAGCTGTTATAAGCCAACTTTTTCCAAAATTCTATTGCAATGAAGATTTTGGGCAGGTGCCTGAAAACTTATATTGAATTACTATAGGATTTTTGAATCACACAACTCAAAAGCACAAGAAACAAACCGTTTGAAGGAAAAATTAACACAGGGCTGCCTTTTCTTTCAAAGTCGATCAAATCAGATGAAAATTAATGATCCTTAATGTTCACCAATTCTGACAGTATTTGGAACACTGCAATAGCTATAATCAGATATTTTGAGTTTAGATTGGCATTTAAGTGCCAATTTTACAAATGCACACTTCCAGACTGGATCTCACTCACCACGAGCACATATCAGAATGTTGCAGGCAGCTTCCTGTGAATTTCTGTCCGTTATTTTTTTAATGGATGGAGGATTATGGGAGCGCACCCATAACTTTCCAATATGTGCATGCAGAAGGCACACTGCTGGGAGCAATTTTGTAAATTCAGTCCCAAATGTTTTCAGTTTATTTCTGTGCTTCCAAAAACAGACAGCAATCTTTGAGTGCTAGTCATAGCTAACATGTCAGGACATTTAATTACAAGGTATAAAAAAAAGAGCTTGGCAACAGCACAACATGTTGGTATACCAACAAGCTGCGACACATAAATAAGTCACAGATTCACGTGTACAATCTGCCATGAGTTCCTGATCGCAGATGAGCCACAGAGAGAAGGTTGTGAATGAAAGCACAGAAGAGGAAGAAATGAACACAGCCCCCAGGTTGCTCTTGTATACCTCCTTGCAGGGGAACAAGAGTGGTACTGCCAAAAGGCTGGAGCCAGGTCACAAATGCCACAGGGACAGCTGGTGTGGGAAATTGAAGTGTCACACCAATGCACTTATAGTGTTCTCACAGTATAGTTAAGGCACATTGCTAGGGTAAAACTTGATACTTCACCCATCCACACTATGCTACACATAACCCAGAAGTATACAAAGCAGATATTAGGTAGCAACAATGCAAAATAGATTCCATCACTTAATTTAAAACAAAAGACAAAGAAAGTCTATACTTCATATGTAAAAAAAGTAGTGGTTCAGTGTACATACCAATATGTATGTGCACGGATTTAAAGGGCATACAATACCTACAAATATCCTTCCTTTTTAGTTCAGCAAATAAGGATGTTATCACAGCAGCAACTGTATGCTTAATTGCATAGCCCCCATTAAAAAGTTACACCACGATAACATTGTTGAATGCCAATTACTTGAGCATTTCTGAGAAGTTAATTTAGTGCATTGCTTCATATCCTGCAGCTTTATGCACTGCAATAAATTTCCTTAACTAAAAGGCAGGTTGGGGTTTACATTGTAATGTGGTACAATACGAAAGGAGATAATATGCAAGTGATTTGCATTCAATAATGGCAATGTCAGGTGCAAAGTGATTAAAGCTTTACAAAATTGTAATAA
Source organism: Heptranchias perlo (assembly GCF_035084215.1). Classification (NCBI taxonomy): domain Eukaryota; kingdom Metazoa; phylum Chordata; class Chondrichthyes; order Hexanchiformes; family Hexanchidae; genus Heptranchias; species Heptranchias perlo. The sequence continues at coordinate 79,678,317 of NC_090328.1, forward strand.
ATAATGGAAATAGAGATGAGCCAAGTTTGTGCTCTGCTCACAATTGTACAAAATTCAAAGAGAAAAATGGACAGTTTGAAGTTAATTATAAGGCCGTAATCTAATGCAGTGTTCAGATGACAAACTGCTTGTGCTGTCACCTGAAACCAGAGATTAGACTATTTCATTTTTTGCTAATCTCTTGTATCTTTTATCATTTATAATATATGCACTGTTTCAATAATACACGATGTGGAGATGCCGGTGATGGACTGGGGTTGACAATTGTAAACAATTTTACAACACCAAGTTATAGTCCAGCAATTTTATTTTAAATTCACAAGCTTTCGGAGACTTCCTCCTTCCTCAGGTAAATGTTCCAGGTGTTGTAAAATTGTTTACAATTGTCAATAATACACGAGGAAGGAATTATTCTGGATTTGGAAGTTTTGCACTGCCAGTGACTAAACTCCATGCTCAAAGTGACAAATTACATATGGACATTGTTGTAGGTTTAGAAAAATTCAACAAATTGCAATGTAGCAATTAATCCATGCTACTGCATCCAGCAAATCACACTAATTTTTATGCTGCTGTTACTTTGCATTAAAAAAATTCTTCACCTTTAGCTGCGATTCAAGATTCCAAGTTAGACACATAAACAGCCCAATTTAAGGGGGCTGTTAGTGCGATACTACTACTTTCCCGTTTAAAAAAAATTCTGATACAGTTTGATTATTTACAAAGACACCTTCAAATTCTGCTCCTATTCTGCTTTTACTTCTTTGTTCCAGTTTCACAAACCACACCCCTTAAAAGGAAAACTAGAACAGGAAATCAGCTACGTTGTCATTTGTGACATCAGCGAGTGAAGTGCACCCGTATCTCTTTTTGAAATTCCTAGTATGTTTAGATATACCACAATAATAGTTACTCAAGGACTGTAAGTTCTCCCCCCGCTGAAAAACGAATTACAGAAATCATGCAGATTCATACAGGACGACTGTTTTAGCAGTATAAACAATCTGAAGTGATGGTAACGTAAATATACAGTCCTCTCGACATTATGGTATGCGCGTTTGGGAAATTCCGATTAGCGACTACATCGATTAGAGGCGGGGGGGAGGATTCCAACTTTGTTTCCTTTATGTTAAACTACATTTTACCTTTCTCATTTGGGAGGAACTGAGACCAAAGGTGTCCAGTAGGCTTAAAGATGTCAGCTTCTTGACTTGAACCGATATCATAACACGCTAATATAATGTAGCAGTTTTATTTAATTATGAGTATCCGCTATACAGAAAAGTTTTGTAGCATCATTTTATTTAATCTTGCATGTCATCTACTTGCATTTATCTCAGCATTTTCAAAAACAACTGCCACAAGACAAGCAAAAATTTGGCATGCAAATACTAAGAATATTAGTGGCAGTTTTTAAAATTTAAGAGGAAATGGTGTATTTTAGAAGTATTAATACGACACAATGTTTCTCTCTAGCGGAGAAGGATTATGAAATTCCTTAAGTGAGTTCTTTGTTACACTTTTAATCCTAATACAGTAAAAAAATACATGGCCATGGGATGTTGGTACACTGTCAATGTTCAGCCAGAAAATACCGTTTAAAAAATCTATTACACGAAACTGTGTTGAGTTGCTAAAAGTTGCAGAAGAAATCCACTGCAAACACTTCGATTTGCCAATTTTCGGAGTAAAGTACGAAGCAAATCTTGTGGGTAGGGAAAACTGAAGCAATACATTTTTGCGACCTGTCAGCCATTAAAAAGTCGTTAATTGTTGCAAAAAAAAAATCTTTTTCTTTCCTAAGACTATACGTTTTATTAACACAGCTATTAGATGTGTATCCACCATGTCGCAGCATCCGAATCAGCAAGGCTCATCTTTATTTCGGTACAATTAGGAAACACCTCCGAATGTTAAAAATCGCGAAGCGCTTACTGAAATATCGGTTACTTACTGCACTCGGATCCCTCATGATAATCTTTTTAGCCAACGTGACGGTGCGGCTCGCTCTCTTTTTTTTCTCCTGTGTCATCTTGTCACATTTTACAAGGGTTGAAAGACGCTCATCCCCCTCCGCCTGCTGTTCGGTTTTCCGGGCGGGGCGAGGCGGCGAATTGCTGGCTGGAGTAACGGGTAGGGTATCGGTGGCGGTGAGTGTGCGGAGCGGGAGGTCGGCGCTCTCACTCATGGAGCAATGGAAGCTGAGCCCGTCTCCCGCTTGCTACATTGTATCCGCCACATTCCTCAGCCGCGCTTCCCTCTGCCACTGCCGCTGTCACGTGATCCCAGCTTCAGCAACGCGAGAGCTGCACCTTCTGTCAGCAAAAGTGATATTCGCGCCAAATACAAAAAAAAAACCCCAACATTTCTTTTTTCATACACGCTGCAACAACCCACCTAATACAGGTAGGCGTCACGCCGGTACAATGCAGCTACCCGTAAATTACAAATAGGATCATATTTATATAAATACGCACAGATTACAGTCACCCTTCCAGTCCAAACAACGCCTCACTGACACACAGACTGCAGCATACTGCCGTTAAATACGAACTCTCTAGTAGTACAGACACAACCTGTCCGATATACACAATTGTATTATACACCGACACATACTTCAGCCTCATACAATGCAGCACTCCGCCAAACTTGTTTTTATTCATTCTTGGGATTATGGGTGTCTGGCAATGTCTGCATTTATTGCCCATCCCTGGTTACCCTGGAGAAGATGGTGGTGAGTCTTATTGAACCGCTGCAGTTCGTGTGGTGAAGATACTCCCACAGTGCTTTCGACCCAGTGACAATCAAGGAACAACAACATATGTCTAAGTCGGGATGATGTATGACTTAGAGGGGAATTTGAAGATGATGTTGTTCCCATACTGTAAAATAGGCAGGCACACACCCAGACAGAAAAATGCAGCAGACTGAGGAATTAGACAAGCAATAAAGAACTCCAGCTGCCAAATACAAATTGTTATAGAATACTTAAATAATACATAGGGAACAAAGCAATATATGTATCAAATTAATATAAGGTGATGGGAGACAGAAAAAGGAGTCAAACATACACAAATGAAATAAAATACCGCCTCTGCTTTCTGTATTTTTCAACTGGTATGAAGAAGTTTAGCTGCATGGCACCCTAAGCCATCATACTGATATTCCGTTCTGTCCAATATATTAATCAGTATCAGGACTTTTCTACTGCCTCTGAAGTTTAACAGATACCTTCCTCAGTCAATGAGGCATTTCTGAAAAATAGACACTGATACTGTTCAAATACATTAGGCATTGGAGGCGCACCACACCAGTTCCATCAGCAATTGAAACATACCAGGCATTACACAGGCCAAAATAGCATCACTGGGAATTCATACAAGTCATGATCTGTGGAAAAGATTGTTTTTGGAGCTAATCTAATTTGCCAATTGCTGCTAGCAAAATCTAAAATTGCAAAGAGGTAAACACTGGCCAGAATATGGTGCAGTTCAGAGGGATCTGGGTGTCCTTGTACACGAAACACAAACAGTCAACATACAGGTGCAGCAGGTAATCCGGAAGGCAAACGGAATATCGGCCTTTATTTCTAGGGGGATGGAGTATAAAAGCAGGGAAGTCATGCTACAACTGTAGAGGGTGCTGGTGAGGCCACACCTGGAGTATTGCGTACAGTTCTGATGCCCTTATTGAAGGAAGGACATACTTGCATTGGAGGCAGTTCAGAGAAGGTTCACTAGGTTGATTCCGGGTATGGAAGGGTTGTCTTATGAGGAAAGATTGAACAGGTTGGGTCTATACTCATTGGAGTTTAGAAGAATGAGAGGAGATCTTATTGAAACATATAAGATTCTGAGGGGACTCGATAGGGTAGATGCTGAGAGGATGTTACCCCTCATGGGCAATCTAAAATTAGGGGACAAAGTCTCAGAACAAGGGGTCGCCCATTTAAGACGGAAATGAGGAGGAATTTCTTCTCCCAGAGGGTAGTGAATCTTTGGAATTCTTTACCCAAAAAGCTGTGGAGGCTGAGTCATTGAATACATTCAAGGCTGAATTAGACAAATTTTTGATCAGCAAGGGAGTCAAAGGATATGGGGAAAAGGCGGGAAAGTGGAGTTGAGGTAAAAATCAGATCAGCCATGATCTCATTGAATGGCGGAGCAGGCTCGAGGGGCTGAATGGCCTACTCCTGCTCCTATCTCTTATGGTTTTATGGTCTCTTATGGTTATCAATGTACCAATGCAGATGGAGATCTTTCAAAGTGACTCCTTGAGGATGTAGTAAAGTCAGTATGCTACTAAAGAAAGAAATTGCATTTATATAGCAATTTTTCATCACCTCAGGATATCCCATAGCACTTCACAGCTAATGAATTATTTTTGAAGTGTAGTCACTATTGTTATGTAGGGAAATGCAGCAGCAGGGTCACTAATGTCCTTTACGGAAGGAAACCTGCCGTCCTTACCCGGTCTGGCCTATATGTGACTCCAGACCCACAGCAATGTGGTTGATTCCTAATTGCCCTCTGAAATGGCCGAGCAAGCCACTCAGTTGTAAAATCTCACGAAAAAAAGTCACAATAAGAATAAAACCGGACGGACCACCCGGCATCGGACCACTAGGCAACGGACACGACAAAGGCAAACCAAGCACAGTCGACCCTGCAAAGTCCGCCTCACTAACATCTGGGGACTTGTGCCAAAATTGGGAGAGCTGTCCCACAGACTTGTCAAGCAACAGCCTGACATAGCCATACTCATAGAATCATACTTTTCAGCCAACATCCCTGACTCTTCCATCACCATCCCTGGGTATGTCCTGTCCCACCGGCAGGACAGACCCACCAGAGGTGGCAGTACAGTGATATACAGTCAGGAGGGAGTGGCCCTGGGAGTCCTCAACATTGACTCTGGACCCCATGAAATCTCATGGCATCAGGTCAAACATGGGCAAGGAAACCTCCTGCTGATTACCACCTACCGCCCACCCTCAGCTGATGAATCAGTCCTCCTCCATGTTGAACACCACTTGGAGGAAGCACATGAGGGTAGCAAGGGCACAGAATGTACTCTGGGTGGGGGACTTCAACGTCCATCACCAAGAGTGGCTCGGTAGCACCACTACTGACCGAGCTGGCCGAGTCCTGAAGGGCATAGCTGCTAGACTGGGCCTGCGGCAGGTGGTGAGCGAACCAACACGAGGGAAAAACTTACTTGACCTCGTCCTCACCAATCTACCTGTCGCAAATGCATCTGTCCATGACAGTATTGGTAGGAGTGACCACCGCACAGTCCTCGTGGAGATGAAGTCCCGTCTTCGCACTGAGGACACCATCCAATGTGTTGTGTGGCACTACCACCATGCTAAATGGGATAGATTCAGGACACATCTAGCAGCTCAAAACTGGGCATCCATGAGGCGCTGTGGGCCATCAGCAGCAGCAGAATTGTATTCCAGCACAATCTGTAACCTCATGGCCCGGCATATTCCTCACTCTACCATTACCAACAAGCCAGGGGATCAACCCTGGTTCAATGAGGCGTGTAGAAGAGCATGCCAGGAGCAGCAGCAGGCGTACCTAAAAATGAGGTGCCAACCTGGTGAAGCTACAACTCAGGACTACATGCACGTTAAAAAGCGGAAGCAACATGCTATAGACAGAGCTAAGCAATTCCACAACCAATGGATCAGATCAAAGCTCTGCAGTCCTGCCAGATTCAGTCGTGAATGGCGGTGGACAATTAAACAACTAACGGGAGAAGGAGGCTCCGTAAACATCCCCATCCTCAATGGTGGCAGAGCCCAGCATGTGAGTGCAAAAGACAAGGCTGAAGCGTTTGCAACCATCTTCAGCCAGAAGTGCCAAGTAGATGATCCATCTCGGCCGCCTCCCGATATCCCTACCATCACAGCAGCCAGTCTTCAGCCAATTCGATTCACTCTACGGCAAAGGCTATGGGCCCCGACAACATCCCGGCTGTAGTGCTGAAGACTTGTGTTCCAGAACTAGCTGCGCCTCTAGCCAAGCTGTTCCAGTACAGCTACAACACTGGCATCTACCCGACAATGTGGAAAATTGCCCAGGTATGTCCTGTCCACAAAAAGCAGGACAAATCCAATCCGGCCAATTATCGCCCCATCAATCTACTCTCAATCATCAGCAAAGTGATGGAAGGTGTCGTCGACAGTGCTATCAAGCGACACTTACTCACCAATAACCTGCTCACCGATGCTCAGTTTGGATTCCGCCAGGACCACTCGGCTCCAGACCTCATTACAGCCTTGGTCCAAACATGGACAAAAGAGCTGAATTCCAGAGGTGAGGTGAGAATGACTGCCCTTGACATCAAGGCAACATTTGACCGAGTGTGGCACCAAGGAGCCCTCGTAAAATTGAAGTCAATGGGAATCAGGGGGAAAACTCTCCAGTGGCTGGAGTCATACTTAGCACAAAGGAAGATGGTAGTGGTTGTTGGTGGCCAATCATCTCAGCCCCAGGACATTGCTGCAGGAGTTCCTCAGGGCAGTGTCCTAGTCCCAACCATCTTCAGCTGCTTCATTAATGACCTTCCCTCCATCATAAGGTCAAAAATGGGGATGTTCGCTGATGATTGCACAGTTTTCAGTTCCATTCGCAACCCCTCAGATAATGAAGCAGTCCGAGCCCGCATGCAGCAAGACCTGGACAACATCCAGGCTTGGGCTCATAAGTGGCAAGTAACATTCGTGCCAGACAAGTGCCAGGCAATGACCATCTCCAACAAGAGAGAGAGTCTAACCACCTCCCCTTGACATTCAACGGCATTACCATCGCCAAATCCCCCACCATCAACATCCTGGGGCTCACCATTGACCAGAAACTTAACTGGACCAGCCATATAAATACTGTGGCTACAAGAGCAGGTCAGAGGCTGGGTATTCTGCAGCGAGTGACTCACCTCCTGACTCCCCAAAGCCTTTCCACCATCTACAAGACACAAGTCAGGAGTGTGATGGAATACACTCCACTTGCCTGGATGAGTGCAGCTCCAACAACACTCAAGAAGCTCGACACCATCCAGGACAAAGCAGCCCACTTGATCGGCACCCCATCCACCACCCTAAACGTTCACTCCCTTCACCACCGGCGCACAGTGGCTGCAGTGTGTACCATCTACAGGATGCACTGCAGCAACTCGCCAAGGCTTCTTCGACATACAGTTTTGGTCTCCATACTTAAGAAAAGACATACTTGCTCTCGAGACAGTACAAAGAAGGTTCACTCGGTTAATCCCGGGGATGAGGGGGTGGACATATGAAGAGAGGTTGAGTAGATTGGGACTCTACTCATTGGAGTTCAGAAGAATGAGAGGCGATCTTATTGAAACATATAAGATTGTGAAGGGGCTTGATCGGGTGGATGCGGTAAGCATGTTCCCAAGGATGGGTGAAACTAGAACTAGGGGGCATAATCTTAGAATAAGGGGCTGCTCTTTCAAAACTGAGATGAGGAGAAACTTCTTCACTCAGAGGGTAGTAGGTCTGTGGAATTTGCTGCCCCAGGAAGCTACATCATTGAATAAATTTAAAACAGAAATAGACAGTTTCCTAGAAGTAAAGGGAATTAGGGGTTACGGGGAGTGGGCAGGAAATTGGACATGAATTTAGATTTGAGGTTAGGATCAGATCAGCCATGATCTTATTGAGTGGTGGAGCAGGCTCGAGGGGCCGATTGGCCTACTCCTGCTCCTATTTCTTATGTTCTTATGTTCTTATGACAGCACCTCCCAAACCCGCGATCTCTACCACCTAGAAGGACAAGAGCAGCAGGTACATGGGAACTACACCACCCGCACGTTCCCCTCCAAGTCACTCACCATCCCGACTTGGAAATATATCGCCGTTCCTTCATCGTCGCTGGGTCAAAATCCTGGAACTCCCTTCCTAACAGCAATGTGGGAGAATCTTCACCACACGAACTGCAGCGGTTCAAGAAGGCGGCTAACCACCACCTTCTCAAGAGCAATTAGGGATGGGCAACAAATGCCGGCCTCGCCAGCGACGCCCACATCCCATGAACAAATAAAAAAAAGCCAATTTGTGCATAGCAAGGTCCCACAACCAGCAATGGGACAAATGACTAATTGATCTGTTTTGGTGGTGTTGGTTGAGGGATAAGTGTTGGATAAGAAAACTTTCCTCCTCTTCTGCAAATAGTGCCATGAAATCCCGTACATCCGCCTGACCAGGGAGTGGGGCCCCAGTTTAACATGTCATTCAAAACACAGCACATTTGGCAATGTACCACTTCTTCAGTACTGCACTGAAGCGTCAGCCTGAAGCCGTAGAGTGAGGTTTTAATCTACAATGTTCTAATTCAGAGGTGAGAATTCTACCATTGAGCCAAACTGACACCTATCCTTCTGTTAGATTATAACAACTGTTGCTTCAATAATGAGATCTAAAATAGTATTCAGTTAGTTTGAGCCTGCAGCTAGGATGCAGTTTGATGCAGCATAAGAAGGGTAATCTGAAATTGGAAGAGGACAAAAATACACAATTAATTACAAAACATAAGCAAAATAGTGGTTCTAATGAAAACTAGAACCTTTGCTTTGAAGAAGGCATAGAACTCTGCAGTTCACGGAGTCCAATCCTTGTGCTTAACCAGTGGGTCAAAGTCTGGAGACTGCTTTGCTCACTGGTAGGTTTTTGCCATTTTCATCATTGAATTTAGGGGTGTGTGGAGTATGGTGACAGCAACCAGCTTACTGGTCTTTCAGAGAGCCAGAGACTGAGACGTCAGAGTAGAAGTTTCTTTGCTGAAGTTAGGATGGGATCTGAAGGCTGAGGCCGTTTCAGTTTTTAATTGGCAATCAGCTCATGTGTCCTAGTGTAAATGAACCTCATGAATAAATAATACCTAAAGTTAAAATTCCTATTATATTTAACAGCTGCTCCTTGTTGCAATATAAAAGGAATAAGTAAAATTTTTAGAATATAAAAATATATTTAGAAATAACTTTGATCCGAGGTTATATATGATGCATAGGTAAGATATGTTTTAATGTGTATCATCGCCACGAGGTCTCTAATTAAGTAGTATTTATTTTAAAAATGTTAGTGAGCCATTAAAAGCCCAGTTTCAAAGCATAGCAAGTTATATGTAATTTTTGACATGTCTTTAGATCCACCAAATACACAGCAATGAAACATTTTAATTTTATGTTTACGTGGATAAAGTCGTCTCAGGTTATTCCCATATTTTCGTTCTACTGCACATTCAGAATCCTCGGACTGCACAGGGTATCTAATTGAATAAAATAATATATAACTTGCCATTCGACCTAAACCGTCAGTATTTCTCTTTGTATGCATTCAGACTCATAGCTGAAAATCAACTGGTTACAAATTATGCAGTGTTAACTCCGTTGTACATGGAGTACTCCTTGGTTGTACTTTTAATGTGTCAGCGTTGGTTGATACAGGTCTGTTGTTGACTTGGGTTTCTATGGATTTGAAAATTACCCCGGAAATACTGTTTCATTGGCAGTCGTTAACAGTGTGTAGGTAGCATAGCAACTGCACTTAGACAATGTGAAAGTCTACAATTACATTGAATTGGCGTCAGAATAAATCGTGGTGATATCTGGAGTAGATACATTGGCAATCTTAACTGTCGACTGGAAGCAGTAAACATAGGGGTTTTCGGTCGTTATGTATAAGGATTAGCGGTGACATATCTGGGATAAACTTCTGCGCAGCGCATCGTATCTACCTGCAAATTATTGGTGATCTGAGGTATGCAGTCCGATACTCGTTAAATGAGTTACAGATATGTGTGTGTATATATATATATATATCACTGTTTAAACAGCAAAATGAATTTGATTTGAACTGTTTGCAGCAGGCAACATAAAATGGCCCTGGCAAGTGGTCACTGGATTAAGAAAGAAGTCAGAGGAGACCCTCCATGTCCCAGGTAATCATGATGTGGAGATGCCGGTGATGGACTGGGGTTGACAATTGTAAACAATTTTACAACACCAAGTTATAGTCCAGTTATAGTCTGTAAACACCATGTATTATTCAATATGTATAAATGCGTAGGCTTCAAGGAGATCTTGAAACATTTACCTGAGGAAGGAGAAAATCTCCGAAAGCTTGTGAATTTAAAATAAAATTGCTGGACTATAACTTGGTGTTGTAAAATTGTTTACAATTGTCCCAGGTAAAGTGCACAAAATTAAAATGAGCAGTTTTGGATGCAGACACTTATCTAACAAAACCAAAGAAGCATAATGTTTATTAGATTTCTGTTTGTTTTTCAGTTTTAGATTTAAAAAATGTTATTTTTAAATTGAATGTTTTATGTACGTGCGTGTATTTACATTTCAACATTTACATAGTATACTATTAACCAACTATATTATCACTCCGCCACTACGGGTACTAACTCCGTATTACGAATAACCAGTCCTGGAAATCACAGGATACTTATACACGAGATACACCGTTTGGTTTATTTAATTCATACATCTAGAAAGACATTGAATTCCACCCCCCCCCCCCCATTACCTGTTTTGAACATAAATTCCCAGCACAGTTTTGGCCTTGTGCTAGCAGGTATTCTAATAGGCGGTGCCCAAATCTGACCAGCATTTAAAGGCAAATAGATACATATGCACATTTTTTCAGCCTTTATAAAGTCTCCGAATAAATTTTAAATACTTTTCAGCCTTTGCCAAGGTTTGGTAGAGGCAGGAGGAAGAAGTGTCAAGCAAAAATTAAGTGAAAGGAAACCCAACGTGATGGTATGGAATACAGTGTATGGCTAAGTGAAAACGTGGGGCAGCACCAGGCTCCCTATTGATGGCGGGAAAGTTGGTGTGCTGCTACATGAGGTAGATGTGAGAAGGGTTGCCCTGTTTGATTTTCAGGGCACCCTACCCAGATGACAGCAATGCACTTTGCCTACCAGGAGGTGGTGGCCAGGCTTAGCTATTTGTACAGTGCATGGGTGCTATCTACGACATCCTGTACTCTTGGAAATCGTGGCACCCGGGAAACATTCTGTGCCCTGTTGAGCTGTGACTCCTTTCCACAGAGAAACTGGTGAATATGTTGCTTCTTGCAAACAAGGTGTCTGTCACTTGCTTGATTCATCAGAGGGGACGAGGAAAGAAACAGGCTATGAAGTGATGAGAAATTAAAAACACTGTTGTAGGAGGGGCAAGTGATATCAGAAAAATAATTGTGCAAACCAGAAAAAAGAACAATGGTCATCATTGTGAAAAATGGGGTCATGTGAATGTTCAAAGCATTCAAAACAAAATTGGAGAGGTAGAAGCATTACTAACTGGAGGGATATGATGTACAATAATAGTTATAACAGAGACATGGCTTAGGTTTGGACGGGACTGTGTAGTTAATATTCCTGGTTTAAAATTTTTTAGGAGAGATAAGGAGAAAAAAAGGGTTGCGGTGGCAGTGTTGGTGAAGGATCCTATCATAGTGCTAGAACATAAAGATGTCCTGGGGTTGCATTAAGACGGAAACCATATGGATTGAGTTAAGAAATAGGAAAGGAAATGGTGCAATTCTTGGTGTGCATTACAGGCCACCAAACAGTGGAGATGGGCTAGAGACAAGATCTGCAGACAATTCAGAGATATATGTAAGAAAACAGGCCAAAAATATTGGATGACTTCATCTATTCCGAAATAAACTGGAATAAGGGTAATGCATGTGATCAAAATGGGGAACTTTTTTTTTAGCTTATACTCCGGACTGCTTTCTAGATCAATGTTTTTCTAGTCCAGCGAGTAATAAAGCAATTGGGAACTGGTGACCACAACAGTTAGGTTCAATGACTAGAAAAGGACTGCAAACAGTCATAGATAAGAGTGCTGGACTGGAAAAAACACACAGTTCAGTAACATAAAAAGTGATCTGGCCCAAATTAACTGGGCATAAAAGTTAGCAAACAGGACAACAGATTAGGAGTAGAAAATCTTCAAATGTGAGTACAAAATGAATATATTCAAATAAGGGAAGAAAGGGGTGCATCGATAAATAGAGAAATTAAAACTAAACTGATACTTAAAAGGGAGGCATAGCATAAGGGAAGTTAGGGCTAACAACACTAAATATAATTACGAGGAATATGTAAAGTGTGGTAGGACATGAACAGGGAGATTAGGTCTCTCGGAAATTCCCACCGTGCCATTCCACTCTGCGTGGAGGGGTTTCCTAAGCGGGCTACTCATGCACACTCTCCATTTCCTCGCCCTCTTCTTCCGTCCGAACACGCCTTGGCGTGTCATCTTGCAAAGCGGAGACAGGGGTCCCCAATGGAGGGCTGTCTACCTGGGACTCTTCCCCTGCACTATTGGCGATCCCCACAAACTGGCTGTTAAGCCACTCCATGAACTCCCAGGCCGTCTGTACCCTTTGCGGCCTAGATGAGTACGTTTTCCATGTGTACATAGTGTGAGAGAGGTTTCAGCCCCACTTCCGTTATTTGAAGGGGCTGCTCCTCAATTTTTGGCTGCACTTCAGTAGCACGCTCCTGATCTTTGACTACCTGGTGCAGAGGGAGGCAGGCAAGTTGGCGGATCTCCTCGTGGGTCTGCTCCTGGGCCTGGCTAAGGTTTCCATCCATAAATCCAGGTTGGACATGGCCCCTGGTGGTGGTCGGTCTGGCTGCCTGCCTCTCTTCCACGGTGTGGTCCACACCTGGGTGGCCCTGGAGAGGGAGCACGTGGTGCCAGTGGTACGCTTGAGGCCTTCCGTGACTGGTGGGCACTGCAGGGACTGGAGTGCATGCTTGGAGATAATATTATGATTTAATTTGATAAGTTTCCTTTGTCCTTTTTTTTAATGATTTGGGTGTTTATTGTTTGTGTTCCTCTAAAAAAGAGGGCGCATTTGTTAAGTTTATTTGAGTCAGTTTCACTGGGGCAAGTCAGTGTCTCCTAATGGGTTAAATTAAAAGAGAGACAGGGAGATTAGAAGGGCTGAAAGGAAATATGAAGAAAAGAATAGCAGATATATTAAAAAAAAAGTAAGGGCTTTTATAAGCAAATAAAAAGTAAAATAATAGTTAAGGACAGGGTAGGACCATTCTGGTTGAAGAAAAAAGTCTATTTGTGAAGGAGGAAGGTATCGCGAAGATATTAAATATTTTGCGTCAGTTTTTACAAACAGTGGTGGAAGTGAGAACATGGGTATACTAGAGGAGAATATGAAACAATTAATACAGCTAATTGTACAAAGAGAATTGATTCTGAAAAAATTACTGGAATTTAAGGTGGGTAAATCACCAGGCCTTAATTGCATTGCCCCATGACTGTTGAAAGAACTGAGAGGAGATAGCAGAAGCCCTGGCGACAATTTTTCATTTCTCTTTAATTGTGAAAACTGTGCCCAGGTACTGGAGAGTAGCCAATGTAACACCTCATTCAAGGAGAGAGAAAGAAATAAAGGATAAACTTGGTAACTATATAACCAGTTAATCCAACGTTAGTTGTGGGCAAACTCTTAGAATCCATAATTCAAGATAAAATTAGTGACCATTTAGAAATGCATGGGATAATCAAGCAGAGTCAGCAAAGGTTTTTTTTGAAGTAGTGGCCAATGGATTACATAAAGGGAATGCTGTAAATATATATGGGAGTCTATTTTGGTATGGAGCACATATTGGGCCAGAAGCCCCATTGATATTGGGTCTTGGTTAAAATCACCCCTAGCATTTCCAATGTTTCGATTGTTCTAGTGATGCTTTGTAGAATAAGCCAGAGTGAGCTGGCAGAATAATTGGTTTGTTGCATGTTGCAGACTATTGCAGCATGAAACATGCTAGAGAAGAACTGCAGCAAGGCAAACCCCAGCAATGGCATGAGGGGGAAACAGATGCTCCTGCTGCACTCCAGCTAGCACCCAAATGACAGGTACAATGGGCACTGATCAGTTTTTTTCCACTTGAAACTTGCACATGATTCTTCCTGCAAACAGAAAGACAAAATGTGGTACATACATTTTAACCAAAATTGCCCAGCATTTGTGGGGCACAAAACTAAATGCTTTTTTCCCCCATATGTAGATGAATTTTACATGAAAATGTATTAATGTAAGAACGCATGTATCCAATATGTTTAATGTGATGTTCTGCTGTTTCCTTGTGCTTCGTAAACTAGTATTCCATCTTTTTCTTCATATAATACTCGTAAGTGATCCCCTTAGGAAGGAGTAATTGTGGAGGATTCTTGAGAAGTCTCTTGAGGATCTATGTGATTCCTCTGGTTGGCTATTTTTATGTGACACAGAATGAGATAGTCCCGTTTGTGCCTGGAATAGCCTGCCTGGCTGTTGGGCCTAAATGTTTTGGGATACTTCTCATGTTATTTGCTCAGAGGTAGGGATTGACACTGACAGGGAGAAATCTACTTCTTTTTGTATGCCACCGGAGACCATTACATTTGAATGCTTGAGTGTCATCTGTGGAGTGTTACTTAGAAGTGCTCTAACTTTGTTCACCACTCGTGCGCCTGAGGCCTGCGTTGCAGATATGATGTGTTGTGCTGCTCGTGGGCAGTCTGCAGAGCAGTCAACCCTTGCTGCATGATAATGAACAACTGGGCAGTAGAAGCCATAAATCTCTCCAGACCTGTTTATATCATCTCGTGCAATAAGGAAAGTGACTTACTCACCAATTCGTGGTTGTGAAGGAATTTTCAACTGGGTCTGGATGAACAGAATTTCCATATGCCCCAAACATGGCCCAAGACTTCCTATATCAGGATGTGTACAGGTCAACCAGGGGCGGAAGTGAGACCCAGCAGGGTTTCCAAGCCTGTGCCAATGCTGCAATCAAACATTTTGATCAGCCTTCTTATAAAGGGGACCAATCAGTGGGGTGGGCAGCAGCGCCTCCCCAACCCCTCAAGGCCATTCATTGTTGCTCCCACCTGTAGCCAACAACTAAGATGGTCAGGAACAGAGGTCAGCAGCATACACACCGCAGCACTAATGCCGGCAGAGCGAGTCCAGTAATTTTTGGGCATTGTGTGTAATCTCTTCTTCAGAAAGACAGCAAAAATCTCTCCCAATAAACATCATAAAAGCCATTTTTAAATTGTTACAATATGGAAAATTCTTTTAAAAATAAAGAATATAGAGATTTCACATTTTTGTTGTTTTACACTAGATATTCTTGGGACCACCCCTGTTGCAAAACTCTACCACGGAGCTTCTGATTAGCTTCGTACAATTGTCAGCCTCAGACTGACTGCTGACTAGGATAAAGTCAGCCTCAAACATACTATTCAAAATCCATTTAGAATATATTGAAACAAAGGACATTACAAACTATATTTCTCTCAATTACAATAGAGGAACAGCCATTCACAGACTATTAATTACAACGGCTGTTTGAATTGAATGAAATGGCTTGACTCATTGATCTGTGGCAGATGCTTTAAATGAATAGTTGGATGGGTCCCCATCCAATTACAATGGCAAAAGTCTAACCATGCATACCAAGTTTTTCCTGAATTGTACATGTCTCTTCCACATCCTGAGGTCTGAATATCACCAGATTGTAATGTATATTCTATTCAGACTGAATAATCAACAGACATTATCTAACTTTAGCCCTATCTGTCCTGTGGCCAGCAAGAAATAAATAACCCATCATGGTTTGTCACACATGGTCACAGGTCCATCTCATAGCATGCTCTGCTTTGTTGCATAAAAACAAATATTTTTATTCAGCCAATAGTAAATAAGAAGATGTAAGTTTATCTGAGTATGTGCTTTGACAAAGGAATAAAAATTAAATATATGCATGTTTTTTGAGCTGCTTATTGGAGGTCTGTGTATCGATACATATATTTATCACTTACTGGTTGATATTTGTGGCATTGCACATGGCGTGTCAAGACCAAATGTAGTCTTCGGATGAAGCAATGTTAGAGAGTGGGGAATAATTGTACCATGACATGTAGACGTAACTAAGTCCCCATTTTAAAGTCACACATTCTGTCTTTATTTTTATATAATGCTATGATTTTGTATTATTATTTATAGTTAAATAGCAAAACTAGCAGCAGTTTGGGAAGCAGAGGACTGGAGTTGGTTGGGGCATAGGGGCTGGATTTTGCTGCTCCTGCCAGAGGCGGGTTGGTGCTTGACTTCCACCCCGCCATAACCCTGATGCAATTCGAGCTGTTTAATATTGCAGACCAGCCTCCCAGCAGGATCTCTGCCACCAAGAGGGAGCCCATCGCTGCTAGGGCAGGAAAATGTCTGCGATGCTGCAGCGGGACAGCCATTTAAAAGGGCTAGAAGAGACCCAAAGATAGACGTTCTATTGATCCACCGCGAATCAGAACTCTATTTAAAACTGGCTGTCTAATTAGAAATAAAAATGAAAAAAATGCATTTATTGTGGATTTTGCACAGTAGAGACTATTGATGTTCAAAGACATAGACAAATGCACATCTTTGAATTCATTATTACTATTAAGTAGTTTATTTTAATACCACAATTAGATTGTAAATGTCTGAGTTTAAAATTAAAATGCTTTACTGTAGTTTCCATTGCTGCTGTATACCTCATGGTGAAACTGTTTTAAGTATCACTGTATTGTTATTGTGAGCTTTACAATTGTTCTCAGGCAATCATAACTCTTCCTTAGCCTCACTTGCAATATAATTTTCTTTGTTACTTAGCTTTCATCAAATTGAGGGAAATCAGTTCATGGGAATGTCACCCAATATTGCCATCAATGGGGCCGCCAGAGCAGGTGCAGAATGAAGCTCTCTGCACCACACATCTGTCTTAACCCTAACTCAATTCAGCTTCAACTTCAGATGAAGACCATCCTCCTCTGCAGATTGTGTCAGTGTGAACCTTCTGTTTCCCACAACAGCCATCATCTGATGCCTATTATTTGCAGCACCGGGCTTGCATTTGCAGCCTCTATGGACAAGGTTGGGACTATCCAAAATCATTGGAGAAAGGAGGCTTTCTCTTCATCAGTCGGATCTGGATTTGATGCCAGATCCACGAGGCAAAAGAAATTTTGGATAATTTTCCAAATACATGCTGTTGGTGGTGAATCTCACGGTTAGGGAATAGAGGTTCTTACTTATAAGTTTATATGTAACTCCTCAAGATAATATGGTTCAATGGCATTTTATTGGCTTGCATAGGAATTAAGCATACAATGATATCTATTATTAATAATAATTATACATGTTATTAATTTCCTGTATGAAAATGTATGCTTTATTATGAATCAAGCAAAGCGATATGATCGTAGGTATTCTCATACACATACTTGAGATTACACTTAGGATAAAACGACTTACTGGAGAATTCACCACATTACAGGTTTCAAGCTCAATGGGTTAACGGCTGATCAGGCCTTGTCGAAATCTGAAGAATCTGTTCTAACACCCCTCTTTATATTTTTTCTCCATTGTGTATTCATATGTTATCAAAGGATTACCTCATCCTGTTATTCACTTAATGAATTTCAGTTTTAACAAGAAGGCCTCACTTACATCTTATCAAGGGTTTATTTATCTTGACTGAATTGTCATTCAATTCATTCAACCGGAGACAGATACAGAGGCCCAATACTTTAGTTATCATTTGACCATATTCCTCAGCAATGTTCTTGGAGGAGTTGGCCATCCTAGTTACAATTTCTTGAATGGATCATACCATTAACCTGTCAACTATCTCACAGCTGCAGAACTTATGGCAGTTGATGCAGCTACCTAACAAAGAAAGTCTGTTTTTGCCTCTGCTGAACTCTTATCAGCTACATGTCCCTGTCCTTACTTTTCATTTCACCAGAAATGAAACTGAAACTGACATCTCCAGCCTTTTAACAGAAACTTACTTAACAAGCAAAAGCTAAAAGTTAATATAAAGAATTAACCCTTTCCTTACATCACCTCAAGCAGTGCATATTGGGAAGTTACAGGTCACTGTCCATGATTTTCCATTCATTTCCCAATATGCACCTCCAGTGGGGGAGGTTCCTACTGGCAGGGCAAACACAGAAAATAGGCCCTAGTGAGCAAACCCACTGAGGCACCCAGTTCTATCCTCTACCTTCATTCTAATTTGAGTATCTTTCTTGTGAAGGTGTCCTTTAAAATTACCTTTTGTTGTTTGTAGACATGGCCATGCACTAGCAGTCGCTGGAAACATAGCATTCATATTTGGAGGCTGTTCTACTGTTTGTATGAAAGTGAGTAATCCTGTGTGGAGTTACTTTCATTTTTATTCATTATATTTCAGGATATTGTAGATTTATAATATTTTTGTCATGATAATGTCTATGCGATCCTGACTTCAGAAATTCAATTATTACACTAGTATATAGCCTGCTGACACAAGGGCTTTAACAGTTTATACATCATTTTCATTTCATCAGAACAGCAGCATTATCAGGCAAAATCTGTTTGAAGTTAAGGTGTTGGAAAATAATTATTTATTGAAAGTTTATGGGGAAAAGAAATTTCAATGTCCTGACTTACCGTGCAATAGGCTAGAATAATACTCCCGTTATACTGAAAAAAGTGAAAATGCCCATTTATAGTGAAAATCTGTGGCAACCTTCACTGTTTGTCCCATTAAAACATTGGAGTGTGACTCATAGATCAGTGGAAATCTTCCTCCAGCTATAAAGTTCATAATCTAATTCTAGATGCTGACTGAACCTTTAGTAATCATGTATATTAGAGATATGCTTCCCATGAAAAGAGTTCTGTAAAATGCGTTTCTTCCTGTGGTGCCAAATTCCCATTTATACATGAAGGCAGATTAGCTGGGAGGTGACCAAAAGCTTGTTCAAAGAGGTGGGCTTTAAGGAAGATTCAAAAAGAAGAGAGGGAGGTGGAGGCATTTAAGGAGGGGAATTCCAGAGTGTGGGAACTAGGCAGCTAAAGGCTCAGCTGTCAGTGGAGGGACAGAAGGAGGGGGATGCACAAGAGGCCAGAATGAGAGGACCAGAGAGTTTGATGGCAGGGGGTGGAGGTTGTAACGTTGGAGGAGATTACAAAGATAGGGAGCGGCAAGGCTATTAAGGGATTTAAACACAAGGATGAAAATTTTAAATAAGGCGGTGGAAGACCAGGAGCCATTGGAGGTCAGTAAGGACAGGGGTGAAGAGCAGGCAGGATTTAGTGCGGTATAGAATAAAGGCAGCGATGTTTTGGATGAGGGGAAGTTTACGGAGGGTGGAGGATGAGAGGCCAGCCATGTGAGCATTAGAATAGTTGAGTTTGGAGGTGACAAAGGCATGGATGAGGGCTTACATGGAAATAGATAGAAGTTACAATATGGAAACAGGCATTGGGCCCAACCAATGCATGTTTACCCTCCATGCTAGCAAATCGTTCCAATCACAAACACCCACTCTGTTCCTATAACCCTTCAACTCTTTTTCATTCATCCACCTATCCAATCTGATCTTGAATGTTAACATAGTTTCTGCTTCAATCACTAAGCCTGGAAGTGAATTCCACAGCCTCGCAGATCTGTGTGCAAAAAAATTTCCCCTGCCCTCTGTTCTAAATCTCTTATATTTAATCTTGTATCTTTTGCCACTCATTCTTGATCCCTCAACCTCTGGAAACAGTCTGCTCCTATCTACCCTGTCCCATCCTTTCAAATTTTAAACACTTCTGTCATATTGTCCCATAATCTGCATTGTTCTAACAAAAAAGCCCCAAATTTACAAGCCTTTCTTTGTATTTGTAACTCTTCATACCAGGCAGCATCCTTGTGTTGTACCGTCACTAAAGCCGCAATATGCTTCCTATAATGTGGAGCCCAATACTGCACACAGTACTCTAACTGAGGTCCTATTAAGGTTTTATATAGGCTCAACATTACCACTAGACATTTATATTCTGTACCTCGTGATAAAATCGAGAATTCCATTAGCTTTTTTTATGGCCTTATCAACCTGAGGCACTGTCTTTAATGTCCTGTGAACCTATACCCCCAAATCCTTCTGCTCTACTACAGCATCAAGCCTACTTCATTCCTGCACCATGTGGGAACTCCAGGACACTTCAGGTGACCATGTGTGCAGGAAGTGCCTCAGGTTGCTCGAGCTCGAGCTCAGAGTTTCTGAGCTTGAGGAGTGGTTGGAATCACTGTATGGCATACGGGAGACTAAGAATTTCCTGGAATGTAGGTTCCAGGAGCTGGTCACCCCGCAGCTACAGAGTGCTCAGGACAGTAAGTCAGTGGTCATCCTACAGGGTAGGAAGAGGCAGGCAGTGTAGGAATCCTCCTGGAGTGTGTCACTCACTAACCGGTTTTCAGTATTGAATACCACTGAGGGTGACAACACCTCGAAGGAGTGCAGTCTGAAGCATGGCATCGTGGGGCAAAGGACTTCATGGGGGCACAGCGAAGTGTAGGAATGCAGTGGTTATAAGGGATTCAGTAGTCAGTGGGACAGATAGGCATTTCTGCAATCAAAGGGGAACAGCTAGAAGTCATGGTCCACGTGGGAACCAATGACATAGGAAGGAAAAGGGTTGAAGTCCTACAGTCAGAGTTTCAGGAGCTAGGGAGGAAGTTAAAAAGCAGGACCTCCAACGTAGTAATCTTTGGATTACTCCCAGTGCCCCATGCTAGTGAGCACAGGAGTAGTAGGATAAGACAGGTTAATGTGTGGTTGGAGAAATGGTGCAGGAGGAAGGATTTCAGATTCCTGGGACACTGGGACCAGTTCTCGGGCATGAGGGATCCATTCAAAATGGACGGGTTGTACCTTAAAAGTGCTGTGATCAATGTCCTCGTGGGGAGGTTAACTAGTGCTGTGGGGGAGGGTTTAAACTAATTTGGCAGGGGGATTGGCACCAGGATGAAACAAGGTGCACAGAGGACTGGGAAAGACAAATAGCACTAGAGAAAAGAATTGTTCAGCAATAGGAGGGATCAGACATGGGGCAAATGCGCGGCAGTCTAAGATGAATTCGGAGTTCATATGCGTAATTGCATGTAGCATGGTAAATAAGGTTGGTGAGCTGCAGGCACAAGTCCCCACATGGGGCTATGATATTGTGGCAATACAGAGAGCTGGCTCAAAAAAAAGGGAGGATTGGGAACCTAATATTCCTCGCTACAAGGTATTCAGGAAGGAAAGGTGGGGGTGGCAGTATTGATCAAAGAAACTATTAGAGATGGAAAGGGATGATGTAGTTGAGGAGTCAAAGACAGAATCTATTTGGTTAGAATTAAGGAAAAATAGAGGAGCTATTATGCTACTGGGTGTACACTATAGGCCACTGAATAGTGGGAAGGAAATAAAGGAGCAAATTTGCAGGCAAATTACAAAAAGATGCAAGAACTATAGAGTAGTGATAATGGGGGACTTCAATTATCCCACTATAGACTGGGACAGTAACAGTATAAAGGACAAAGAGGGGGAGGAATTCTTGAAATGTGTACAAGAGAACTTTCTTGATTAGTGTGTTTCCAGCCCAATGAAGAAGGAAACCTTGCTGGATCTAGTTCTGGGGAATGAAGTTAGGCAAGTGGAGCATGTTCCAGTGGGGGAGCATTTGGGGAACAGTGATCATAATATTGTTAGGTTTATAATCGTTATGGAAAAGGACAAGGAACAATCAAGCGTAAAAATACTTAACTAGAGGAGGGCTAATTTCAGTGAGTTAAAAAGAGATTTTGCCCTGGTGGATTGGAATCAAAAATTGTTAGGCAAAGCAGTAATTGAACAACGGGAGGCCTTCAAGGAGGAGATGGTTCGGGTACAGAGTAGACACATTCCCCTGAGGGGGAAAGGAAGGGCATCCAAAGCTAGAGCTCCCTGGATGACTAAAGTTAGAGATTAAAATGAAGCAGAAAAAGGACAAATGTAAGGTTCATAATACAGTAGAGAACCATGTTGAATACAGGAAGTATAGAGGCGATCTAAAAAATGAAGTAAGAGGGGCAAAGAGAGACTATAAGAATAGATTAACAGCTAACATAAAAGGGAACCCAAAAGTCTTTTATAAACATATAGATAGTAAAAGGGTAATCACAGTAAGGATGAGGCCAATTAGGGACAAAAAAATAGATCTTGTGGAGGAACAGGGCATGGCTGAGGTATTAAATGAATACTTAGAATCAGGCTTCAAAAGAAGTGGATGCTGCCAATGTTACAGTAAAGGAGGAGGTAGTAGCGATATTGGAGAGGATAAAAATTGATAGAGGACGTACTTAAAAGATTGGCAGTACTCAAAGTAGGAAAGTCACGCGGTCCAGATGGGATGCATCCTAGCTTATTGAGGGAAGTAAGGGTGGAAATTGGGGAGGGTCTGGCCACAATCATCCAATCCTCCTTAGATATGGGAGTGGTACCAGAGGACTGGAAGATTGCAAATGTTGCACCCCTGTTCAAAAAAGGGGAGAGGGATAAATCCAGCAATTACAGACCAGTTGATGGTGGGGAAACTTAGACACAATAATCTGGGACAAAATAAATTGGCACTTGGAAAAGTATGGGCTAATGAAAGTCAGCACTGATTTGTTAAAGGAATATCAGGTTTGACTAACTTCATTGAGTTCCTTGATGAAGTAACGGAGAGGGCTGATGAGAGTAGTGTGGTTGATGTTGTGTAAATGAACTTTCAAAAGGCATTTGATGAAGTACCACATAATAGAATTGTTAGCAAAATTAAAGCCCACGGGATTAAAGGGACATTGGCAGCATGGATACATAATTGGCTAGGGGACAGAAAGCAGAGAGTAGTGGTGAACTCAGACTAGAGGGAAGTAAACAGTGGTGTTCCACGGGGGTTAGTATTAGGACCACTGCTCTTTTTGATCTATATTAATGACCTGGACTTGGGTATACATAGGAACAGGTGTAGGCCATTCAGCCCCTCATGCCTGCTCCGCCATTTGATAAGATCATGGCTGATCTGTAATCTAAGTCCATATACCTGTCTTTGGTCCATATCCCTTAATACCTTTGGTTGCCAAAAACCTATCTATCTCAGATTTAAATTTAGCAATTGAGCTAGTATCAATTGCCGTTTGCAGAAGAGTGTTCCAAACTTCTACCACCCTTTGTGTGTAGAAATGTTTTCTAATCTCACTCCTGAAAGGTCTGGCTCTAATTTTTAGACTGTGCCCCCTACTCCTAGAATCCCCAACCAGCGGAAATAGTTTCTCTCTATCCACCCTATCTGTTCCCCTTAATATCTTATAAACTTCGATCAGATCACCCCTTAACCTTCTAAACTCTAGAGAATACAACCCCAATTTGTGTAATCTCTCCTCGTAACTTAACCCTTGAAGTCCGGGTATCATTCTAGTAAACCTACGCTACACTCCCTCCAAGGCCAATATGTCCTTCCGAAGGTGCGGTGCCCAGAACTGCTCACAGTACTCCGGGTGCGGTCTAACCAGGGTTTTGTATAGCTGCAGCGTAACTTCTGCCCCCTTGTACTCCAGTCCTTTAGATATAAAGGCCAGCATTCCATTAGCCGCCTTGATGATTTTCTGCACCTGTTCATGACACTTCAATGATCTATGTACCTGAACCCCCAAGTCCCTTTGGACATCCACTGTTTTTAACTTTTTACCATTTAGAAAGTACCCTGCTCTATCCTTTTTTGATCCAAAGTGGATGACCTCACATTTGTCTACACTGAATTCCATTTGCCACAGTTTTGCCCATTCACCTAATCTATCAATATCCCTTTGTAATTTTATGTTTTCATCTACACTGCTTACAATGCCACCAATCTTTGTGTCATCGGCAAACTTAGATATGAGACTTTCTATGCCTTCATCTAAGTCGTTAATAAATATTGTGAATAATTGAGGCCCCAAGACAGATCCCTGCCGGACTCCACTAGTCACATCCTGCCAACGTGAATACTTACCCATTATCCCTACTCTCTGTCGCCTTTCGCTCAGCCAATTTCCTAACCAAGTCCGTACTTTTCCCTCGATTCCATGGGCTTCTAACTTAGCTAACAGTCTCTTATGTGGGACCTTATCAAATGCCTTCTGGAAGTCCATATAAATAACATCCATTGACATTCCCCTGTCCACCACTTTAGTCACCTCTTCAAAAAATTCAATCAGGTTTGTCAGGCACGACCTACCTTTCACAAATCCATGCTGGCTCTCCCTGATTAACTGAAAATTCTCGAGGTGCTCAGTCACCCTATCCTTAATTATAGACTCCAGCAATTTCCCCACAACAGATGTTAGGCTAACTGGTCTCTAATTCCTTGGTTTCCCTCTCTCTCCTTTCTTAAAAAGCGGAGTGACATGTGCAATTTTCCAATCTAGAGGGACAGTTCCTGAATCTAGAGAACTTTGAAAGATTATAGTTAGGGCATCTGCAATGTGCTCACCTACTTCCTTTAAAACCCTGGGATGGAAACCATCTGGTCCTGGGGATTTGTCACTCTTTGGTGCTATTATTTTCTTCATTACTGTTGCTTTACTTATGTTAATTTTATCGAGTCCCTGTCCCCGATTCAATATTAGTTTTCTTGGGATTTCCGGCATGCTATCCCCTTTTTCTACTGTAAGTACTGAACCAAAGTAATTATTCAACATGTCTGCCATTTCCCCATTGTCAATGACAATATCCCCACTTTCAGTTTTTAAGGGGCCAACACTGCTCCTGACCACCCTCTTTTTCCTAATATAACTATAAAAGTTCTTTGTATTGGTTTTGATATCCCTTGCAAGTTTCTTTTCATACTCTCTTTTTGTAGCTCTTACTATCTGTCTTGTGACCCTTTGTTGATCTTTGTATCTTTCCCATTCGCCAGGATCTGTGCCATTTTTTTTGCCTATTTGTATGCCCTTTCCTTACGTCTTATACTGTCCCTTACCTCTTTTTAGTTGTCCATGGCTGTTTTTTTGGCAAGTAGAGTTCTTGCCCCTCAGGGGTATAAACCGGTTCTGTATCTCGTTAAATGTTTCTTTAAACATTTCCCACTGATCATCAGTCGTTTTACCCATTAACAGATTTGCCCAGTTTACTGTGGACAGTCTCTGTCTCATCCCTTTGAAGTCGGCCTTACCCAAGTCTAGAATCATAGCAGCTGACTCACTTTTTTCCCTTTCAAACACTACATTGAACTTGATCATGTTATGATCGCTATTGGATAGATGTTCACACAGTTAAGCTGTTAACTAAATTTGGTTCATTACTCATTACTAAATCTAGCATGGCTTGCCCCCTTGTTGCCTCTAGGACATACTGCTGTAGAAAACTATCCCGAACACACTCAAGAAATACACTCCCTTTCTGACAGTTGCTAGTCTGCTTTCCCCAATCCATGTGAAGGTTAAAGTCCCCCATTAAGACCACTATACTATATACAAGATATAATTTCAAAGTTTGCAGATGACACGAAACTCGGAAAGATAGTAAACAATGTGGAGGATAGTAACAGACTTCAGGAGGACATAGACAGACTGGTGAAATGGGCAGACACATGACTGATGAAATTTAATGCAGAGAAGCATGAAGTGATACATTTTGGTAGGAAGAATGAGGAGCGGCATTATAAACTAAATGGTACAATGTTAAAGGGAGTGCAGGAACAGAGAGACCCGGGGGTGTATGTACACAAATCTTTGAAGGTGACAGGACAAGTTGAGAAGGCTGTTAAAAAAGCATATGGGATCCTTGGCTTTATTAATAGAGGCAGAGAGGACAAAATTAAGGAAGTTATGCTAAACCTTTATAAAACACTGGTTAGGCCTCAGATAGAGTATTGTGTTCAATTCTGGGCACCACATTTTAGGAAGGATGTCAAGGCCTTAGAGAGGGTGCAGAAGAGATTTACTAGAATGGTGCCAGGGATGAGGGACTTCAGTTATGTGGAGAGACTGAAAACGCATGGGTTGCTCTCCTTAGAGCAGAGAAGGTTAAGAGGAGATTTGATCAAGGTGTTCAAAATCATGAATAGTTTTGAAAGAGTAAATAAGGAGAAACTGTTTCCTGTGGTAAATGGGTCGGCAACTAGAGGACACGGATTTAAGGTGATTGGCAAAAGAGCCAGAGGCAACATGAGGAAACATTTTTTTACATAGCGAGTTTTTATGATCTGGAGTGCAATTCCTTAAAGGGTAGTGGAAGCAGATTCAATAGTAACTTTCAAAAGGAATTGGATCAATACTTGGAAGGGAATAAAATTACATGGCTATGGGGAAAGAGCAGGGGAGTGGGACTAATTGGATAGCTCTTTTAAAAAGCCAGCACAGGCACAATGGGCTGAATGGCCTCCTTCTGTGCTGTATGATCTTCCATGCATCATCTCTCACTTACTGACATTGAATTCCATTTTTTGTCCATTCCCCCATCTTATAAATAGCCCTTTGCAGCCTCCTTCTAAAGAATTAACTATACCCCCTATTTTGGTATCATCTGCAAATTTCAATATCACTTTCTTCAGGCTTATATCCAAATCATTGATATACACAGTGAACAGAAGTGGCCCCAGAACTGAACCCTGTGGGACACCACTACTCATTTCCAACCACTCTGAAAAACTACCTTAACTCCTACATTCTGTTTTATCCCTTCTAACTAATTTTTAATGCAGTTTGCTACTCTCCCCCCAAGTCTATACTCCTTAATCATCTCTAGTAATCTCCTGTGTGGTACCTTGCCAAAGGTTTTCCTGTAGTCCATGTACACTGCATCCATTGCATTTTCCCATCTACCATATCTTCTCAAAGAATTCTGAAGTTTGTCAAGCACGATTGTCCCCTTTGAAGCCAGTGCTAGCCACTCCTATTTTCTAGTTATCTAGCTATATGGGCCTAGAAATTCATTGATGCTGTGTCTATTTTACAGCATCCATTATGGCGGGCGGCATGCATATGTACATTCCGTGCGGGAAGTGCACCGCATGACATATTGGTAATGGTTGACGTATAGGCGTTCAAGGCCAGCGCCTGAAACAGGTATTAATAAGCTCTTTGCATATATCTTGGGTCTACCCGTTCGGGTGCAGGGATCGTTCCCTGTGCTCCGTTCGCTCTGGTAGGCCGCCGCTATGCAATTTCACCTCCATGACATTTTTATCCTTAATTAAGGACTCTAAAATCTTCCTGACCACAGGTGTTAAACTCAGTGGCCTGTAATTATCTGGATGAGCTCTGCCTCACTTTTAAAAAAAATTGGTGATATATTGGTCACTCTCTAGTCCTCTGGCACACATCCAAACTCAATAGAAGCCTGAAATGTAATAGTACCTCAGCAATTTTCCTCCCTCAGGATCCTAAGATGTATCCTGCAGGCCCTGGCACTTTGTCTTCCTTTAGCCTAATCACTTATCTAACATTTTCCTTTTATCCATCATAATATCACTCAACCACTTCAGAATTCACCACCTATCCAATATTATTATCTTTAGCAAAGTACTTTTTATTTTGATCATTATCTACAAATTGACAATCTTCTCTGCTCAGGGGTCCTATTTCGCTTTTAACGATTCTCTTTTTACTGATATACTTTACTATTGCTTTTGATGTTTTTTGCAATCTTTCCCTCATACTCCCTCTTTGCATCACTTATCCTGCTCTTAACCTCTTTTCTTATTTTTGCATATTCTCCTTTTAGTATTTTACTTATTATTCTTATAGTCCTCACAGGCTCTCTTCTTAATTGTATTTGGTTTCTAATCTCTTTATTTATTCATGGCATCCTAAAACTGCTAGTAGTTTCCTTCTATTTAATGCTTATTCTGTACCATTACAATCAGGACAGAAACAGAATCCATATGGATTGAAATAAAAGATAAGAGATCGATCACACTAATAGAGGTATACTACAGACCACCTAATAGTGGAAAGGAGGTGGAGGAAGAAATAAGTAAGCAAATATGTGAAATGAGTAAAGGACATAGAATAATAATCATGGGAGATTTTAACTATCCCCCAAACTGGCAAGAAGAGGTAGGTAAAGTGGAACAGAGAATGGAGTTTTTAAAATGTGTGCAGGACTCCTTTCTTACCCAGTATGTAAAAAGCCCAACAAGAGAGGAAGAATGCTGGATCTGGTAATGAGAAATGAACCAGAATAGATAAGAGAAGTAAGCGTAGGTGAACATCTAGATAATAATGACCACAACATAATAAGGTTTAAGATAAAGATTGAGAAGGACATAAGTAAGACAAAGACCAAGCTAATAAATTGGGGAAAAAAAGCTGATTTTCAGGTGATAAGAATGGGACTAGGGAAAATAAACTGGAAACATTTACTGATAAACAAAGAAATTAACAACAGTGGAAAACATTTAAAACGGTGATTAATAGAGTCCAGGAGAAATATATCCCACTAAAAAGCAAGAACAAGCTAGCCAGTAATGATACACCATGGATGAATAAAGAAATAAGGGCAAAATTGAAATTAAAGAGAAAGGCATACACTAAGTACATAGACAACAAAGGAAAGGATGACAAAAGGGAATACGAAAAGGCTGGGAAAGAAGTTTATAAAAACATTTAG